>NC_056525.1:92092552-92224924 GCF_019175285.1 Sceloporus undulatus
GGCCTCATTGTTAGCCAACATGAAAAAGGGCAGATCCTCTGGTCTCGAGAGTCATCTTGCTGTGCTCATTTACAGTGCTAAGTAAGGTGGGAGGGTCACGAATTGTCAGCGTGGAGGAACAATCAGGCGATTATGTAGTGTGTGTGGTATTATGTTAGTTTATTAGTAGTTAATTTCTTCTTTCCCAATTTACACAACTGAAAGCCTATATGGCAACACTTGGATTCTGAGTAAGGGTGGAAATTAACACTATCTTCTAATCTCTAAGGAATCGGTTGGTGGGACTGTAATGCTATGAATCCTCAAGTGGCAGAAACGTGTGTTTTGCTGGATATACTGCTGGATATATTTTTGTTACCTTTGAAGAAATCTTACTACCGCGAGTGAAGTGATATAAACCGTGTTGCTACAATTTGGTTTAAACAAACTATCTAAGCTCGAAGGATTCTACACCCCTGCCTAAACTGGCTACAGCCTGCAACAAAGACTAACTGAACAACGCTGGAGTAACTGCAGTTGGACTCAAAGTGTAAGGAGTAAAACGCGGTTGCCCAAGTTAGGAATTAGAATGGGTTTAAGATTGGTGGGCCTAATTTCAACTGGGCTGACACTACAGTCGATTCCTGCACCCAACTCCTTACACCCATGGGAAAATAAAATCTCTTCGAGGAGCTATGACAAAGAGCAAGGAAACGTAGATAACTAACTTCGGAAAAAAGAAAAAGGGAATTGGACTATCCCTACTGGGTAAATTCGTGATCTCAATGGGAGTTTTTTTTTTTAGTTCTCTCTTCTTGCGGATGAAAAACGGGTAGAACAAAATAATCTGCTATAAGTGTTAAGTGTAACAAAATATACATTGGTAAATTGAGTACGTACTTGTCCTTCTCCAGCTCTTTTAGATCTGTGTAAGGAAGGTAATAGGCAAACCAGAAGGTATGACAGGCAAGAAGGGGCTAAGTAGAGAACAATATGATTGTTAGCAATAGTCATCTCGCAGGAGTATGAGGGATTTAAAAAAATAACCTTCAAAAAGGAGATAACGGGACGAATCAAAAGAAAATCGCTTAGAAATTAAAGTGGAATTGAAGAAAGTTTAAGAGAACGATGTACAGAAGGATGTTTGATAATTGGGGAAAAAAATCGATAAGCTTTACGTAAAGAAATAGCGGGTAATGAAATTGGAGTTGGAAGAAGGTAGTAGAAAGAACAGAGAGCACCGAGAAAAAAGAACAGAAGACCTAGAACGGGCTAGAAAGGGAACAACAAAATGGGCTTCTACAAGAGGTCGATACAAGGGAAGAACGGGCTATTAAAATCAAGGGGAATTAAAAGAGGAAACAGGAGGAAAAACTAGTATGATAAGGTAATCCCGAATCTAGCAAGAATACATTGGACTGGATGAAGACATCTTAGAGGCACAAATATGACAAGAGCCTTTAGGTAACAACAAGATAGAGCATTAGAGAGGAAGCGCTGGAGTAGAGAAAGAACAATTTGTTTTTAACCAGTACGAGAAGAAGGGAGCATAATATTAAAACGCAAGTTATGAAAAAAAGCGTAATAGGTGAAGGATAGGAATTGTGGGAAATTTATAAAGATCTCCCAGTTCAAATAATCAGAAGTGAGGCAGAGAGTATAAATTTACCTGACTGGACTTCTTAGAAAAAGAGAATACTTGTACGTTGGGGAAATAGAAATAGGACTGAGTCCTCAATTAGCAAACAAAGAAGATATAAAATTAATACAGTTGACGCAGGCAAAAACGTCTTGAAAAGTTAAGTAGAGAATTAGGGAACAAGAGGAGGAAAAGCAAAAAGGAAAAAGAGAAACAGAGAGAAGAAAGATAGAAGGAGGAAGGCAAACAGTTGTAAGACAGGAAAAGGAATAGATCCGTTGAAAAGAAATAAAGGCAAGGAAAAGGGAAGTCAGGATTACTAGATTCAGAGGTGCAACTCGTTAGAAGAAGGAGCAATAGGAGGACTGGTTAAGTGGGGGTAGATCACAGTTTCTCGTTATCAAACGAATTAAATAGTTTGCTTTTGGGGGGGGGGATAGAATCTAAATAATTAAATAATATGGGATTCAAGATTGTAACATGGAAGATCAAGGGAATAAGGCCAGGAAAGAAAAAGGAGGAAAGTGTCCACATGCAATTTTTTGAAACAATAAGAACGTTGATGTCCGGTGTAGCAAAGAAATTAAAAGGAAAGACGGGGATGTGAAGATAAGTCTGAAAAATAGTAAGCTAGGAACTTTGTGTTTATGCAACGAGTCCAACAAAAGGAAAAGAGGGGTTGCAACGTTTTGGTAAACAAAAATGGGAAACCGAAACTTATCACGACAAGGAGTACGGATGGTAAGGGTGGAGTTTGTGTTGAAATGAAAATCGGTAATGGTTAAATATAACGTTGTTTAATGTCTATGGGACGCCCGTGAAGAAAAAGAAGGAATTTAATAGAAAATTAAACGCACAACGAACTGACATAGGGGTGGAAAACTTGAAATTTGTGGTGGGGGATGTGAATTAACGGAGTTCTAAATCCAGTGGTAGAGAGGACAATCTACAAAGAAGAAGTCAAATAAATGTCCAAAGGGCAAACTGCCGTAGGGAACTTCTTCAAAAATGAAGAACCTCTTAGGACTTTATGATGATGGTCCCATTCTAAATGGAATTAAAGAGGGAGTAACACCTTTTTCTCTGATGTACATAAACGCATTCGAGAATAGATTAATCGTTGAATGGTTCTAAATTGTTATTAACAAATGGTCACAAGGATGGAAATTTGGCCAAGTGGTCTTTTCGGACCATAAACAGTGTTAGAACTGGAAATACAGAAATATCGGTAAATTATGGTAAGAGTGGCTGAGAGCTGAATGAAAAAATATTGGAGAGATGAGGAAGGTTGTGTGTTTCAAAATAAGAGATGACCAAAGTTTCATTTTTAAAGAAAAATGTGAAGAAGACAGCTAAAAGTGAATGTGGTGTGGGAACGCGCGGTGAAAGCGTTTGTAAGGGGAACTATGGTATACAAAGAATGAAGAGTACTAAAGTAGGCGTGAGAAACAAAAAGAGGAAAAAATAACAAATAGAACTTAAAAAGAAAGAACAAGGGAATTAACTATGGTAAAGGAAGAAGAAAAGAAATAAGGAGAGGCTACAAAGAGACATTGAAAATCGTAGGCATAGCAATTGGGAAAAAAAGATAAGCAGAAGAAATAGCGTATAAACTGAAAAAGCAAACGAAACAAGAACATTTTGAAAATGCGTAAATAAAGATAAGTAAAGGGTTGGCATACAAACACTTAGAAAAGAAAAAGAAAAAAGAGAATAAACTCACACCAGATAGCAATATAACAAACACAGAAACTAAGTGACCCATAAAACGCCAATTCAACAATGCTTCGTTTGCCCTCCTTTTTCAAACACATTCTAAGTTAAACGGAAAAAGGCAACCAGCTAAATGAAACAGCAGTTAGCAGAAATTTGTTGGAAGAAAAATCGGCATAATACGAAAGAAACACCAAAAAAGAGAAGCTGAATGCGGATATAACATTGGATGAAATTAAAAGCAGCCATAAGGAATCTTAAAAAAACGCAAAAGCGTCCAGGAGAGGATGGGCTTTACACCCGCTAAAATATTATAAGACAGTTGAGTCAGAACTACAAATTCCCATGCTTAAAGTATGTAATGTTAGTAAAACAAGAAGGTAAACACATCGGGGGGTAACAACATTAAATAAACGCCCCTTTTTGATTCCAAAAGAAGGTAAAGACGAGATGAAATTAGTAATAATTAAGAGACCAATAGCCTTAATGAACAACGACTAACAAGATAATTCTCTCGCCTCTATTGTTGGCAAAGAAGGCCTGTAAAAGTATTGGTAAAGGAAATAAGTGGATAAAAACCAGAAACGGTGTCATTCCAGGAAGGAGAAGTTTCAAAAATAATACAAGAAATATAATCAATAGTTTAGATACTATAAATACAAACAAGACAGAAAAGAAGCAGCTTTTCTGGTTCAGCGACGCGGGAAAAAGCGTTCGACTCGGGGAAATGGGATTTAGTGTTTCAGCTATTAAAGTGATGAAAGGGACTGAAATAATTTTGTTGCCGAATGTGATGGAGATATATAAAAACAAACAGCAGGCTCTTAGTTAATGGAGAACAATCGAAGAAATTTCTGGCAATTAGTAGAGGGAACGAGACAGGGTTGTCCACTGTCCTCCCATTTTATTTATTAATGGTTTTGGAATTTTTTTAATTAAATAACAGAAGAAACTCAAAGAAAATTAAAGGAAATCAGATTGAGAGGCAAAGAGCTAATAAGGGTACAAGCGTCGCTGACGACTTGATGGTGAATAGTGGAAGATTCCCGAGCTGAGTAATATTGAAAATTTGCTGATGGAACAAACCAATGTTGGAGGCTGGAGGCTAGCAGGAGTTTAAAATTAACAAAGAAAAGTCTAAAATAATAGGTAAAAAATCGAACCAAGGAAGAGAAACGTAGCCTGAAAAAGAAGAAACCGGGATGTAAGATAAATAAAAGTGTGAGATATGTAGGAATAAATTATTTCAGATAAGAACTTGAACCTATTTGATAATAATAACAAAACGTGTATGGAAAAATAATTAAGTTGGAAACTGGTGGAATTGGAAACATCTGAGATCTATCTTTATGAGGTAGAAATTAATGAATGGCGAATTAAAATGTCATACTCCCCGAAATTATTATTTTCGGTCTTGTAACTCTTTAAAATGTCCTATTGATATAAACAAGTATGATAATTGAAAGTGGAATAAAGATTTAAGAAGCTTTGTCTGGAAAGGGGGTAAAACCAGGGATTAAGTGGAGCTATTTGAAAGAAAAAGAAGGAAAACGGGGGCTGTGCTTTGGCCGGATATTGAAGACTACAGAATAGCTTGGGCAATTTAACTTGGTTGGGAGGAATGATGTTAGGTTAGAAGATGCAGATACACTTAAACTATGAAGGAGCAAGAGCTTAGATAACGGCTGGCACGGCACTGTGGTAAAACAAAAGTGCAATGCCATAAGAAATTTTCTACAATAGATCCAGAAGGAGAAGGGCTAGTTGAAGACATGGAAGGTAGTGAAGGGGCTAAGTTCCCTAAACTTAAAAACCCCCGCTCGTGGGTCGTCAGCGACAAGAAGCTTTGCCAACAGATGGGATTATACAAGTCTAAGTGGGTAAGGTACAGTGAGGTATCGTTGAATCAAATACTAAGCAAGGAGTTAATGAATAAAATCGTAGAGAAGCAACTGGCTGAAAGAAGGAAATAAGAATCAGAGTGTTCACTTATTATCAAATCAAAATAGAGTTCTTCAAGATCTGAAAATCGAAGGTATAGAACCAAATAGTAGAAATTGAGTAAACGGCTTATGGATAATATGGACAAAAAGATCTGCTAAATGATTATGACGTGATTGCGGGAAAGAGATTGGAACAGGAGCCAGTCAAACAATAGTATGGATAGAGTGGGCAAGAGATATGGGAGAAGAAATTCATTTAGAAGCTGGTTGGAAAGGGCTTGGAAGTGTAATAATGCCTTACCAATGATGAAGTAATAAAGAAAATGTTTCAAAAGTCAGCAACAGATGGTAACGCACTCCGTGCGAGATTAAAAAAAATGGGTAAAATTAAAATCTGATAAATGTTGGAAGGTGCCAGGAAAGACAAAGGGACAATGATGCAATATGTGTGTTGGGCTGTGCAAAGGTGAAACCCTTCTGGGGGGACAAAAGTCCATAGGTATAAATCAACAAATCTTAATAGTGTGGTTAGTAAAAAAAGACAGAACTATATTTGTTGAACATGAGGCGTATGTATTAAAAATAAGGTGATGAATGTAAAGTATTGGGGAAAACGATAGCTGTAGATAGAACAGCAGCTAGACTGGAATTATTGCAAATCACTGGAAAGACACCAACTGTAAGTACAACGTAGTAAGAAATGGGAGCTGATTAGCCTAAATGACATTAGAACAAACTGGAACGTGTGATTTTCCGTGTAGCGTAAAGAGGGAAAGAAAAAAACGGAGAGGACACAGTTGGAAATGGGAAAAAGGTGGTGTCCCGTTTTGAAAAAAAGGTGGAAATTGGTATGAGATAGCTGGGTCGAAGCCTCTGTAGGTAAGTGGTTAAGGGGGGCCATTAGAAATCGTGCAAAGCGAGGCGTAAGGTGTGCGATCGTTGTGGGAAGGATAAGGTAGATTTTGTATACGGTCAGGTTGTAGCTTTTTGTTGTGTGTTGGGGTGTAGATGGTTTATATTAGCTAGGGTGGCAATAGGTTTGTGGTGGGGGGTAGTGAGGAGGGGGTGTCATGAGGGGGGAGGGAGGTAGTTGTGAAAAACTTATAAATACAACCAGGGAGAATGTTGAAGCACATGGGGAATTTTCAATTAACTGAGTGTAATATAAATCTAAAGCACAAGAATAACAGCATATAAGTAAGGAAACTTCATAAGAGGGGGAATTGTAACAGCTAGGAAGTAGAACATTTGCCTGGAATCAAAGCTTGGTTTTATTTTGAAACCTGAAATTGTAGAGACAATATACGGTCATTGTAATTATGTATGTACAGGAACAACTGCCTTTTCTGTGTATGGAAAAATTTAATAAAAATTATAAAATTAAAAAAAAAGTCAAAAGGCTAGAGCAGTGAGTGAAAACAGTCCTCAAACATTAATCATGACACTAATAAAAATACCATACCATACTAATACAAGATAAGAATAATAAAAGAATAGAACAAAAGGAGTAAGACCAATATTAAGAAATACAGAGAAACATTGTTAAAAAAATAATAAAAGTAGTAGGAGTGTTTGAAGCTCTGCTTGGTCGTCAAGAAGGGCTGGATGTTGTTCGCCAGTGCTGGGATGTTGTTTGGCCAGACTTTTGGACTACTCGGTGCTTGCTTTTGCTAGCCTTCCTTGGCCTTTGTTGGGAGGCTGTGGTTCCGCCTTTCTCTGCAGATGTCCAAGAAGGGAAAGGGAGGGGAGGGAGGGAGGGGAGGGAGGGGGGGAGGGAGGGAGTAAGGCCATTTCAATGGGAGTGGCTATGTATGGGGAGGTGAGGGGAGAGGGAAAAGGGGAAGAGGAGGGAAGGAAGGGAGGGAAGAGGGGGAGGATAGAGAGGGGAAGGAAGGGGTAAGGAAGGATTAAGGAGGGAAGGGAAAGAGGGGAAGGGAAGAGAGAATGGAAGGAGGGGAATGGAAGAGGAGGAAGGAAGGAGGTGACGGTCAGATTGGACGGCCGTTCGCCTTCATGTGCCTGTCTGTACGTCGAGCCTTGCGTACCTCCGCTCCATTGAACATAATATACATGCAAGACTGCAGCATCTTCACTCACGAAGTGCGGTCTTTTCTTTTGCGTGGCCTGGCGGTCTGGCTTTCTTTCTTCATGTCAACCAGATTTTCCTCCACCATACTCTGTCATTAAGGAATAAACTCTTTCCTTCCCCTCACTTCCCCACCTGCCTGGGCAGTAGTAGTGAAGGGCTTCCAGCCCCCCGCCTCGGTTCCTTCCCCCCCCTCCTCACTTTAGTTCGTCATCGACCCCTTCCTTACCCGGCTTCTTAGTTAAGTCATGCTGTCCGTTTCCCTCCCTCCCTCCCTCCCCACCTCATCCCTCGTTCGTACTGCAGTAGTTACCTCCCCCCGTTCATGTTGATTCTTTTCTTGCCACTCTTTCCGCCAACTTGTCCCGACCGCCTGACGGCTGCTAGGCCACTTGCGGCCTTCTCTCTCCATTCCCTCTATCTCTCCCACGACCTGCCTTTTCTTTTCCCTCTTCACTCCACTTGCCCTGCACTATTTCCTTCTCCTACTTCCTTTCCGGTTCGTTCATCTACGCTTTTCCTCCTCTTCCCCTTCCCTCTTCTTTTTCTTTTTGGCCCTCCTGCTGTCTCTCGCAGGCTTTCTCAGCTGTCCTGCAGCAACTTGCTCTTGTGCCAATGGACCAGAAGGTGCCACGTCTTTCTCCTCCTTCCCATCCTTTTTCCTTTCCTGGCCGTCAGCTGCCTATGAGAGACAACTGGAGGCTGGGAAAAAATGCGGGGGAGGCGGAGCGGAACCAGGCACGTGTCCAGTTTGCTCCTCGCCAGAGACCTTGCGCCAGGCCTCCAGCTAGTCTCCAGAAAGACAAGCTGGTGGGAGGGAAAGGCGCCCTGATGACAAGCAGGTGGTGGCATGACCGGGTCCTGGGACTCCGGCATGGCGCCTTCAGCCCCAGACCTCCCTCCGAGAGAAAGATCGTGGGGCAGGAAAGGACACGTGGGGGGAGCCCAGGACGGTGGCAATGCCGGGTCCTGTGCTCCATCGTGGTCCCTTCCAGCCCCAGACTTGCCTCCCCTAGGAGAGAGATCTGGGAGCAGGAAAGAGGCCGGGAAGGAAGCCCAGGAGAGGCGGTATATGGCACAGGTCCCTGGGCTCCGTCACGGCCTTCCGGCCCAGAATCTCCCTCCCGAGACAGAGAGTACTGGGGCAGGAAAGGCCATTTGGCCGGACTCATGGACGGCCGCAAAAGAAACCCTCAGAGGCGCAGCAAACGTGCGGAGGACAGCACGCCGTACGTCCGCGACAGGGGACCCATTTTGCCGGCCTGGTGGCGGCCCCAAAAGGAACCCATTCAAAAAGGCTGGCAAATGCGGGCTGAGAGACCCGAGGCTCCCCGTCCTTTGAAAAAGAAGGGCAGTAGAAGCCCTGCCCTCAGAAGGCTGAAGCCCCACCCCCTTGGGTAGACAACCCCCACCCGAAACGCCACACGAACTGTAAAAAGTTGCGCCATTCACTGAATTATAGGAAGACAGTGGAAAATGAAAATGAATGTAGAAAGTGGAGGATTGGTAATAAAAGAAATATGGTAAATTAGCTATAATGACAAAATTAGTTGTAAATTTTGAAAAGTGAAAAAAGGACTATGGAAAAGAAATGACTGTGAGGAGATATGGGAAAAAAAAAGTAACTGAAAAAGTACTGAGAAAAGAAGACAGAAAAATTACCTTCACAAGCGAAGGGAGAGGACAGAAGGAAAGAAAGAGGGAAAGGAGGAGGAGGGATAAAATAAAAGGATGGGGGAAGAAAAGAAGGAAGGAAGGAGGACAAGGAAGGATGAAGGGAGGGAGGGAGGGAGGGAGAAAGGAAGGAGGAAGGAAGGCCGGAAAGGAAAGGAAGAAGGAAGGAAGGAAGAAAAGCAGAGATAAGGAAAGGAATGAAGGAAGAAGGAGGAAGGAGGAATGAAGGAGGACGGAATGAAGGAAGGAGGAGGGGAAGAATGGGGGAAGTGAAGGAAGGGAGGAAAGAGGGAAGGAAAGAAATGAGAAAGGAGAAAAGGAAAGGAAAGGGAGGAAAAAGGAAAGGAAAGGAAAGGAAAGGAAAGGAAAGGAAGAGGAAGAAGGAGAGGTAGGGAGAAGGAGATTAAGGAAAGAGGAGGAAGGAGGAAGCAGGGAGTAATTAGAAAGGGAGCTAGAATCGAGCACGGAAGAGCAGCGAAGACAGGAATGAAGCGGAAGGAGAGGAGGCAAGGGATCAAGGTAAGGAAGAACAAAGGAGGAAGGGCAGGGGGGCAGGGGTGCTGGGAGATGTAGTTCGCTCTTCCTTCCGCCCTCCCTTTGGCCTCCGTGGCTGAGAGCTATTTGAAAAGTGCAGCAGCCAGGGCTCAAAGGTGTGGATGGCATCTTTCTCTTTCCAGAGGCAGCAGAGAGCACTAAGGACGCAGTCTTCGGGCGACTTCCAGTACCTTGGCAGGAAGCCTGGGAAGGTGGGATCCTTTTGGGGCACATTGGGGAAGGGATGGGGTTTTTTTGCCTTTCAGTACCGTGGAGAGAAGAAGAGAGGCCATTGGGGTTTCAATGCAGATCAATAAAATACAATAATAATAAGAATAAAGAATAATAATAATAAATAGGTTGGAATAGTTATATTTTTCCTGCATCTCCCAGATGGAGCGAGGGCAGAATTACAGTACCACTAAAATCCATACAATCGAGTAGATAAAAAATACATAATAACAACACACATGTAAAATTAAGTAACATCTGTAAAACTATCTCATCATCAAATGGCAATGCAATAAACTTATACAATGGGTCCAGAAGAGGGTCTCTTACACAGGGCCAGGTGGTAAGATCGTCGAATAGAGATCCGTCTTAAGTGCCCTCCTTAAAAACAACATCCACAGGAGGGACATGAGACGGATCTTGTCTGGAAGAGCCAGTTCCACAATTTCGGAGCAGCTACGTGTTAAAAGGGCCTCTGGGAAGTCGATATGAGCCTAGTAAAGTTGATTGTAAGGAATTTCTAACGAACATATCTTTCCACAGTTAACAATCTGAGGAAAGGAAAAAAAAGGAAATAAGGGGACGAAGGAGCGGGAGAAGAAAATTTTGGTGGGGAAAGAAAGAAGCAAGGGTATGGGCCGGTGCGAAGGCGTGGGAGAAAAGGCGGGGGGAAGAATAACGGAAGAGGGAGCACAGGAGAGGCAACAATAGTAGGGAGAGGGAGGCGAGTTTAGGAAGGGGGAGTAATGAAGGCCAAGATAGAGGGCAAAGGAAAACAATGTGTATGGGGCCAGAAAGGGGAAAAGCCAGGGCCCTAAGATCATGGGTAGGCAACCTCTTTGAGCCCGGGGGCCGGGTTTGATGCCCCTCAGACAACTGGGGGGGCCGAAGCCCCCCCACACCAAAAAATAATTAAATAATTTAGAAAAAAATTAAATATATAAATAAACACGGGACAAATGTAGGACAAAAAATTTTCAAATGGAAGGACATCTTTTTTGTAAAAAATGGAGGACACCGTGAAAAAATTTGCGGATTTGTTAAAAAAAAATGTTAATATAGAATGCATGTTTTCTGAGGCTTCATAGACAATTGCCCCCCAGGAAGGCCTCGGGCGGCAATTCGGCGGCAGGAACCGGGGCTGTGGGCCGGTCCCAAGGCCGCGCCGGGCCACAATCCGGCCCGTGGGGCCGCAGGTTGCCTACCCGAGCACCTAGAAGAGAGAGAGAGAGAGAGAGAGAGAGAGAGAGAGAACGAGAGAACCAAAACTTACTACTGACGTACTCTGACGATGAGAGGCAGTTAACACAGGATGTCCACCAGAGCCAGCTTCAGTGATCAGAAGTTGCAAGAAAGCCATTATTTCCTTCCCTGCAGAAAAGAGAAAGGCCCGACAGAAAAGAGTATTGGTTCAGAGCTTTGGATGTCCTATACAGTTGGGCCCAGTCTTATGACACGGATATTGTATAAACACGGAGTTCAAGCATCCACGGTTGAAAATGTGTCAAAAAAGAAGAAGGTGGAGTGTGGGTTATCAAATGTTTGAAAGAGAGATTTGGGGAACTTGGCAAGCTATTAAGTATGAGCTTGATTTGGTAAGAGTAGAACCCATAACTTTCTTTCTGTTAAATTTTAAGAAAGTCAATCAAGTAAAGTTTAGTACATATTGGTAAAGAAGAAAAGGTCCAATTAGTAAGAATGAGAGGTGAATGAGATGTTGAAGAAAAGTGGAAGATAAGAGAAGTATAATTGGAAGCCTAGAAGTTTAAGTTTTAAGAGAATGGCGTAGAGTAAGAAATTGGGATCATAACGAAGAGGAGAAGAATTTGAATGAAGTAAAGGGAGCCCGGGTGGCGCAGTGGTTAAATGCCGGTACGGGCAGACATTCACATCGAAACACACAAAGGTTGTGAGTTCAAGACCAGCAAAAGGGCCCCAAGCTCGACTCAGGCTTGCATCCTTCGAGGTCGCGTAAAAAAAATGAGTACACCAGTACTGTGTGGGGGCAATGAGCTTACTTGCTAATTAGCTTACCTGCGTGTTTCACCACGCTATGATCTTGGAATAGGCGGGATAATATAAATAAAAACAAATTATTATTATTATTATTAGATGGGGTAAGGGAAGTACGAGAGAAATATGTTAGTTTAGGGTAGTTAAGAGAGAGTGAAGAAGAGTTTTAAGGGCAAATTTAGAGGTTAGATAGATAAGTTGGGAAGAAAGAGGGAAAGAAAGAAGGAGGGAAAGAAAGAAAAGAGGTAGGGAGGAAGGAAGGGAAAAAGAAAGAAATGAGATAGAAAGAAAGAGTGGAAGAAAAGGTTTTTATAGGGGGAAGGTTTAAGTAGCACAAGTTTATAAACGGTATCTTTATTATGTAGATATGATTGAATGTAAGGTATAAGGATAGGATGAATGAATGGAATGTTTGTAGTGTTTAGGTATATTTTGTATTTGTTTTTAATTTTAAATAGAATAGGAAGGGGAATTATTTTTTAAAAAAGAAATGTTCAAAAAAGGTAAAATTTCAATATCAAAACCTGGATTTTCCAGTTTTCTAAGGGACAATACAGGGAAATCACCAGTTTGACTATGTCATGAATGGTTAAAGGGACTTGGGAAGGAACCCTCCCAGAATTTTTGTTAGGAAAGGTATACGGAAGAGAGGAAGGAGGGAAGGAAGCTGAACCAAGCCCCGAGATGGATAGACGGGGGAAAGGTCACATGTAGGGTGAATAGCCCGAGACCAAGCCAGAAAACTGCAGGAAGACAAGACGCCTGGCCCCCAGCACCGGTATGTAACAGCATTACAGTCTTGTTTATGCAGAGAGTTGGAGAAATTCCTGCTGTCCCCCCATCTCCTTGGAGCGAGACCGGAAATCGCTGACCAAGAAGAACGACAGAGCCAGAGGCTTGGAGACATTTGGTACCAGCGAGGGCTTTATGACGAAGCGGTTCCAGACGCCATTTGAATTGCCCTTCAATCTGATAGACAAAGGAAGATTATAGACTCAGTAAGAGGGCCAAGGAAGGAATGAAGGAAGGAAAGGGAAGGAGGAAGGAAAGAAGAATAAGTAAGGAATAAAACCAAGGATAAGGGATGAAGTAAGATGAAAGGAAGGCGAAGGAAGAGAGAAGGAAAAGGAAGGAAGGAAAGAAATAAAACAAGGAATGAATTAGGATAACTATGGAAAAAATCAATTTAAGGAGGTCGACGGAAGGAAAGAAAGGAAATGAAAAAGCAGCAGGCCAAAGAAAGAAATACAGAAGAGTCAAAGGACTGAAAGCCGGTTGAACGAAACGAGTTAAAGAAACAAAGTGAAGTGGGGTAAAGAAGAAAGAGGAGGTAATAAGTAAGTAAACAATAAATAAAGGTAGATATAAATAATGGTAAGATAACAATTAAATGTTTAAGGAAGTAATAAAGTAAATTAGTAATAGTAAAGTAAGGAAGAAATTAAGTAAGGATTTAAGTACTTCCGAACAATCACTTACTTTTACTGAACTTAGGTAAGTTCTGATCCATACCCCTGAAGGCCAATGTCAGTATTTACGGCAAATAACTGATTGCCTCTTAATTAGAGAATTATTATAAGATGCATACTATGACATGTTAAACCTCTCCTCTTTCCTCGTTGGGGCAGGCTGCAATGAATTGGAGGCCCCATTTGAGGGGGCGTTGGTGTAAAGAGTGGTCAACATAGGGGCCTTAGACCTGTAGACCAGGAGCCAAGAATCCTGCGAGGAGGGAACAGTCCGAGCCTTTGCCCATCCGCAGCCAACAGCCAACATTGGGCTTACAGATGGAGGTAAAGGTTCCAGAGCGGAGACGGAACCTTTGGAAAGAAAAACAAGCCTAGAGGGTTTCAGTGTCCGTTCTTTTTTTCTGAAATGGAGGAAAGGCCTCACGCAGAGTGAGGAAGTTAACTGCTACTCTCTGGAGGCTGAATGGAAGGCGAGTCCGTTGGGAGGAAAGACCCGCATATTTGGGCACCCTCCTGTAGCCCCTCATAATTATGTTCACCCTGATTTCGAAATCCACACTGCGAAATAATCACCAGTTTGAGAACGCTTTACAGCCCGGCTCAATGCTAAGGAATTCTGAGAAACTAAGTTTTGTGAGACATTTAGCCTTCGCTAGGTTGCCATAAGTCGGACCTACAAACCGGGACAAAATGTAGGACAAATGTAAGGGCAAATTTTTGCCTCGAATGTAGGATAATATTTTTTTAAATGGAGGACACATGGAAAAAATTGGATGCTTTTTTAAAAATGTTAAGGAAATGATCTTTCTTAGGCTGTAAGCAAAATGGAGACATTTGGGGTTATTCCTATCGCAGTGCAGAAATTGGACTCCCTCTCGTGGCAACACCCCCTCCCCATTCCAAAACACACGCACAGCACATTTGGGCATTGAACGTGGCGTTATTTGAAATAGCTTCTTGCATATTTCAGAGGCTTATTGCGATAATTAAACCCTTTGAGTTTCACACTGCAACATGGGTTCACAATGGAGATAGGCCATAGTGAACATGTCAGGTGGTAGTCACAAGAAATGGATTTGCCTTTCGTTTCGAAGGTGTCTTGCACCAACTAGACTTCTTAGAAGTGTGTACTGGTGCAGTCTTTGGGTTTTCTTCAACGCGCAGAGAGTTTGCAAAATACGCAGCAAGCAACTTACAGTGGACATGCCTTAGAAGCTGGCTAGATAATCAAAATGATCCACCACCAGCCAACCTTACCATCATCATCAGCACTGATCATTGTCAAAAACAAGGCAGACCTGTTAGCATTAAAAGCACCGAAAATACACAGAATGCACTTTGAACACACGCGCTTCAGAAGAAGTGAGTGCATGCCTCAGAAGCTGACGGATACTACCACCACCACCACCACCCACCCCACCATCATATCATTGGTGTTTATCAACGAGCTCTTAAAGAGTATATTCCAGTGTACTCCTCTAGCGCTCCTGTTGCATGCGGATTGGCAGTTTTAAGGAGGTATTAGAATTCTCAGCAGAGATGTCAGCTCTTAAAACTGCCAATCCCGCATGCACAGAGCTGCTTAGAGGAGTCACATGGAATATAGCTCTTTAAGAGCAATAGTTGATAAACATCATTGTTAAAAAACGCAAACCTGTACATGGAATGGAAATAATCTCACTCCTCCTCCTCCCGCATCTCTACTCTTCCTCCTCCTTGGCCGGGCTGGCCCACGTGGGGAGCAAAAAAGAGGAGGAGCTCCTCCTCTTGTGGCTGGCTGGCCCAATGGGGGCAGACTGGAGCTACAACAGCCCCGTCCCCCTTGCAGCATCCAATTGGCCAGCCAGCCTCAGGAGGGAGCGCGCAGGGCACAGGAAGTGCCGGTGGGTGGCAAAGGCCGCTTAGTGGTAGCGCGTGGCGCACAGCGCCACGCCCGCAGGAAACAGCCTTGCGCAATGGCCAGCACACAGCTGCCATAGGTGCCAGCAGTGGCAGTAGATCTGGGGCAAACCCGGGTCATGAAATGAACCGGGACGGGGCGACCCTGCCCGGTTCAAAGCGGGATTGTCCCACCTGGGGGCGAGACATGGCAACCCTACTTTATACGTCAACAGTTGGTTAATGGAAAGCAAGTGCATACTCCTTCCCTTCTTTCATTAGGTAACTTTCCTTTCATTCGAAATTAAGAGAAATTCCTCCCGTGTGATAACCTCCAATGTAAACATGGGACGTGGGTCCTCCACATGAATGCCTGCTCCCCTCTGTTCACACAGATGCTCAATTCACATTTTTCTCTCCTGAAGTAGCATACCTGTGATGTTATTCGCACTATGCTCTTAAAGAGCTACTATTCCAGTGTGACGCCTCTAGCAGCCATCCTGTTGCATGCTGGGATTGGCAGTTTTAAGGAGCTGAACTTCCTCGGCCTGAGAATTCTAATACCCTCCTAAAACTGCCAATCCAAGCATGCAACAGGAGGCTGCTAGAGGAGTCAAACACTGGAATAGTACCTCTTTAAGAGCTCGTCTGATAAACACCTAAGTCTTATGACAAAGGAGTCAAGACCCACAGCAATGTTGCTCTAGGTAATTTTGAAATCTGGACAACAATGGCTTGAGCTGGAGAAAGAAGGAAGGAATAGATGGTAAAGTATACTTCACTTGCTCAAAGTGCAGACAAGCATGCCAGGCCAGTTGTGGGACCCTGTCCGTCTGGGCTGTGAATGAGGTCCTAGCCACTTGCTAGAAGCCCTTCCCTGACAGCACAGTTCCAGACCATTGGAAAACTGTTGGCAGCCAGCTTCTTGGCCTTCGTGCTTGTAAGCCAACCCTGTACTTGAATTTTTTTATAAAAAAAAAGGGAAAAGGAAAATAAGCTTAATATCGGTCTGCATTTTCCCCAGTGAATAATGATTACCATTCTGCCCCAACAAGGACAAAGTACCTTGCATCCAGAAAAACCCATTATGCAAATGGGCACATTTGGGGCATGGATGCACTACAATTGGATACTACAATTGATAATAATATGTAAAGCAAAATACTTGTTTAAATAATGCTATTAAGATGTGTAAGGAGAACAAAATAATGAACTTACTAGGACAAAAAGTAGAAAAAATTAAGTTGAACAAAAGGGAATTTAGAACCTCATAAATCAGGTCCTGGAGAACTGATTGCGTGTAGGTGCTGGTCAGAAAAAGATGGAACATTCTAATTCCTTCCTTTGAAGACAAGACCCAAGATCAGGTTTGGAAGAGAGAATCACTAAGCTTCTACTCTACTGGGATCCTGCCTGGTGGTGACACAAAATTAGAACCACTCCCTCAGGCATATGCACTCAGGTTTTCTTTGTTGTTGTCTTTTCATGTGCCATTGCACCCCATCCTATTCTATCTCGCCTTTGAATGATACGAATTTAGTCTCTGTTCTCATGTTGGAATCTTGGTCTATTTTTATGTCTTCTTTTAACTTTTGAATTGTTGCTGTTTGTGCTGCTTCTTTATTAATCACTATCACATGATGAGATTTGATTGTTGGATTAAAAGGCAGGATATATAGGAACTCTAAACATTTGTGATATAAGATGAATGGTGCTGGTTCTCTAAGATGGCAGGGATATCCCAGTGCTCAATTAGCAGCACCAGCAGAAAGAGCCAGTATGTCTAGATTTGACAGTTGTTTCCAAATCGTAGAGGTGGACAGTGGTCAGGGGAACCTCTAGTCATTACAGTCCTAGTGTATAAACTGAACCACTTATCATATTCCGAGGAAATCCCTCTTTTTTAAAAATTCAAATTGCAGATGTTAAACCCTAAATAAGAAGAGACTGTGTGGTACAATTAGATGCTTTGAACTCTGTTTTTAACCATCTTCTCTATTATAACTTCAGTTTTTTTGAGATTCAGCCAACGTTTGTTAGCTATTATGGGAGACCAATAGACATGGATAAACATAGCTTACGGCAGCAAATTCCAATCATTGGCAAGGCTTAATTTGAGCAATGCATACACACAACAGAGAGGATTAGTTATGGCAAGTTCAGATATAAATATCTTCCTTTTGATTCATAAATCAGGGGTCGGGGATTCCATGCAAAATATGATTTATTTTATTATTTTTATTATTGCTTTTTTAGTTATTTATTGTCATTTATTTTTATATTGTTTTTTATTTTATTTTATTTATTTCATTTACTGTATTTGTAATGATTGCTTGTTTATTTTAGTTTCATTAATTTTATTATTGCTTGTTTTTATTGTATTTCATAATTTGTTATGATTATTGTTTTATTTTATGTCATTAATTTTATATTGTTGTTTTTTATTTATTAATTTATTATTGCTTGTTTTTGTATTTTATTTCATTGATTTTATGATTGCTTGTTTTTTATTTTATTTTATTAATTTTTTATGATGCTTTTTATTTTATTTTATTAATTTATTATTGCTTGTTTTTTTTATACATTATTTTCATTATTAAATGAGATACACCCTTGCCTTGTTTTTATTTTATTTTTTCATTATTTTTTATTATTAAATATATGAAAGTGGCATTTTCTGTTTATTTAGGGCACTTTGAATGCTAACAAGTCTGCCTTCTTGGACAAGTATAGTGATGATGAGATGAATGATGATGATGATGATGATGTGATGAGATGATGATGATGATGATGATGGTGTATTGATATCAACAGCCTCTGAGGCACGGCCAATGTACTTGCTGTGATTTTTACAAACCAGGCGCAGTGAAGAAAAACCACAGTCCCTTGACCAAGTAACACCCCTGAGAAGTAAAAGTTGAACCGAGGGCAAGTCCATTTCTGCCATCTGTCTAGGAATAATGCAAAATGTCCTCCATTTTGATCATGCATAAAAACATGTATTATATTAACATTTTTAACAAAAAACTCAATTTTTTGTGTGTCCGCCATTTTATAAAAATGTGTCCTACATTTGAAAATGTTGCCCACATTTGTCCCGGGTTGGAGGTCCTGATTATGGCAACCCTACCCACAGCCTCACATTGTTCTGTGGAAGATGCGAGGCCAATATCACCAGACCAGGATCAGACAGAGACAGACGCTGATCTTGGGGGCAATCCCAGTCAGATCCTTGCAAAAAGGGCCTCAAAATGACCTGCCATTTGCTGTGGATTTCCAGATGGGTCCCAGATGCCATTCCTGAGCAAACCTCCAAGGCCACGTGGATGTGAAAGGAGGTGTCTGGCCACATGGATGCACCCAGGTAACCCATTTCCATGTCAGACATGAGTAAACAGGGGTCTGCTCAGTAGCAACTATGGTGAAGGAAGGTAGGGTCCATGTTGGTATGTGATCTGTTATGCAGTGCTAGACAGGCATGTAAACACCGCGCCATCCTCAGGGACTGACCTGCATTAGGACGGCTATCCTGGCCTGGCTGCTCAGTCCCCTAGCAACCCTATAATAATTTGGCATTACAACAGGGATAGGTATTTCTGAGGAAACCGTGGCCTTATAGTTATTGTGAGGATTTTAAAAACCCCTTTTCTACCATGCAAATGCTTCGGAATGTATGTATGCTTCTTAGAGCAGCTGTCTTACAAGAGAATGAATCATCTTCAAAGATTTTGTGGGACAAATCCTTCATGTGAAAGGGAGTGGCAGTTGATATAATTCTTCCTTCTTATGACAGTCTCCCAGCACTTTGTGACCCTCTGACCCTACAGACACACAGTTGTAGACAACGGTGTCCAGTGGTATAATAGCAGTTTAGAACAAATAACTCTTCACTCTCTGCAGTTCCTCCCTGAACTGAAGTTTATGGAACCTCAGAGGCAAGATGGGGTGTATGTTTGAGGATTCAGGGAATAGAGGATGGAAAAGTACCAACCCCTGGGCATCCACATCTCCACAGACATTCTTTTTTCTAGCACAGAAATCCTTGGAGTGATCACTGTTGTGGAAAATATTTTGGATATATTTGTGGGAAAACATGCATGAAAGGCACAAGGGTGAGTGTGGCACATGTGTTCAGTCAGGAGAACACAACAAAGCCATAATATTCTTGCTGGTTGTAGCTGAAGGATTTGCCCCACAAATTCTTTGAAGATGATCATTCTCTTGTAAGAAAGTTGCTCTAAGAAGCACACATACATTCTAAAGCATTTGCATGGAAGGAAAGCATTATCATAGAGCTTTGAAAACATTCATTTTCAGTGCTTCTTAGCTGAGGCTACTATAACAAACGGGTGCCTCATTGGTTGTTTATAGTGCTGGGCTTTTAAATTGTGTTTTTGAATGATTTGGATATGTTCATATGAACATGGCCAGATGTGTTGTATTTCTAAAGGACGTACTTCATCAATCAGTAGTTATAATTTTTGAAACAGGATTGTAGTTTCTCATATAGGGCTTGTTGAAGTATTTCAAACCACACATATATACATGCAGGGACTGCCAGGATTTTGGAAGGGGGGAGGGGGGTCCGACTAAGTGCCACCATAAATGGGGGCTTGGTGCGGCAGTGCGGTAGCACACACCATTAATTAATCTAACGGAAGGGGGGGTACCGGACCCCAAGGACACCCCCTTTGGCTAGGTCCCTGTATACTGCATTTATCGTATATGGTAATGTATGTGGTCCCATAGGTCCGGCTGCTGGCCTCCGTGTCTGTTTGTCTTCCCCATCCTGCTTCAATGTTACATCTTTTATTACTTCAGTGTCCTGTTCATCCTCATGTTTTTCCTGAAATTTGAAACAAATCAAACGATTATATGTTTGAGATGCTGCTAGAGTCTAACAAACAAAGCAAACAAAGCATGAGCCTTCTTTGACACAACAGTAAAACATTAAGAATAGGAAGATCTCTCACAAAACATTTGCTACTACAGCAGAAGGCTGTAATATGCAACTCTAATATAACTAACAAAGACACCTGTAGTAAACTGAGTTTTTGATATAGGTTCAGGAATGCCTCCCCCCACATGGCAGCCCCATACATAAGATATTAATCGATATAAAACATCAGGGCAATAAAAAACAGTGAATGCAAAATTATTTCAAGTTCGGTACTATAAGAGAGCTATGCCATTCCAGTGCAGAACAAATAACAAACCCTTTAAGAAGAACCTACCGTATACGGTTTTTCTGGTTACAGATAATATCATGCTCAGACAAGAATAGGAATATACAGTGTCATTAAATATGTGATATTTGGAAGGTTGTTATTAACAAGGTCCCCCTGACATTTCAACATTTCATTGGACGGACATTTCTTGGTTAACTATAAGCTTTAATGAATAAAATATTTTAAGTGTATCTTCTTTTTAATCAGTCAACACAAAATAATACACCAGCTGTTTTGGACACGGCAAGTGTTCAGCTATTTACTGGCCTCTAGCAGAAGCATGCTTTAAACCCAATCACATTTTAATTCACCGATGCCAGTGGAACTTATTGGCTATACAGGGTGCTTCAGACTGGCAAGCCTCTTGTATTTTAATACCTGTTTTCCTCTACGCATGACCAATGCTGGAGGAATGACAATTTCAAACCTACAATATTTGCTAAAATGTGTAAATATCCTAGGGTTGCCTTAAAAGTGAGTGACTTGAGACTTATGCTGTCTACACTTTACTAAGGAATCACTTTTTGCGGGCCTAAAATTATATTTATCAGGTGATATAAGACAATTAATAAATAAGGTTATATGTGGATACCATTTCTCCAGGCCTTATGATTTAGTGGGTGTTGGTTTTTTTTTAAATTACTACAATATTTGATCAATGGCATATAATAAATAATTGCTACATTGATTTAATCATTTTAGTAGTAAGTATTTATAACAAGGTTTACCATCTAATGATCTGTGTTTCTGCATAGATTACAGGGATTCAAGTTTGGGATGAAAAAAACTTTGGGTTGAAAAACATTTGAAGCTAATATTAGAGCCTGGAATTTACTCTGGACCCAAGAGCATAATTTTACTGCTGTTCATTAAGGATGGGTTCTGTATGCTATATATTAATTATTTTTCTTAAAAGCATAGGATATTTTGTGTAGGAAAAATGACTCATATGGACATTCACCAATGATGGTCAGGGAGTTACAAGTTCTAGTTAATATACTAAATCTCTGCAGAAAATTATATATAGTGCACATGCCCCAACCACAGGTTTTCCATCCGCAGATTTGAAGCATGCCATAGACAGCAAGCCCCATTGACTGTCAATGGCTGCACGAGCATGTGGTCCTGGAAGAGCAGCTGCATGCACAGGCATGTGTCCCTGCACTGAATACCATGGGACTTGAGATAACACGGTTTTTGCCAATCCATGGGGGAGTCTGAAAATGGAACCCCTGCAGATAAAGAAGGGCCTACTGACAATATTACATTATATATCTGGTAATAATAAGAGAATCTGAGATATGCTTTCTTCCACGGAGCGTAATCCTTCTAAACATCCCTGTAAACACTGAAATGCACCAGTTATTCGTCTGTTGCATTCCATTTTTATTAGTATGGGCATTTATGATTACTCTATCAGCTCTGTGGTCCTGTGCTAACATCATTGGATGTATGGAGAATCCCTAAAGGTAAAGGTAAAGGTAGTGCCCTTACATGAAATCTTAGTGTGTAACCAACGGTAAGGGCGGGGGCAGTGCTCATATCCATTATTAAGCTGGAGAGCCAGAATTGTCCAAAGATGACTCTGGTGGTTATGTGGCCAGCATGACTGCATCGAACTCTGTTACCTTCCTGCTGAAGTGGTACCTATCTATCTACTTGCATTTGCATGCTTTCGAACTGCTAGGTTGGCAGAAGCTGGGACTAGTGACAGGAGCTCACCCCATCATGCAGCACTCGGGCCTCCAATTGCCAACCTTCTGATCTTCCGATCATCAGAACTGGCATCTTAACCACTAAGCCACCACATCCCTTTTATTAGAATCCCTACTTTACCCATAAACATTTAATTGACAAAGTAGAAAAAGTCCATCTTAGTTATATGGCATGGTACTTAAAAGATACCAAAGAAGAATCAATCTGTGTTAATTGATTCTCTATGATGTAATAATTAAAAGGTGGTAGGCAGTAATCTGTGCTAAATGATTTTGTAAGTGCCTTCAAAAAGGTGTAATGAACAATAAGTTGTGGCTCTAACACATAACTACACAGAACAATAAAGACAAACCATGGGTATGCACTAAAGATCACTTTGTACAGAAGAGTTAAAGCCAGCCCTTAAATTATTCCATCACCTCAGAAATGGGAGTTGCAGGATAGTTGCAACTGGGCAGAAAATGCTGCTGCTCAATGCCAGGTCGGTAAATGGTAAAACACCACTGATCGAGGACTTGATCCTCGATGAGCATGTTGACCTGGCTTGTATTACAGAGGCCTGGCTGGATGAAGCTGGGGGGGGGGGAGTAATCTCTCCTAGCTTTGCCCACCTGGGTTCTCCATTCAGCAGGAGGAAAGGCCTGGGGGGTGGGGAGGTAGAGTTGCAGTGGTCTATTGGGAATCCATCTCCCTTATCAGGTGCCCTGTCCCACAGTCTACAGGGTATGAGTGTGTTTACTTAAAGGTGGGTGGCCGGGACAGAATAGGGATTCTGTTGGTGTACCGCCCACCCCAAACAGTCTCCCTTCCTGAGCTGACAGAGTTGGTCTCTGCAGTTGAAGTCCCCTCAGCTTGTTGTGCTGGGGGACTTCAATATCCATGCAGAGACTACACTGTCAGGAGCAGCTCAGGACTTCATTCTGCCATGACAACCATGAGGCTGTCCCAAGTAATATCTGGTGCCACCCATGTAGTAGGACACACTATGGACCTGGTTTTCTGTTTGGGGGAGCAGGATAGTGATCTGGGAGTGGAGGAACTCTCTGTAGTTCCATTGTCATGGATTGATCACTACCTGATTGGGTTTAGACTCACTGGGACTCAGAGCCTCTACAGGGGTGGAGGGCCGGTGAAGACAGTCCACCCCATGAGGTTTATGGATCCAGATGGATTCCTGATGGATCTTGGAGAATTTCTTGCTGCCTTTGCAGGTGATCCTGTCAAAGCCCTGGCTGATCTCTGGAATAGGGAAATGGCCAGGGCATTAAGCGTCCTCTCACATGAAGTGGAGCCAGACGTGCCTCCTGGTTTACCAGGGAGCTTATGGTGATGAAACAAGTGGGATGGAGAATAGAACTACAGTGGTGAAAGACTCAGAGTGAATCCGAGTGAACATGGGCTAGAGCTCACTGGAAAGCCTATGCCATGGCAGTGGTGGCACCAAAGAAACTATATTTCTCTGCCACCATTGCATCTGTACAGTGTCATCTAGTGGAACTGTTTTGAGTTGTCAGGGGCCTTTTACATTCTGGCCTCCAAGAAGGAAACAAAGACCATTCGACAGCTTGCTGGGAAGAATTCACAAGACACTTTTCAGACAAAATTGCTCTGATTTGCTCTGATTTGGATGCTGTAGTTGAGACAGGTCCAATGGATGTAATCTTAGGCGGGTTATAGACCGCCCATTTGGGGTGGGCTGCACCCGCCCCTTTCCCCGGTGTATCGGGGCCTCAGCTGAACGGCAGCCGCTGAGGCTCCGATCCGCCGCTTTTCAGGCTGCGGGGAAGCAGCAAAACGCCGCTTCCCCGCAGCCTGAAAAGGGGTGTCCCTGGGGCTTCAAGCCCCAAGGACACCCTGCGGCGGCGGGGAGAAGGAGAAAGGGGCCGCTTGGCCCTTTTCTCCATTGCTTCGCTGGGCGCAGCCGTCTGAAGGCTGCGCCCAGCGAAGCAAAGCGCCGCCGCAAACCAGGAAGGAGCTCCGAAACGGAGCTCCTTCCTGGTCCACGGAAAGGGCGCCCTAGGCGCCCTGGCGCAGACTGACAACGTCACGTCCGTGCCGTCCCGTGTAGAGGCGGCGCGGTCGTGATGTCGTCAAGGCGGCTCCCTTGTGGAAGGGGAGCCGCCATTTTGTACGGACTCAGTCCATACTAGGGTTAGGGGGTGCGGAAGCACCGCACCTTCCTAACCCTAGTACGGACTGAGTCTGTACTTTAATGGCGGTCTGTAACCCGCCAGAGTATCTACTTGTCCCCTATCATTGGATATGGGCAGAATTCAAGGCACTGGTTTTGACCTTTAAAGTCCTAAATGGCTTGGGTCCAGACTATCTGTAGGACCGCATCTTGCTATACAAACCAGCCTGCAGAAGAGCTTTCTCTCGGTCCCACCACCTTTGCAAATGCGGTTGGTGAGGACTCAAAAGAGAGCCTTCTCCGTGGCTGCTCCCAGATTGTGGAATTCCCTGCCATGCAAGGTCAGGTTGGCCCCCCCTCCCTACTCACCTTCCGCTGGCAGCTGAAGACATTTTTATTTAGGCAGGCATTTGGTGGCTAGATTTTATTTGAGTGCTGTTTATTTTTAATTTTTATATTCAATGTTTTAATCTTGTATTTTTTTAATATATTGTAACCCGCCTTGAATCCCACTGCGGGAGAAAGGTGGGATATAAATCTTGAAAATAAATAAATAAGTTTCGATTTGTGCAGCTGAGGGCTGAGAGCCATTACACTGAGGATCAAACCAGACAAGATTGAAACTCT
This sequence comes from Sceloporus undulatus, assembly GCF_019175285.1. Lineage (NCBI taxonomy): Eukaryota > Metazoa > Chordata > Lepidosauria > Squamata > Phrynosomatidae > Sceloporus > Sceloporus undulatus. The sequence goes on from NC_056525.1 coordinate 92,117,414, forward strand.
GCTGGTGAGGATTTCCTCTGGACAGGGATAGTGGAACTAGATCTGGGTGGTGTCGTTGTGCTTGTTTTCAGTTATAAAGCTTACCTGGCTCAGGACTGTAATACTTCAAAAACCACTCAATGCTTAAGGTTGGTATTGGAGGTCTTTGTATGTGCCCCTTCTGAGAGAAGCTTGGAGGGTGGAAGTTTGGGAATGTAGTTTCTCTATGGTTGCCCCATGTTTATTAAATGCTCTCTCTGGATGCATCTACACTGCACAATTAATGCTGCTTTAAAGCATTTTAACAATCATAATTCAGTGCTATGGAATTCTGGGATTTGTAGTTCTGTGAGCTATTTAGCTTTCCCTGTCAGAGAGCTCTGGTATCACAATAACAATCTCAGGATTCCCTATGATGGAGCCATGCAAGTTAAAGTGTTGTCAACCAGCATTATTCCTGCATTGTGGCAGCAATCTCCAAAGTCTTTACCAGGAACCAGCATTATGAATATCTGAAACTCTGTATGTTTCGACTGTCTACATTCATCTCTTTGTAGGTCACTCCTTTGCAATAGGGAATGATACATAAAACTAAACATAATAGTCCTTATTTTTTATTACAGTAATATCAGTTTGGAGTGTATCTACCTTTTTCAGTTCAGGCTCATAACTGCTTTTCTGTGCATGTATGTGTGAGCAATATGTTGATTGTAAGTATACATGTTACTAACTGCAAATACAGAAGTACAGAATAATAATTATTTGACACTCATTTATATAATACATTAATGTGTGCTATGAAGTCTTGTGTATCTAGATCTGTGAGGAAAGAAATGAAACCGCAACACCTAGAAGAGCAATCGTTGTTTTACTGCCAGGGTGGGCAGGAAGGAATACAAAAGGGACGTGGGACAAAGAACACAGAGCTTGTGGTTTAAGAATTAATTGTAATGTTTATTTAGAAACTATATTTGGGATACTTTGTATTTTTGCTCAGCTTTCTAGAGAGGGAGCTGTCTAAAAGGAAAGCCTAACTGCTATCTCTTCATAGGTAAGGCAAAGCTAGGAAGCAAAGGGTCATGGTGTTGAAAGCTTTACACAGGCTGAGGATTTATTCCTGCCTTCTGGCTGAAATCTCAAACCTGCTGTAAGAAGTAAACTAGAAGGTTCACTAAGCAGAGAAGTGGATCGTTGTCCAGGGAAGATTCAGTGACTTAAAAATTTCTACAGAGCCAACACTTGAACAAACTACCCACAGAGAAGCAGCAATGGGGACAGGACTGCTGAAGTGGCACTGTCTTTTTCTTACAGAAGATCAAGCCTAGAATTATGATCCTCCAGCAGTTGTCTTCACCCAGGCTTGTCCTCCCAAGCACATACCAGATGGTCTGGCCTGCTGTTTGGAAGGTACAAGCACCTATACTGCTGAGCTGCCACCTGGGTTACTGCAGCTGCTCACCTTCAAAAGAACACATAGTTATTGATTGGTGAGTGTGTGCTGATGTGCTTGGTCTTTATGGTTCTAATATTGTTCTCTCAGAGTTACGATACTGAAGTATCGTATGAACAAATTTAGGTTAAAAAATTGATTCCCAAGAACGGAGTTGTCAGGCCCAGGCTGGCTGAGGACTCAGGGGAGGACTCTGAGGCTGAGCTGGGGCCTCAGACTGGTCCTAGTTCTGCCCTGAGAGCTCCAGCAGAGGCTGTGGCTTTAGAAGACAATCAGGAGCCAACACCCCCCCCCCCCCCGGCAGCAGGGCCTTCTAATACTGTGGACCTGGAGGAGGACAAGTATATACCTACCTTTAGATAGAAACGATCTGAAAGGGCAAGCCTCCAGCACTCAAGTAAGATTTATGAAAAAAACGCCAGCTTATCAAGGCCACCTGCATTAATGAGGGCAGAAAATAAAAGGCTTGGAAGGACACCATGGCTTTCATCAGAAGCTATCTGAGGTCTGTGAAGAAAGTATCTTGCATCCTGACTTGGTATTGATTTCTTGGTTTGAACTTTTTGACTTTGGACTGACTTGACCACACTACTTTTCTGGAACCCTTGACCTGGACTATCTGACTTGGCTTGACTCTTTGGCTTATACTCAGACTGATTCTTGACTTCATTTGCCTTTTCCTGTAAGTCTGCCTTTCAAGACTTATCTGGTTCCACGAATTCTGGGTTGAATCTTTTTGCTTTGGACTTGTTATCAGCTGTTGGCTGCTTTCCTGGACAGGAGTCAACTTAGCTATGGGTCAATATAGGTAGTGTACTTTTACTCTTAAAAAAATACTGTATACACTCGATTATAAGTCAGTTTCATGTACAAGGCAAGGGTAGGTTTTGGGCCAAAATTACAGATGTTGATATGACCCATAGATAAGTCGAAGGTAAAATTTAGGGGCATGAAACAAAGAATCCCAAGGATGAAGCAAAGAAAAATAATGCACTGCTTCCAGGACATATTATGTTCTTGCCTTTATCAGGGGACAGTTCCTTTTTTATATAGAAGTTATAGTACTTACATTGACCTGTGTATAAGCTGACATAGGGTTTTTTGGTCAATTCTTTGATTAAAATTTCTAGGCAGATACATGAGTATATACAGTAAATGAACCATTCTGGGTGAAAGGCAAGAGTATAATCTGTCTTGGAAGCACTAACACCCCCCCTTCTCTCATCCATCCAGTCTTTAGTATAAGCACAAGCTTTTTTGATATTGTTTTCCCTTGCTTTGTTCTTTACATTCTTTGTTACATGCCCCTAAGTTTTACCCTTGACTTATCCAAAAATCATATCAAAATCCATAATTCTGGCCCCTAAACCTGCCCTTGATTTATACATGAGGTCGAGTTATAATTGAGTATATATGGTAAATATATTTCTGACAGTATCCACTGCTCCAGTGGATGAGTAGGGTGGCAAGTCAAACAAATGGTTCCTGGGTTTTCTGGGCACAATTTCAGACAAGTGAATCACAATCTATGATTTCTTCTCACTGGTGGGCCATGGATTATAGATACAAGAAATCTTTAAAATCTCTGCACACATACAGATATTCTAAAATATTTGTTGTGTAAGTGTACTTATGTTTCTGTTCTCTCTCACTCTCTCTCTTTCACACACACATATACACTCTTCTCCCATTAGTATGAGACCATAACAGTTCTTTTCATTTGTTGTTCATCTGTGCATTTAATTGTATTTTAAGATGTAAACATGTTTTGTGTTTTAATTATATCATTAGTCATTCTTACTGTTTAAAGATTCAATAGATTTTAAAAGAAAGAAACATGTAATATTTTTGAGACAATGCTATAATTGTTTCTAAAATGATAATTTTTTAAAACACCACTGATTGAGAAGATCCTCTGTGATTATAGGGTTGATTAGAATTACTGTAGTAAAATATTTCACACCTTGTAACGCCATGGGTTTGTAGCAGATAATGGACATATTTTATGGGGTTTGGCTGCTTGTTTAAATTGCTCTTTAAAACAAATATAACTACAATTATTAGTGTGTGTGTGTGTGTGTGTGTGTGTGTGTCTATTCTGTCCAGGATAAACAACACAGACAAGACAACTGGCATAAAATGCTGAAAGCTCAAATGGTGTTTGGTTTTCTGGATTGGTTTTTATTTTGTTTTTTAGTTTCATATGCAAAAACAGTATTTGTGAAGTCGAAGACTTTCATAGCCAGCATCCATAGTTTTTTATGGGTTTTTCGGGCTATGTGGCCATGTTCTAGAAAAGTTTATTCCTGATGTTTCACCAGCATCTGTGGCTGGCATGCCAGCCACAGATGCTGGTGAAACATCAGGAATAAACTTTTCTAGAACATGGCCACATAGCCCGAAAAACCCACAATAAACTATAAAAGCAGTATTATTTGTGTGAAATAACATGCACCAATGCATAGGTTAAGCTTTCTTACCATTATAACAATCTCTCACTTATTTTTTGTCATGTTGCTCAGACAACCTTATCTCAACAGTGATAGAAGCAGCATGAGAGTATATTAGATCTGGAAAAATATTTCACTTATTTAATAGTAATAGCAACTTCATTTATATACCACTTCATACCACACTAAGCAGTCTCTAAGCAGTTTGCAATGTGTAAGCTAATTACTTCCAACAAGCTGGGTAATCATTTTAGTGACCTCGGAAGGATGCCAGGCAGAGTCCACCCTGAGCCCCTGTCTGGTACTGAACCCACAACTTTGTGGTTTGTAACTGAGTGGCTGCAGTACTGACATTCGACCACTGCACCACCAGTAATAATTTAAATATTTTAAATTATTTAAAATAATTTAGCATAAAACAGCTTCACACATGATATTTCTTCCTCATGGTAATAAACTATGAAGAGCGTTTATTGTATGTATATATGTATATAATATATCTATATATCTATGTATATAATAATACATGAAATATAAAAATGTGGTGTTATGAGTAAATTGGATGGGACGCCACTACAGCCATGCTCTGAAGGAGATAATTCATTTATTGTTGTTGTTGTGTGCCTTCAAGTCGTTTCTGACTTATGGAGACCCTAAGGTCAACTTATCATGGCTTTTTTTGGCAAGATTTTTTTTCAGAGTGGGTTTGCCTTTGCCTTCCTTTGGGACTGAGAATATGTGATCTGCTCAAGGTCATCTAGTGGGTTTCCATAGATGAGCTGGAATTTGAACCCTGGTCTCCAGAGTCATAGTCCAACGCTCAAACCACTATACCATGCTGGCTCTGAAATTATTCATTTGCTTGTGGAAAAAGGCAGGGAAATGCATGGTTGTTATTGTATGTGTGCTTGTGTGTGTGTGTGTGTGTGTGTGTGTGTGTGTGGTTTGCCTTGTGAAATATTTGTATCCAGCCAAAATGTCATGTTCTGAAAATGTGTGTGGCTTGGGGGCATGTAATCAGCCTCAGTGTTGCTTATCCTGAAGGCAATATGATCTTATACATAGGATTAACTACCAGGTGAATTTTGCATCTTTAGCCCACTTACATTGTTATATCTTTTAATAGCTTTTGCTATAGCATTCAAGTGCTCTTCTCATGGACTAATTTTTCTGTTAAAAGTACCAGCAAACAGTTCACACTGAAGGCAATAAATCTGCATGGCCCACAATACCCTGGCAGACGTTACAGAAATGGTTATAAAAACCATTTAAAATTGCTAGCATCAGCAGTTTGAAAAAGCAGCACAGAGGCAAGTTATCTTCTGTCTGACACTTCTAAAACACTGAACTCCATCTTCTTTCACCCTTTGAACCAACTTGCTTTGCATTAAGGCACCAACCAAATTCAACTATACGATAGGTAACCCCATGACAGGTTTGCTTTAGGGTCAGATTAAATCGGAAATGACTTGAAGGCAAACAACAACGGCAACCACAAAATGGCTCTTCTCCAGCAGTTCCTGAAAAGAGGCTAGTGAAAGGCCTTTTGCAGTAAATGATAAACAACCACAAAATGACAGCAAAAAAATGGAGCATACATATGTTCACAGACAGACATGTGGTCAAGCAACATCAGAGTGTTCTTAAGATGGCTAAAGGTACAGTATTAATGAGGAAGGACATGCAAGCAAGAAGAAGCTGGAGCAGTTCACTTTTGTCTGAGTCTACTGGAAAGGGCAAAATTCTGGCCCCTCCACTGACTTCACTGACTGCAAATAGTTTGTACCAGTTGAAATAAACTGAGATAGAAAGCAGAAAGTGGAAGGAGGAAAAAACAACTCGGACATTTTCAAAGTACCAGAAAAAGTGGGAGGGCAGAGAATTAGGTGGGACTCCCACTGCCAAACCATGATAGTTGGAGGGTATTCCCCTAGGTTTAGTCTAAATATGTAGTGATGATAATAGCGGTGAAATGGTGGTGGTGATGGTGGGAAAAGGTATATTTCTTGAAGAAAAATCAGATTTTCATCTATTATGAAAATCACATTTCCTTCTACTACGTGGACAACTGTAGCTTTTCAGATTCCATCAGCTCTAGCCAGCATAGGTAAAGGTAAGGAATGATAAGCATTTCAGTCCAAAAATATTTGGAGGACCACCAACTATTCCACCTTTCTCCAAAATTGGATCCAAGGCAACTCAAAAAGATACTTAAAAACAGTACAACTTTAAAAACAGTATTCAAACATCACATCAATATATGAAATTAAAAACATAAAATCTTTCAAAACATGTAAATGTAAACACCCCAATAAGAGGCCTCCCTGACTGCAATTACATATTTATTTATTTATAAATAAACAAACATCTGGACAGCCACAGTTGTTCACCCCTGCATTAAGTCTATGATAGCATTTTATGGCTTGCAAAATACCCTTTCCTTCAGAAATTATGCTCTGCCCATGATAAATCATACTTAATGAGGCCTAGAAATATATATCACAATCCAAGTGTATTGAAAGAACTGGCAAATGTAATATCGGAGCCATTGGCAATAATCTTTTAGAAGTCCTGGAGAACAGGAGAAGTCCCAGCAGACTGGAGGAGGGCAAACGTTGTCCCCAATCTCAAAAAGGGGGAAAAAGGGATCCCAACATTATGTCCAGTTAGTCTGGCATCTATACCGGAAGATTCTAGAGCGATCATTAAACAGAAAGTCTGTTAACATCTAGGCGGGATACAGACCTCCGCTTTGCGGCAGTCTCCCGCTGGCACCTTTGCTCCGCGGGGAGCCGCAGCAGTCAAACGCGCGGCAGAAAAAGAAGCTCCATTTCGGAGCTTCTTTTTGCGGCGCCTCTATGACGTTGCGAGGCGCCTCTGGCGCATTCGCGACGTCATAGGCACCGCGACAACGTCTGGACGCTATGCGTCCAGTACGTAAAGATGGCAGCACCCCATGTGGAAGGGGCGCTGCATCTTGTACGTATTCTATACGTACTAGGGTTAGGGGGTGCGGAAGCACCGCCCCTTCCTAACCCTAGTACGTATAGAATAGTACTTGGCGTTTGTTCCCGCCCTAAAAGCAATGCCATAATGACAAAAAGTCAACATGGGTTTCAGAGAAAGAAGTCATGCCAGACAAACATGATCTCTTTTTTTTGGATAAAATACCAGCTTGTTAGATGAGGGAATGCTGTGGTATGTAATTCTTGATTTCAGTAGGCCTTTGACAAAGTTCCCCATGTATTCTTGCAAACAAGCTTGTAGAATGTGGGCTAGACATGGTAACTGTTACTTGGATTTGTAATTGGTTGACTACCGACTCCAGGGTGCTCACAATGGCTCCTTTTTTTCTGGAAGAAGTGACCAGTGGGTCCCACAGGGTCTGTCCTGGGCTCAGTACGTTCAACATCTTTATCATGACTTGGAGGAAAAAATTGGGGGAATACTTATCAAATTTGCAGATGCACCAAATTAGGAGGAGTGACATACTCCAGAGGACAGGAATCAAAATTCAAAATGACCTGAATAGACTGAAAGCTGGGCCAAGCTAACAAAATGAAATTCAACATGGAAAAATGTAAGGTACTGCATTTAGGGTATTGGTGTGGAATGCACAGATATAGGTGGGGGACACTGGCTGACAAGACTACATGTGAAAGGGATCTGGGAGTCCAGTGACCACCAGTTGAACATGAGTCAACGTGCAATGCGGCAGCTAAAAGGCCAATGCAATTTAGGCCTGATATAAAAGTATGTGTCTTGATCAAAAGAGTAATACAGGGCTCCCCCGGTTACAAATTAATTCGTACCGCGGCGCCATTCGTAACCCGAAAAGCATTCGCAAGCCGAAGCCCCATAGGCGCTATAGCGAAAGCCGCGATTTGGTGCGAAAAAGCGCGAAAAGCACCAAAATTTTTTCGACCCGAAATACCTTCGTAACCCGGACAGTTTTTTTTAATGGATTTTTTTCGTAACCCGGAAATTTCGTAACGCGGCGCATTCTATCCCGGGGTCCAGTGTAGTGCATTCATTCTGCTCTGGTCAGGCCCCACCTGGATATTGTGTCCAGTTTGGGCACCACAATTTAAAAAGGACTTTGAGAAACTGGAGCGTGTCCAAGGGGGTGACTAATGGTGAAGGGTCTGGAAACCTGTTCTTTGAGGAACGACTTGGGAGCTGGGGATGTTTGCCTGGAGAAGAGAAGGTTAAGAGATTATATGATAGCCCTGTTAATATTTGAGGGATGTCTTGTTGGGGAACAGCTTGTTTTCTGCTGCTCAGAGAACAGGACCCGAACATGGACGCAAGCTACAGGAAAGAGATTCCACCTCAACATTAGGAAGACTTCCTGACAGTAGGACTTTTCGACAGTGGAACAAACTCCCTCAGAGTGTAGTGGAGTCTCCCCTTGGAGGTCTTAGCAGAGGCTTGAGGTATCTGTCGGATGCTTTGTTAGAGTTTCTGCCTGGTAGGGGTTGGCTGGAAGGCCCTTGTGGTCTCTTCCAAATCTACGTTCTCTGAGTCTCTAAAATTAAATAATCGTAAAAAAAAAAGACCGTCCCCTGCAATACCTACATAAAAATAAAAACACAGTATTAGGTCCCATATGATCCAGACAACAGAAAGACCCATTCAGGGAGTGGGCTGCGATTTTGCAGAAAGCTCCAGTGTGAGAGACTTGGAGGAAACAGCACACCAAAGTCAGCTCAGTTGCAGGACTGTCCCAGCACACAACACCAACAACCCCTTTCATCTGCTCCAAGCCCAGCTTCTATCCCTGTTCCTTTCCTTTTCCTTTGTCCCCAGGGGATCCAAAAAAAATGGCAACAGGCATGGCAGGAAATTTAATTTCCAGAAGCTGATTTTAGCTACCCAAGCCTTTACTAGCAGAATCTACCCAGAAGGGCAGAGCTAATTTGGATGGAAAATAATAAAATAATAATAACTTTATTTCTAGCCCGCTTTTCCGAGATCAAGGCGGGTTACAGTGGTGGATTTTGCAATCCAACAGCATACAAATTACAATAAAAACATTATCAAAAATTTACAATTACATATACAACAACAATAACAATTCCAGGCAGCAGATTGTAACAACGGTGAGGGGGAGAGGGATCACACAGGCTGTTTGAAAAGATACGTTTTCAGCCCTTTTTAAATTGGGCTAGGAGGGGGGTCAAGCGGAGCTCATTGGGATCGAGTTCCAGAGCTTAGGGCCGAGTGGAAAAGCCTGTGTAGTGATGGCGTCTAGCATCTGGAACTCTTAGGAGATGTTTATCACCCGACTGTGAGTGCGGGGCGGATTATGGAGAGAGGCGGTCCTTTAAGTCCCTGGTCCCAGCCCTTTAGGGCTTTATAGGTGATACCAAAACCTTGTATTGTGCCCGGAAGCGAATAGGCAGCCAGTGTAGATCTTTAAGTACCGGTGTTTATGGTGGCCCTGGAGATCAGTGACCAGCCTTGCTGCCATATTCTGGACCAGTTGAATCTTTCCGGTTTGGTAGGGTTGCCTCATGTAAGCGCATTGCAGAAATCCAAACGAGAGGTTACCAGAGCATGTACCACTGTTTCAGTCCCCCCGGCTCCGGTAGGGTCAAGCTGGAGTATCAGCTGAGCTGTAACAGGTACTCCTGACCGTCGCATCCACCTGAGATGTAAGTGAAGCGACGAGTCCAGGAGCACCCCCAGACTGCGAACAGAGTCCTTCGGGGAAGCGTGACCCCGTCTAGGACAAGTGGACAAATCTCCAAACCTGGACCTGGCCATGAGCATGAACTAGGAAAGATTTGGATCGGGAGAGCTGGCAGTTTTACAGACCTCTAATGTCCCTGGGACCTTGACTGGGTCAGTTGCTTCCAAGGTTTGGCTACTACTCATTTGAAGGATTTTTAAAAATTGCATCAAATAATAATTTTATAAAATGGTCTTAAAGGTATTTGAAAAGAGGAACAAGCCAATTAAGTGAAAAAAGACCCCACCTTTAGCTAGCCTCTATTGCATAAGTAAAGGATGAGTGAAGTATAATAGTTCAAGGGTTACTGGCATTATAACAATTATGGGAACAGCTTGGTCCTTGAACTACGGAATCCCTCAATATTGGCTGTACTGGTTCAAGCTGATGGGATCTGAAACATCTCCAGGGTTAGAGGCTTCCCAGCCGTAAATCTATAGAATTATATCTCTGCCATATCACTGAATAGCACAACTATTCATCATGCATGATATTTTTTTAGCGCTTGTTTACTTTGTAATTAAGTCGGAGTTTATTTTTAACAAGTTGTGTCCTTCCTCTGTCGTAAGACAAGGGAGTGGTTTGAAAAACTGTTAAACTTCAGGGCCAAGATTTTACAGCAGACACCTCATTAACTTTACTCTCTGGAGTCACACAAGGGTTGGGGGTGCATCTGTTACAGAATTATTATATTATTATTATTATTATTATATTATATTTATTATTATCCCACCTTCTTCCAGTACGACTCAAGGTGGCTTTGTATTGTAACACTGTACACAAGTGCATTGCACAGTGTGTGACCATGCGATCTGTGCACAATGTGGAATGCACAAGTTCAGTGTTCACAATGTGTGGTGCTTCTACCTGCATTATTCCAGTTTTGCAAACTCCAACGAATACAGTTATGCTGTGTTGCCCAAATGGTTTGCCCACTGACATAAAGAAATTCCAACATGTGTAAGACACCAAGAGGATGCCAGCCAGGTAAAGGTACACCTGTTCCCAAACACATCTGTTATGCCCAAGATTGTAAGGGCAACCTGTTTATTCTGAGAGCGTGTAATGAGAATCTTCCTCTCTGTGAACTTATTCACAGTAGGGCTGACACACATGAGACACCAAATTTGGTTTTAAACACCATGCATTAACATTTATTGAATCACAAAGTAATACAGTCGGCCCTTCTTATACACGGATTTTTTATACACGGATTCAAGCATACACGGTTTGAAAATGTTCCAAAAAATTATAAATTTACCTTGATGTTCCATTTTTTATTGGGGACACCCTTTGCTATGTATTATTTAATGGGACTTGAGCATACCGGATTTTGTTATACAGGGGGATCTTGGAACCAAACCCAGCGTATAACAAGGGTCCACTGTCAAGCATTGTTATCAAGAGCTCTTTCACTCACACATTCATACAATACTCACTACACTTTCCTTCCGCTGAACATTGATCAGGTGTGTTCTCGAGGTTGGGATGACACCGTTGCCGCGGATGATGCCAACCAAAATGGGATGAAAGTCCAGGGTCTTTATACTTTTTCTTCTCTCTGGCTTTTGGCTGCTGAAGTCTTGCAATATGAGCCCATTATCAACTTCTTCTTTGGAGACAGACAGGTGTTGCAATCAGTCCTGTTCAAAGCAACTCGTTTGTTCAAAGTCCTCCATGTCCTGTCAGTTCTCATCATGGCGACTCAGGAGATAAGGTTCTTCCCGGTCATAGTTCGTCACACCTGGATGGCACTCTGCTTCAGCTTCCAGTTTTCAGACTTTCCTCGCCTCGGTTGCCAAATACCTTTGTCACATCAATGCTTTGCGCGGAACCATCTTGTTTGGTTCTTTAGCTATGTTTGAGCACAATTCCTTGGTTCTTCGGTTCTTCAGCTCTGGGTTTAAGTCAGAACTCATTCATTCGTCTTACAATTCCAGCCCACAAAGGCACATTTCTAATTTGAAAAAAAAAAAAAGCAAAGCAAAATAAATCCCAGGAATAAAAAGACTAATTTTGTGCTACAAGTCTCTCCTCTGAATAGGGCTATTTTTCCACATGTTATGGTGAATTGGACAGTATGAGACATTATGCATGAAAGCTGGTGCCAGTTTTGTGCTAAGAATAAGCTGGCTTTTCTTTTGTAATTTGAATAGTTCTAGGAACAGAAAGCTGAGGGGTTTTGTGTTGTGTGTGTGTTTACTTCTCAACTGAGGCCTTTCTGATTGGAAAAGACTTATGACTACACTTTACTTCAGAAGGGGAAAAATCTTGTTGTAACTTGTGTGCTCTTACCTTGAATCACAGCAACTCATGTACCTTTTCAGGGTGAGATTAGATGGAAGTGGAGATATAGAGGATAAAAAATAATGTGGGTGGAGAAAGGAAATGCAAAGAAAGCCATAGGTTGTGTTTAGTCCTTGTAATAGCAAACCCACTGACATCAAGACTAATTTGTAGGAAGACTGCTTGTCCCATCTATTTCCTATAACAGTATGACCAAGTAGGATCCACCCCAAGCTGTGCAAAACTGCAAAAGGAAAGAGGGAAAAGAGAGTAGGACTATTTATTGATTTAAATTGTTTGAATAAGTTACTATTGATTTTTCTTGTACAACACTCAGAAATTTTGTGATATAGGGCCAGTATTAACAATAAAAAGCAACAAATAATCAAAGAACAAAGGAATGAAAGGTAGAGTGAACTAACAGGGCTTTTAATCTCAAAGCAGCTTTCTTTAAACTTGACCACAATACCTTTGAATTCACACTTGATGTAAATTGCACTTTCCAATTCTGTCTTTCCTTAAAAGCATTCACGTGGATGTAAGAAGTAACGTGGTCTAGGATCCCCTATGGACACCAAAATTTGTGCATATTCAAGTCCCATTATATAAAGTGGCAAATAAAATGATGTCCTTATATAACATGGCAAAATCAAGGCTTGCTTTTTGGAAATTTTGGAATATATATATTATATAATATATATATATATATATATTTGTTGCCCCTCCATTTTCGTGGGGGATCCATTTCAGACACAACACCCCAAACCAGGCTCACAATATTCATCCCCATTTTCTGCGCATGCTCCAAACTGTCCAGTCCCCAAGTGATAAAAACCCACATGCTCCAGGGAGGGAAGAGAAATGGGGAGGGAAAAACTCTTTGAGGAACTTGTTAAGAAAACCCTGTCATAAGTCAGAAATAAATGGAAGTCACACAACAACCACCACCACTCCTACCTATGCTGTGGTGGTACAGGTCTCTTGAGAAGGCAGTAGTGTCAAGGCTGAAAGAGAGCATCACCCAGTGCTAGTGGGAACTCCTGAAAGGTGGGTGTGATCTTCCCATTTGGGATACAGGAGAAAAAATGTCTCCTCTTCTCTCTTCTCTGCCTTTTCTCCCACAAAGATGTTTTAGTGGAGGCTACAGAGCCAGCACAGTGTAGTGGTTGGAGTGTTGGACTAGAAATCTGGAGTCAGGGTTCCGTTCCCTGCTCAGCCATGGGAGCCCACTGGCAACTTTCCACACTGTACCTATATGCGTCCATCCCAAAAATGGTTAAAGTGCTGGCATCCCAGAAAAGCAAGCCCATTTGCTATGGTTATCACACACAAGAGCACAACAAGAGGGTAAAGGCACATTACTTAGGGTTTATCAAAGGGACGGGAGGCTCTCAATTTTGAAAGAGAAGATAGCAAGGTCAATTCAAAATTCAAGCAATTATGTGATTACTTATCACACCTAAATTCGCTGTAAGGCTTCCCAACGCGACCCAGATTCTGTGCAAAGTAACGTCACAGGGTGGGTTCTTATTGCAAATGGCACCCTTCGCATGCTCAGTGAGACTCCGATGACTGGAGCATAGATATTTAGGCGAGTGGAGAGAGGAGCCAAGGAACCCCACAATTTACAAAGAGGTTGGGGGGGGCGGGAAGAATGGTTGAAAGAACATGCTCTTTTTCATATTAAAAGGGCATTTATTCCCTCTTGTCATGTTAAAACATGATATAATGGTTATCCATAGCTCTGGTCCATGCCTCTTAATTAGCAGCAGCAGCCCCCTTCAGTATGCTGAAGGACAAGCGAAGCAAATTGAAATGGAATTGCAGTGTGGTTTCATGGGAAACCCCCTCTCCAGATTTTTTTGGGGGGGGACCAGGACAAAAGGACATGTACATCACACCAAACAACAGCGTACTGATTGCGAAATTGCCTAGGACGAGTTTGGACTTTGCTAGTTCACCAAATTTACTTAATGTGGATTGATGCATGATTGCGTTCGAGTGCATCCAGACTGCCAGCAAATGCATATGGTAACCTTTCGTGCAATAACTGATAACACATGATTCCATTCAGGATGACACTGGATTTACTTCCAATTTCGTCGTGTGATGTCTCCTGGGTCAGATTCGAATTTGGTATCCAAAAGAGACAAATAAATCCCCATTGCCAGCGTGAAATACCTTTCCTGTGCATGCTCCAAAAACTGTCATTTCCACAAGTGCCCCCTGCCACATGCCCCAGAGAGGGAGGGGAAACCAGGGGGGAATCCTCTTTGCCCCAGAAACTGTCAGAGAGAGACAGAATGAGGCTTCCCTTTGCAAACTCCGTAAAACCACAAAGACCCACCACACATGAGACAGAGACAGAGACAGACAGACAGAGAGGGAGGAGGGGGCTGGGCCCATACACCTGCCTGATTCCATAGAGGGCTGAAACTCCCCGATGCCCTCCTTTCCCAGGACATGTCCTCCACTTCTCCCTCCTATCCAGGAGGAATGACAGAACGTCCTCTCTCTGCCTTCTCCCACCAACTCTTCCCTTAATTAGAGCCTGCAAGAAGAGGAGAGAAGGGGGTGAGGGAAGTGTGTGTGTATCCCTTTAAGTAAAAGGCTTTCTCCCTGCAGCAAGGGATGCTGGGAAATCTGAGAACAGCTTGCTTTTCAGCTGGCTGGAATTAAGTGAAGGGAGTGAATTCGCAAGCAAAATGGACATGTAAATATGGTAGTTTTGCAAATTTGCTCATTTCTTGATTCCCTTCACATTCTCCCTGGATTCTGTCCAGATTGGGTGCAGTGTCATGTGATAAGCAGCTGCAAAGTTGTCCTTAATACTCTGGATGACCCTGCATTGGGACCACTTTAAACTTCCAATTTTCCTCATGTGATAAAGTCCTGGGTGATCTTGGGCAAAGCATACACTCTCATTCCCAGAAAATCCTGTGATGGGTTCAGAAGTCAGAAATATACGCGGTTGTGCTTTACTCAGCTTTCAGCATATGCTGACAGCCGCACAGGGAGAAGCAGAGAAGCGTCCCATAGGGAACAATGGGGCATGCCACGTTGCTGCATGCACAAGCCCCATTCATTTAAATGGGGCTCAAACATAGGTGGAATTTGCTTTACGCGGGGGAGTTCGGAACAGATCCCCTGCATAAAGTAAGGGCGTACTGTATTTTGAAGGCACACAACAACAACAGGGCTGTGAGATGGTATGGGTTCATCCAATCACCAAAGGCAAAGCAGCTTTAAGAACAAATGATGTAAACTACAGTGTAGGACTTTAGATTATGAGGGCCTCAGAAACTCTGTGTGCTTGCACACATATGCACATATGTATTTTAAGAATACTGAATTTTACATTTTCAGTAATTATTGCAATTATGCTTATTTGAGGGTAAGGATAACCAATTCAGGTGTTTCTTAAATTGGGCCTTTTCATGCCTTAGGCTGTATCCACACTGCAGAAACAATCCAGTTTGACACTGCTTTAACTGTCATGGCCCAATGCTTTGCAATCCTGGGATTTGTAATTTGTTGTGGCACCAAAGCTCTCTGACAGAGTAGACTAAGGCCTGTTACAGACTGCCAAAATAAAGCTGCTTCGGGTCTCTTTGGAGATATGCTATTTAAATGATGCATGGGTCCTAAGAATCTGGAAGCTGCACCAAAGCTGCACTCCAGTGCTTAGGAATGGAGTGTGGCTTTGGTGCGACCTCCGGACTCTTAGGAACGATGCATCATTTAAATAGCATATCTCCAAAGAGACCCAAAGCAGCTTTATTTTGGCAGTCTGTAACAGGCCAAAGTATCTCACTAAACTACAGTTCCCAGAATCCCACAGCACTGAGCCATGGCAGTTAGAATGGTGCCAAAATACATTATTTCTGCAGTATAGATGCAGCCTCAATGGAGGAAGCTGCCTACCTTATCTCAATGGTTGCATAAGGTGGAGGGGGATTGTTTAAGTGCAGGTTTGCCTAACACAGGATACACACATATTCTTTGCATTTCATGAATAAGAAGCCAAACAAGATTGTCTGTTGAATTTTACTTCAACATTCATGGTGAGATGACAACTTCCACCGTACCTGACAGTAGAAGACTAGCTTAAGGGGCATGTGATGAGGCACGTTGTCGATGGCACATACAATTCTGTCTTCCAACAGCCCACACCTTCCTGCCTACTGCAATCCACATACCTTGCAACATTTGACAGATGACAACTGGCACACGTCACCAAGATGGCAAAAGTATCAACAAGAAAGAACAGACAAGCTAGGAGAGGCTGCAACAGTTTGCTTTTGCCTGAGCCTATGGGGAAGGACAAGATTCAACCCGTTTTTCCTTTACTTCCTTAATGAGACAACTGTGTGCAAACTACTTTTGCCTTTGAACCCAGTTTTTAGCAACTGAAGTAAGCTGAAAAAAAGGGGGTAGGAGGAGGAGAGAGAAACTGTAACATTTTAAAAGCAACTGGTAAGATGAAACAGCAAAGGATTAATCAGGACTGTCCCTGGCAAATCTAGACAGTTGGAAGTTGTGCACCCAAGACCGCTGCCTCACACATTCTGCCTATGCTAAAACTAGCCCTCATGTAAGCTCACTGGGTTGTATCCCCATCATTGTCCTTTCCAATGATGAGCATCTAAGATGAGAGTCTGTCCTCCTTGCCCCCTTTCCCTTCTTATTTCCCCTTCTCTCTGGGTGCTGCTCAGTAGGAAGAATCAGAGAAGATCCTACCCTTAGGATGATTGAGGCCACCACTGCAGACAGCAAATGTTGGGAAGGCAGAGGTGGCAGCACACGCACCTTGCTGTTTTAAGTACTTTTTCTTATTTCTGCGAGGCCATACATGACTGGGCAGGTTGTCAGTTACAATGTGGGAAATAGATTTGAGTCTTACTACGGACTTTTATCATTTGACAGTTGAAAAGTGGGATTAAAGCATGATAGCAGTGTCTGTAACTTCTGACAGGATGCTGTGCCTGTCCAGTAGCTGGTCTGTACTCCATCCGTTGCTGCAGTGCTCCTTCTCACTGATGGGCAAAATCCATCAATGCTTCCCAAGCCCACTACTTTTCCAGTGTAGATGCATGTGTGATAAATTCCTCCGGCTGCAGTTCCAATGTGCCCTTCCCCTTCCCCCTCATTGTTCCCAAACAAGCTGTTTTTCTTTTCTTTATCTTTTACTTAATGGCTTGCTATGAATGCACAACTGTGCAAAAAATAAAAATAAATACAGACCGAAAGGCATGCTGTTAAGTGCATGGGGCAGGAAGGCTGAGGAGGCCAGGGAGAGGAAGGCAGAAGTTGGGAAGGAAGCAGCACTGTGACTGGACCTTCCTTAGACTCCTGAGGTTACCTTTTACCTCTTCACCATGGAAGGCCCCTGTCACTAACACCCACCCTGCTTCTGCTCTTTTAACACTATTCCTAAGTGTATAAGGGCCCTAAGTGTCTTCCTCAAACCAGTTCAATATCGTAGCTAGTGTGCTTGCCTTTGTTTGTAGTGCAATACAGGGGAAGTCACTCAGAGATATCTCTTGTGAAAAATAAGCAGTAACTTTATTACATAACATTAAGTTAGAAAGTATTTTAGGTAGGTTACTTCAAACTCAGGGTGGTTACATTAACATACACTTTCAGCTTTATTGCAGTTCCCTCTGGACTTTCTTAAGTGACTCCCTACCGGTCTGCCTTGGGACTCTCCACTCCATTCCATGCACCTGAGGAAGGGAGGCTCAATGCTACCAGCTTCTTTCTTTCAGCTAGCCTCAAAGATGCAGACGATCCCTTTACACATTGGAAGGAAGCAGCAGCATCCTCTTCCCCTTGAAAGGGCTGCAATAGAAGCAGAGCCCTGCTACTTGTGTGCCTGGGTCTATTGGCAATGGCTTCAGAGGGGAGGGGCAGGGGTCGAGGAATGGGCGGGGGCAAGGGGCGTGGCCTCCACCTCTGGACCGTGGTGGCCACGTGCGGAGCACGGGGAGGGGAGGGCCTAGGGGGCGGGGCTTGGGCACCACGCCTCTTTGGGCCAAGATGAAGATGAAGGAGGGAAGGCGGGAGAGAAGAGGTTGAGGAGAATTCCTTGCCATCCTCCAAAAGCCTCTGGAGCCTTGGGTTTTTAAGAGAAGCCTCCTCTCTCTCTCTCTCACACACACACACCACCCTCCTGCTTCTCCTTCGTTGCCCCTGACCCTGTGTGTGTGTGTGTGTATCAGTGGAAGCCTTTCCTTGTCGCCTTGGCCACAGATAGAAGCACAAGCATCCAGCCTTCCCTCCATCCTTCCTTCCCCGCCCTCTTCTTCTCCTCCTCCTTGTCCTCCTCCGCAGCCATTCCACCTGTGAAGGGAAGCGAGGGAGACCCCCTGTCCACAGGAGAGAGAAGGCCCTCCCTCCTTCCTTGCTTCTTTCCTTTCCCGCCCCCTTCGCCACCATTACACCTGTCATGTTGCTGCTACTTCCCTGAGGGAGACCCCCGCTAGGCGCGCCTCGGGAGGAGGGGAGGGAGAAGGGAAAAGGAAGCCCTCCCCGCCTCGGGCTCTCAGGCGCCTCCAAGCCCTTTCCTCTGGCATTTTCCGCCCGGCGGAGATGTGAAGGAAGAGGAAGAGGAGCCAAAAGGAAGAGGAAGAGGAGAAGCAGAAGGAGGAGGAGGAAGAGAGAGAAGAAGAGAAGGAGGAGAAAGAGGAGGAGGAAGAAGAGGAAAAAGAAGAGAAGGAAGAAGAAGAGAAAGAGGAGGAGGAAGAGAAGGGAAGAGAGGAGGAGGAGGATCAGAAGTGCCTCCCCGGCCCTCCCTCCGCCTGCTCCCGTCCGGAGGGGTGTCTGCCGCTGGGCGCCCCTCTCTGCCCGATGCTCAGGGAAGGGGGGGCCTGTCCCGGCGGCGCCCCCGCGCCTTCTCCTCCCTCCGCGGGGCCGTTTCCAGGGCTGCGGAGGCGGGGGCGGCGGCGGCGGGGGGAGCCCGAGGAGCAGCAGCGGCGGCAGAGGCAGCGGAGGCAGCCCCCTTCCCTCCTCCTGGTTTCCCGCTCGCCGGCGCGGTCCTAAAGGATTTATCCTGGATGAAGCTGGGGTGGCGGTGGTGGTCGTCGTCGTGGTCGTCGTCTTTGTTCCCGGGGGGCTCTGGCCAAGAGAGAGCCTTCAGCTGACAAGGTACCTGCCCAGGGAGCCTCACCTGAAGGGTATTCCGCCTGGGCAGCCGGGGGGGGGGAGGATAAAGGGCAGCAGCAGCAGCAGGAGGAGGGGGTCGCCATCCTTTTTTTCCCCCTGTGCCCGGCTTCTCCTTTTCATCCCCCCCCCATTAAAAAAGGGAGACCCCTCCTCTCCCAAATAATAGGAATCGCGAGCCATCTATCTCTGCAGGCTGCGCAAGGGAGGGAAGGACCACGTTGCCCCCCACCCTTCAAGATGTGGGCATTATTTTTATTCCATGGGGAAGGGGCTGCCGGAGGGGCGTGGGAAGGCTTCCCGCATGGCTGTCAGCCGGGATCCAGGAGAGGGAAGAAAGAAGCCGGGGCTCTTTGTGGGGACACCCCCACCCCTTCTCATTCTCCCCCCCCCCCCCCTTTATGGGGGTGGGTTGGGGAGGGCCCCCCCCCCCCCCCGCAAGGTGCTAGTGATGCTGGTGGTGGCAACCAGAGGAGATGCAGTGGTTGCTAAGGGAAGAAGAAAGCCTCGCTGCAAAGAAGGAGGAGGGGAGGAAGGCGGACCAGGGGTGGGTGTATGTGTGAGGTGTGTGTGTGTGTGTGTGTGTGTAGGATCCTCCCCCGCCTCCCCCTCTTCCCTGGTTCCCATAGCCCCCTCCTGTTAAAAGACGTGTGGATGCCGAGGGGGCGGGGTGGCACTGGGGCGGCTGGAGCAGGGCCCCGGGGCATTTGCAGAGGCCGGGGCTGGGTTTAGGGGCATTTCCTCCCTCCCCCCCCCCCACCTCGTCTGCCCAGGAGAGATGGGGTACCACCAGACTTGGCTGAATGGGCACCATCTCTCTTTCTCCTTCTCTTTCCCGAGCATCGTGGAGATTGGACCTTTCGCTGCTGCGGAGAGAGAGAGAAAGAAAAAGAGAGGGACACAGAGAGAGAGAGCTGTGGCCCCGGATCCTTCTCCTTCCCCTTCCTCTCTTTCTCTCATTGATGGGCCCAGTCTAGTTCCAAAAGGAAACCAGTGGAGTTGGTCTCTTGCCTGTGGAGCTGCACCTTCGTCTTTTCCTTCACTCACCTGAAGGCTCTTTGGCTGACCACAGGCGCACAGCAGGGAGGGATGGAGAAAGAAAGAAAGAAAGAAAGAAAGAAAGGGGGGAATGGAGAGGCAAAGGTGGTGGCTTTCTTTCTCACCTGCTTGAGCTTTTTCCTTGGGGTAGTAAAAGAGGAGAAATGGGGGGCTATCCTCCCTGCTCCCCTGCCTACAGCCAAGCAAGTGAGAAGGCTCCCCTTTCCTCCTTTTGGGGACACAGCAGGAAGGAATGGGCAAGTGACAGATGCAAGGAGCCCCTCTTTCACCTGCTTCTTTCTCTGGCTCTCTGCAGGAGGCTCTCTTCCCCCTCCCTCTCGATGATCTCTCTCTTTGTGTTAATAGTACCTTGGATAAAAATATACCCAGAAGATGGGGCGGTGAGTTGCTCCTTGCAGGAACAGCTATCAGCTTTGGCTGCTTTGCACGCCAGGGCCACTCCCCTGTGCTCTGCCACCCAGAAAGAGTTGGACAGTCCGGGCATTTCTCTGTTGGGAAGCACCAGAAGGCCCAGTCCCCCTTTTCATGTGGCACTTGCCCTTCTTTCACGGTGAGCATCGTGTAGAGTGGTGGCTCTCAACTTCCCTAATGTCATGGCCCTTTCATACAGTTCCTCATATTTTGGTGACCCTACAACCATAAAATTATTTTCGTTGCTACTTCATAACTGCAGTTTTGCTATGTGATTTCCAATGGTCTTAGGCGACCTCTGTGAAAGGGTCCTTTGACCCCCAAAGGGATCGCGACCCACAGGTTAAGAACCGCTGATGTAGAGGATTGTGCAAGTGAGAGAGTGATATGAAGGAAAAGGCCTGTTCCTGGTGTCTCCCTATAACCTGGAACCAGCTTTTCGTGAGGGAATGGACTCTTCTCACTGGGATCAATACCCACTGCTGCATTCCCCATAGACAGAGAGAGCAAGTGAGCAGAGTCCTTGCACATGCAATAGACTGCTTCCTTGCACTCTTCCCATCTCTCTCAGCATTTTAGTGGTGGCGCCTGAGCCTGAATGCCTCTTCAGAAAAGGAAGGCAAGTGAGTGGAGAGAAGCAATTTGGAGGGGGGGGGGGTCAATGTCACAGGGCCCAGCTTTCCCAGCTGAGAGAACAGCAAGTGAATAGAGGTGCTACCATCCTTCTCTAGTTCATATATGGATTTGTGGCCAGTCTTCCTTGTTCTCTTTCTCTGTAGCATGTTGTCCAAAAAGAGACTGCTTGATCTTGTAGCTCTTGGTGCAATTTCAGTGCCTGTGCACATCCATGAACATACATGGCTTTGTTCTGGCTGGGTTTTTTGCCTGCAGATAAGAACACTGTTGGGGAATTCAGATTTTAACATGTCACGAAATGAGTGGGGTGTGAAAGCAAAATGGGAGGGCTGATAGCTAGCTAGCATGGCATTGATTTCAGTGCAGTGCTGACTGTCCCCAGTGGTAATTGCTCTGCAATGATGTGTGGTATCACAGTTCTCTTTTGTGTTTTAAAGTAACTCAGGTGGTGTTTTATTTTATCGCTTTCTCTTACCTATCTTTTGCTGTTACTGTTATGAAAAATGAAAATGCATGGGGAAAAAATTATAATTTCCTAAGTGTGAGAAACAACAACCTGTTTCAGCCCACCTTCATGAGCTCTCTTTCTCTACCATCCATACCATCCCTTTCCAGTGATGTGTAACTCAGAATGGCTTACATTTGGGATGTGAGAGAATCTGTATGAAAGAGTGTTCTGTGACCCAACCTTGCAGTTCCTTCAGAGCTACCCCAGTTCATTATACACCTAGAGTGAGCCTCGCATTAATTAAAATGATGTAAAATTGAATCTAGATTGTAATAGTTTGTACAAGGGTAACTGCAACTAGTAAAATCTTGCAGGCAAACTCCCAGGTGTATGTGGAAAACAATGTTGGTAAGTTTATGTGAGAAACAATGTTTGGCTTAATGGAGGAGCCATATTTACAATCGGCTCTCCATATTCACGGATTCTTTATCCACAGATTCAAGCATCCACAGTTTGAAACTATTAAAAAAAATGTAACTTCCAAAAAGCAAACCTTGATTTTGCCATTTTTGTAAGGGACACCATTTTACTTGTATTTAATGGGACTTGAGCATCCACAGATTTTGGTATCCATGGGAGAGGGTCCTGGAACCAAATCCCAGTGGATACTAAGGGCCCACTGTGTGCGTATGTGGCGACTCCATTAGGCCAAAGCGTGTTTCAGGTATTCCTCCTGTTTGGCTGCACCCATGCTAAGGAATGATATTCTTCATCTAAAGTTTGGAGTCTGTTTTGATGATGCAGCATACCATTTGGTAAATCTTAAAGGAGGAGGCTGCAGCAAAATTTCACAGTGTTGAAAGCTCCAGTTCAGGATTCCTGCAGCTAGATTTTCCCCTGCCTAGCTTGGTCAGTTCCAACAGTTCTCAAACTTTTGTCTTTCAGGTGGTTTTAGCTTCAGCTCTTAGAATCCTTGACATTTGGGCAAGCTCACTAGGGCTTCTGGGTACTGAATGGTCAATTCCATTCTGTTCCTTATGCCTCCTACCAGTCAGCATTCCAGACCTATGGAGCATGCTAAGTCTTCATTGGGAGGCTATGGGTGTCTCTCCTCATCTCCCCCCACAGCATTTTCCTGCGGTAATAGTAGTAATCATAATCATAAAAGAAGTATTATTTCTATAAACCAAGGTGTTTATCCAGGGCTATGGAGGCTGTTTGTGCATTGGATGGTGCTCTTTTGATTGCCTCAGGAATTACTCTTACTTGAACTTTAGAGCTATATAGAATGGTTCTCCATTTTTGTACAGAAAGAATATATGCCACTTGATGAAATAAAATGTGAATCAATGTACCTTTACAAAGAATGGAAGTTTTAAACCTCAGTTGTAGAAAACAGTTTACAAACAGGCTGTCTTTGTTTCTAGTTAAAGCAGGGGTAGGCAACCTGCGGCCCGTGGGCCGGATGCGGCCCGGCGAGGCCTTGGGACCGGCCCCAGCCCGGTCCTGCCGCCGATTGCCGCTGGGGCCTTTGGGGGGCAATTGTCTATAGAAGCCTCAAAAACATGCATTTATATTAACATTTTTTTAAAAATCAGCAAATTTTTTCACATGTCCTCCATGTTTTTTAAAAAAGTGTCTTCCATTTGAAAATTTTGTCCTACATTTGTCCTGGTTTATTTATATATTTAATTTTTAAAAAAATTATTTAATTATTTATTTTTTGGCTTCGGCCCCCCAGTTGTCTGAGGGACAGCAACGCGGCCCCCGGCTCAAAAAGGTTGCCTACCCCTGAGTTAAAGCTTGCAAAGGCCATGTAATGGATCGATGCAAATTTCTAGTAATTTTAACATCTTCAGTTATCAGATATGACTATATCCAATATATTGAATGGAAATAATATTTTGTTTTCATTTACACCTACCTTGTATAGTCTTGTACAGTGAGCCCTCCATATCCACAGATTTTCTATCCAAGGATTCAAGCATCCATGGTTTGAAAATATTTTTAAAATATACAAATCCCAATAAGCAAACCTTGATTTTGCCATGATATATATGGGGATCATTTTACTATGCCACTGTATTTAATGGGACTTGATCATCCATGGATTTTGGTATCCACAGTCCTGGAACCAAATTCCACCAGATAGCAAGGGCCCACTGTATACAAAATAATTTCCCTACATTCCTGCACATTTCACCATGTCACTATACTAACAGCTTCTTTTTTGTCTTTTTTGACCAGAGAGACATGGATACTTTTCGAGGAATGTTTTGTAGCCAGCATAGGAAGGGATGATTCTTTGATTGATGGTTATAGACAACTCTGTGAACTGTACTTGAGGTTCTAGACACTTGTGGTTTATTTAAGTGTCTTTTTGCAGGCAGCCTGTATGATAAAATTGTCGTCTTTGAGTAGCCATGGGTAAGGTGGATATTGCAAGGTAGTGAAGCTGAGGTTCTTTAATTTGATCATGAGGTATACACTTGATATGTATACGTGGATAACAGCATTCTGTGTCCTTTAATGTTTATGAAGAGATCGACTCTTATTTCCCTTTTCACTTCCTTGTAACAGAGTTTAGCTTTGAAATGTGAAACAAACTTTCTGTTGTCCATCCTCACATACCTTCTTTCCCATTCTGGCAGTTTCCCCTCTCCGCTCTTTCATCTTTCACAGCCACTTGTGGGAAGGCAGTTAAGCCCCTGTGTTAAATGGAGACTTGCTAGTGTGATGTGGAGATGGGCGAAATATAGCATTTACCTTATTGAACATCAAACTGCAGAAAATAGGGATTGGCTGTGTGGCCATCTGCATATTTGTGGAAATAAATCTACTCAGTAGCTAAATAGCCTCAGTGGAAGTAAATTGGATATCTTAAATGTTTCCTTGCAACAGTGCTCCTCAGAAGATCTGTGACACACAAGCCCCTTTGAGTTTAGGGGATCTGGTTTCTGAATTGTTCCTGGTGAGATTTTAATTAGCCTCTTCCCTTCTGTAAGAATGAGGCAGGTGGATGTGTCTCTTTGTGGCCCACTTAAGAATATTATAGCCCTGTTTAAAACCTAAGTTCCTGATAAGAGGAAGATAAGTATATTCTTTCCCTAGGTATTTATAATGTTGTCGCCATGGTAACATCTTCATGCTTTGTACTTGGCCTCTGACATTTTCACCTAAAGAAAGCTCAGCACAGAATTTTATTCTTGTTTCTCTTAGGGTGTTGGTGGGCAGTTGGGAAGCAAAGAAGGTTGAAGTTTGAATAACAGCAATTATATTAAATGTATTCTTGTTAGTGTTACAAGCACACACACACACACACACACGCAAATCAGTAACTTGTGCTGACAAGTTATGTGGGTGTCTGTTCTATGCATCAGTTTATTCTAGTATTCAACAAAAGATGCAGACTTACCATGGCAACCTCCTTCTTTCTTCATCAAACGTGGCAGTGCGTATGTGCTAGAAAAAAGTAGCACCTTTCTAAAGAAATCACAACAGTGCACTTTAAAATCCAGCAAAATAACCCAATTGTGCAGAACATGTATTCTGAAAGGAATTAAATATAGGTTGGTGGGTGGGTTGGTAAGACACTGACCTACACTTTCCAAAACCAATTAATTTGGTTGTTAGATAAGATTGATTTTATACTGCTTTAAAAAATGATGATACCAAATTAGGGAAAGTCATGTGTTTAACAATGGGATTCTTTCCCACCCAAAGTAGAGTGCTACTGACACAATAAATCTGTGTGCATTCAAGAGATTTCGAGTTGTCTTGTCGTTTTTTTGGGAAAACAATTATACATTCCAAGAGGCTATCTGTATTTCAAATCTCTTATAAATTAACCCCAACTAATTGAGAAACATTTGCACACCTGATGTTTAGCAAATATAGTTAATGGAAAGATGACAGTGATTATTGACAAACATAAAAAATAAGTACACTGAATTTCTGGACTAAGTGTAAATATTCTACATTCTCAAGAATTAAGTTTTGCATTTTTACTGTATATGAAACAGTATATTAATGAACATGCAACATAATGTTTAACCCTCAATCTAATGTTTTCCAATGGGAGAGAGGTACTGTTCCTGCTTATTTTTCTTCCATTAAAATCACTGGTAGATTATTAAAATGACTTATTAGTGGATATCTGTGGATTTTGTTTGAAGAGTGGTTTTTTTTTAAGTGTCTTCCGCTTCATATAGTTGTGTAAGTATGAAACAATGATGACATGGGACAGGTATATTATATGGAGGCATATAATGTTTATTCTGCTGAAAGTGTCTCTTAAGCACCTAATTCCTAAATGATCTGCCATTTTTAAGATTTTAGAACTTAAATAATGTTTAAATTTTATTTCTATTGGAAGAAAAAAATAACATACAATTGTTGCTTTATGATGTTTTAACTGTGTTTTACATTTTAAAGAGTATATGACTCCTACATTGTGTTATTATGTGCTTGCAAGTAATTTCTGACTAGTGATGACTCTAAGGTGAACCTATCATGAGGTTTTCTTGGCAAATTTTGTTTGGGGACAGGGGCTGCCCTTGACTTCCTCAGAGGCAGAGAGTGTGTGACTTACCCAAGATCACCCAGTAGGTTTCCATGGCTGAGTGGGGATTCATATTCCATCCTCCATCCAGCAAGCATCCTATCCAGCAAGCATTACACCATTTTTTGTTTTTTCACAGTGGGTCTGCATGCCCGTGTGTGCATGTGTGTGCCAACAGTAAGCAAAAAAGGGAACTTTACCCAAGATTCAAATCAAAAGTTTGTTTTCATCTTACAACAAAGCCCCTAGGGGCTGCTTTTCCTGATTCTGAAAAGTCCTGGATATCAGAATCACTTGGAAAGGGGGGCGGAAAGCAAAGGGGTTATGAGAAGCAGTAACAGCCAAATATCACACTGAAAAGGAGGAGCTTGTTCTGTGGACACTGATCTTAATTCACTTAAAGATTCAGGATGGAAAGGGAAGTGAGGGAAGAAACATTTCATTTTTTTTCTTTCTCGTTCTGTTTGCCTATGTTGGGAGAAAATTTAAGCTTCCTCACATACTCACTAGGGCGTGAAGAAGGGAAAGGCATTGGATGCAGGAGCCACCCAGTGAGAGTGCAAGGCGGGTGGTAAGAGTGACAGGAAAACAAGAAGGCTATTGCTTGGTAGATTTATGCATGATGGGAAGGTAAAATAAAGCAATAGGAAGAAATACTCTTTTGTACCAATTAGAATTCAGCCATGGGAAATGTGTGGCTATCAATACAATCTGAGTCCAGTGTGTCATACCGAGGGTGAAATCTGACCAAAATACTGCATACTGGATCTGGATTATTTTGCCGGTGTGGGTTGATTTGGAAATGCATTCATAGTGCTTTTCTCTCCCCTTTTCTGTGTAGCTCCCTCTCTACTGTTGTGTTCACCACCTCAAATTTCATAGAGAATCAAGAGAAAATTGTTCTGTTGCATGAGAGGTTTCATTTGGAAATGGGATCGGTAAAAATCTGGCAGAGGAAGACTGAGAAAGCTGCAGCCCAACCTATACGCTAAGGCTCCCAAACTTTCAGAGTCTGGTTTTTGGGAGACATAGTAGGAAACAGGAATACACCTTTTCCTCTTATGACTCTGTATTTAACACTATAAATGCTGTACCTCCTAACATCATTGCACTTAATGCACACTCTCCCTGATTATTTTATGATGGGAATTCCTCTAGCTTTCCTTGCTTCCATATATTCAGTACCATATATGTTTGGAACAGGTGACCAATGGAGCTGAGAATTTTCAGTGGTATACGAGGTGGAAGCAAACAATAGTTTACACCAGAGATTCCCATTTTTTATTAGGGGATGTAGAAAATGGAAAATGTGAACAAGGCTTTCTCTTAATTTTAATTCATTTTGCACATTATCTTGCCATTCCTGCATTCTATAGTTAATGTATATAGGAACTTTCTCCCTGTTCACTGGATCTTGCTTAATTCAATGATTAAAGAAAGCTCACCAATCCACATTGTAATCCTATGGGTGTGCCTGCTCAGAAGGATGGCTTTCTAAGTTGAGGGCAATTTGATCCCAAGCAGCTGCATGTAGGGCTGCCACCTTAAACGGAAAAAATAATGTGATGTGAACAAGTTATTCATCCTTAAAGCCATACTAGTTTGGTATTAGTAAGAACTAGTATAAAATGTTGATTTTTTAGTCCACAAATACCAGTGTAGGGATTAACAATGTGTTTGTTTTGCTTTTTTGTGCATTCAATTTTTGAAAATTTTGGAAAATTCTGATAAAAAGAATGAGCTGAAATAAAATTTCCTTAGGGGATGGACAAATGTGTCAATTGCACTTTTTCACACATACATTTAATTATTATTATTATTTTGGTAAGTTCTGACTTTAAAAATGAGCTGAAACAAAGTTCTTACACATTCCTACTCTCATGAAAAGAACTTGTACAGAACAGATTTGGTCTCTAGACATTTTGTTTGTGCTGCTGTAATTTAGAGATGATATGAAATGGTAAGAATCTCCAAGTAACAGGAGGTAATTCAGTGCAAATAAGAGAAGGTCCTTCTCCCTCCTGTGATAACCACAAGAAATGGCTGGCCAGTAAACCATTCCAATACCTGTGGATCAGGTTTGGAAGCACGAACACTAAGAAATACTTGCCAACATCTTGAACACGTTAAACAACAATTGTCTGGTAGTGCAAGATTAAGTAATAGATACTCTAAAACTTTCATTCAGTGGCATTGGATCCCAGCTAAATTAAGGAATGGTACTGATATTGGGAGGTGGTTTGGAATGTACAATGAATGACTTGTAGATTAGTCTAGTAACTTGTGATACCTGTGATAAAGTGTTGCAGTGTGGAGCAGTTCTTTTTCAGCCATCCATGTCATGAAATGATACTCCATTCATTTCCTCCTACCATTTTTTCCATCTGTATTCCCCACCTCCTGAGAAATCAGACAACATTTCTTGCCCACTGGATGTGCTTATTTCTTAGTGAGTTGTTTTGGGAGCTTCCTTCCCTTTGGTCCCCCTCCTCAAAGAATCATTGTGCCTTTGCAAATTCCAAGCTTCTCTCTTCTGTGTAGATAATGTTATTTTGGCTATGTTAGCAACAGCAGTGGTTCTCAAATGGTGGGACAGGAGCCCTAGGGCAGGGGGTACAAGAGTTGTTCAAGGTGTGTGTGTGAGACTTGGAGGCACTGATCCCTCTTTCTCTTTCTCTTATTAAACATTTTTATGTGTAAAAATTTGCACATGTGTTGAATTAAACATTGATTTTACTTAAATAAAACTATTTTAATTTGAACAATATCTCCTTCTAAAATATTAACGTATGAATATGCATAAATGCATAAATGAAAATATGCACACTAAATAAACAAAATATTTTTATCCATATACTATATTGAGTGTGTGGGGGTGGTGGTGGTGGCAGCGGCGGCACAGCATCCATATGTAGCTGTAAAGAGGGATCACAAGAGTTAAAAATGTTTGAGTACCACTGAGCAACAGTATTTAGGTCTGAACATATTAGGAGGATAGCATCAGTAGCAAAAGAGTCACCAAATGGTCTCAATAACAGTTTAGAAATATTTTTGTAGACTACAACTCTCCAAATCCCATAGCTGGCATGGCCGCTAGCTATACTAGCTGAGTGATTCAGGAAACTATAATCAGCATAACTTTTAAAAACTGTTTTCAAGATTCATGTTCTTTTATTGAATTTGGTAGTGGCTACTAAACTGATGATAAGAAAATACTGAAGATTATTGAACAGCTGCTAGTAGAAGAAAGACTGGAGGAAAAATATTGTATTAAGATATCTAAAACACGTTATTAAGGCAAGGTCATATTTAAAATTATTGCTTTTAAAAATCTAGGAAAGGTCTCAATTCTGTTGCAGATGAATCAGAAGTCATGATGCTGTATCTACAAATACTACAAATGTTATAAGTTTGTTTTGCTTTGCATAATCATCTACTAGTCCATTAAAAAGCAATAGACTTTAGGAAATTAACAGATAATGGCTGGGCTATATTTCAAAGCAAAATGTATATATGCATTAATTAGTAACACTGGACATATGGCACACTTTTATTATTTCGGTATTGCAGTTATACTGCAGAATTTAATTCTACTGAACATTCCTGCAAGATAAAATTATATGTAATGAGTGATTAGAGTCTGCCATATATACTAACAGCACTTTAAGTAGAACAGTATATTGATCCAACCAGCAATCTTAGCTTCTTTGAAACCACAACTATTCATTGTATATCTATTTAGGGAGTTTTTAAAGTATATGCATTTTAAAACTTAGTTAAAATTATACCAGAATACATTAAAAGTTACGTTTATATACACATTAACTATTCTGCGGTGCTAAAGTATATACGCATTTAGGATGCTGAGTGTTATATTGCAAGAAAATGGCTGCTGGCCACAATCTGTTTAGGTTTAGACAGAATATCAGTGGAAGACGGAAAGTGGGGACATTCCTTTGCTCGTCTTCTTGCAGATCCTTGTCACGGTCAGTAAAAATGGACTCCAGTTGACAAAACTTTCAAAATACTATTGCACCATCTCAGGAATTGCCTATGATATAGGCATTTTAATGAATAGGTTAGTTCCCCTTTGTTCATTTTTCATTGCAGGAGAACAGGTTTCTCAATTATTCCTGGCTTGAGACCTAGTGTTAAAGAGAAAAGGTGTAGCTTGCTTCTTCTTCTCCAGTCACTCCAGCTTTCTTGATTAAAATGAGTGTGCCTGCTTGTGCTGTGACTCAGTGTGGATGTTTACTTATTAAGGACTGCTATCTGTTTCCATATATGGCCACAG
Source organism: Sceloporus undulatus (assembly GCF_019175285.1). NCBI lineage: Eukaryota > Metazoa > Chordata > Lepidosauria > Squamata > Phrynosomatidae > Sceloporus > Sceloporus undulatus. Next base: position 92,147,883 of record NC_056525.1, read on the forward strand.
CAATGAAAAAGGAATGACTTATTTGCATAGCACTAATGCCAAAGGACCCTACAAATCCTTTACAGCTGAGTGGGGTTGGAGTACCTCTATACACTGTTGGGCTACAATGCCCATTATTCTGACTGCTGGATATGATGGTTAGGGCTGATGGCAGGTGAAATAGTGATTTCTGGTGGATGACAGGTTCCCCATATGTGCTGTCAAGATTTCCTAGGAAAACTAAGAGAATTTTAAAAGTTGTCCATTAGAAGTCATGTTCTTTGCACAGAAGCAGTGAGAGTAGGGTTTAGAGAGTACTGTTAGTCTTCAGAGAAGAAGATAACAACTATCAAATATTTAGATGACATCCTGAGAATATAAGGAAAATGATTGTGTACTGTGTGTATTGAAAGGACATGAAACAGATTGTTTAAATTATGAATAAGAAGAGTCAGATCTGAGAGATGGTCCAAACTGTGAAGAGTGATTGAGTAATGAAAGTTATTTAAAGATGGATTTTTCCTTTATAGAGACACATGCCAGGAGTCCTTTCAGTTTAGCACAGGGGTGAGCAACATTTGAGGATTCAGGGACATTTTCTGTTCCCAGATCTACAGTGGCTGTTGTAACTCTGGAAATGTGCAGAAATGATGGGGGGGGGGGGGGAATCAGAAAATGGAACTGGCTGAAATTAATGGGGGTGTGTGTGGTGTTTAGGACCTATTACCCTTTTTAAAGGCCTTGGGTTTTTTGGAGTAGAAAAAACAAACAATGTGAATCTGAAGGCTTTCATGGGTTTTTTTGTTTGTGTTTTTTTTGGGGGGGGGGGGCGTTTCAGGCTATGTGGCCTGAAGAGTTTATTCCTGATGTTTTGCCTGCATTTGTGGCTGGCATCTTCAGAGAAATTGTGGCCATTTTTTCCTTGATTTAGTTTAGGGGAGTTAAGGGCCAGAAAAGCCAGCTTATTAGGCTATAGGTACTTTGCCCATCAATGGTTTAGGAACATGAGTAAATAATGGGGATGGGTCTGATTTGTGGAAATCTGTGGAAACCTTTTGCTGATTGTTGGTGTGCATCTTCAAGTTGTTTCTGACTTATGGTAACTCTAAGGCAAACCTTTCATTGAGTTTCTCTGGTATGATTTGTTCAGAGGAGGTTTGACATTGCCTTCCCCCGAGGCCCAGAGCATGTGACGTGCCAAAGGTCAGCCAGTGTGTTTCATGGCCAAGTGAGGAATCAAACCCTGGTCTCTAGAATCACAGTCCAACACTGAAACCACTATGCCATACAGGCTTAAAAGTCAGCTTACCCATAACTGCTTGTCTTTCCCTACTGTATGTACTCCTGGTTCACAGAATATGATCAGGCCTAACAGACTTGGTGTAACTTCTCTGCACAACTAGGGTGTGTGCACCCTACTTAAAATTTACTGTACTTTAGAATCTTACTTCAAAATGCTATCGGGTCCTTTGGCAGCTGAACTGGTGTATTAACGTGTCATCAGATTTGAAAGTCACTGGACTCCAAACAACCTGGAGACTTTTTCTGTCTTAAAATGTTAAAACTGGGCACAACTTAAATTTTAAAACAACATCTCTAATGTGCAGTAATTCTGTATGTCTCACAGTGATTGTGCCTATGTGTTTATGAAATACACTGTGATGATATTCTGTCCTTCATTCAGTTTTTTGCTCTCTCTGACTTCTGCTGATTTCCCCTGAAACCAACATGAAGAAGTGAGCAAACAATTTGTAGGAGAAAAGAGAACTAACAAACTGGGAGATTAAGGAAGTCAAGGACAATAGAGAAGGACACTGAATTGGGTTGATACACAGTGCTAAGGGGCTTGGCTACAGTGAATGGAGGGAACAAAAATGCTTAACGGAAAAGCTGGTTCTGGCCTGCAAAAATTATAGAAACTCCACAAAATAGCTTCATTTAGACTAGCTTTCAATGTGTAATCAAGTTATTTGAGTCAGTTTTGTGGTACTTTGGATGTACCATGTAGAGGGAATATATTTGAAATATGCTATTGTATTTCTAGGAGAAAACAGCAGCAGAGGAACAGCCTATGGCATTTTTGGCATTGTTATGCAAAAGTATACAATATTTTGAACAGATGCTGTCTCTTGGGTGATGGAGATCATCAGATAGAAGTGGAATAGTGGTTGTTACATTTGAAGCAAAAGTAGAAAGTGTGCATGCTTGTACCTTGTCCCAATGATATTAATAATGCTTCTAAACTTTTTGGAAAATACTGTTTTTGAGAAAGATTTTTAGAGATGAAGAACCTTTAAGGGTTCTGTGTGTCTGTCTCAGTGAAAAATAAATGATAACTAGGAAAAATTACAGCTAAGTTTTCTGAGAGCATATCTGGTGTTATGAAGGTGCCGTAAAAAGTCATGCCAATTTTAGTCATGGAAAATGGCATAATAGTAGGTGATAACTACATTCTATTTCTTTCTTTGTTTCATTTGTGTGCTGCCTTTCTCCCAGAAGGACCCCAGGTGAGTCAAGATGCCCAGAATATTATTTAACTAAAGTTTTAATCAGCTATACTGAAACATTAGTGTCACAGTACAGATTACTGGCAAAGCTTCAGCTCATAGAATTCAGTTTTATATAGTAGGAAAACATTCTGGTTCAGTAAAGTAGACCTTTAGCTTTTGGAGTCCATTTATTTTGTATCTGTCTATCAAGGCTGACAGCTGATTTATATATATATTGCATCAGCAGACTGCAGTTTGTACATTTTTATTTCATGTAATTAAAATTATTTGCCAATCCTATTTAAACAGGATGACTGACAAACCACAGCTGTGGGAGCTGCTGCAATAATTCTGGATCTGTTTTTTTCCCCTCTCCTCTTTTTAAAAATCAACTTCAGTATTTCATTGGAAAACATGAAATAGTCCTCAAAACTGAGATTTGGAGGAAAGTGATGTAATTAACCTCCTTTTTATTTGTTCTGTGGCCTGCCATTCACATATGGCATTAACATTCTTAAGTATAAGTCCATAACATGTCAAAGATAAGCAAATGTAAAGAATAAATGTATAAATGCTAGAATGCTTTCTTCTGCATAAAGAACATGTGATGTCTTCCACCAGCCCCCATTCCTTGCCAGCATTCCTTGCAGATTGCATCTTCAACAGCATTACTCTTGAAAAAATAAGCATCAGAAGAAAATAATATGCAGTTTTCTGTCATGTATATTTTATCTTTAAAACCCACAACATTTAAGAATCAGAATATGTGAGAATTATTTTTGCCTGGTCTGAAATTGGTAGTTAACCAACTCTTTCAATACAGAGCAGGTCAAATGATTTGTGTACATGGAACCTGGCAGCTTTTGTGTGAGTGGGTTGTTAAGTTTGCTGAAAGGCTTAGTCCAGACTTTAAAAGAGTTTTCCAAGTTGCTGAACCGTAAACCCGTGAATAAGTCCAGCACTTTGGGTAGCTCCTATAAGGTTCCAATTGAATTGACCAAACCACTGATAAGGAAGCCAGTGGCTACCTCTGATGGAAGAAAAATAACTACCTGTATGCTAGCTACTAGCTACCTTCTTGAGAGCACACTGCAGGAAAAGTAGGGTTATGAATCCAGTGGATCCAAGACTCCTGCCTGGTTTCATTTACTGTTAGAGATCAAAACAGAGGTGCTCTTGAACATCCATGTGCAAACACTGAAGGTTATACACTCATCCCTCCACATCTGCAGCTTTGATTTTTGCGGATTTGATTATTCATGGATTTTATTAAAATGTTCTCTCTAGGAATATCTAGGTCCTCTAGTGTAACTCTGTGGTCAGTTTTAACCAAAAGTCACACTGAAGGACCTAGAGATTCCTAGAGAAAACACTCCACTAAGCATTTGTCATTCTTCCAGTGCAATTCTGTGGTCAATGTTGGGCAGATGTTGACCACAGAATTTCACTGGAGGACCTAGAGATTCCTAGAGAGGTGTTCTCTCAGGTAAACATAATGTTTTTGTTATTTGCAGTTTTTCCACCTTCACGGGGGTCCTCTGCCCCTAACCCCAGTGAATGTGGAGGGACGAGTGTACTTTCCAAGTTGTTTTATTCATTTGTTTTCCATGTATTCCCTTAGTGTTTGTAATTTCATGTCTTTGAATCTAGATTTGTTTATATGTTCAACACAACTTTTATAAAATACTATGCATCTTAATATTCAATTTACCCATTACATTGATGTGGGTTTTGTTTTGTTTTGTTTTTGCAATATCAGATCTAAGAAACCAGTCATCTGCTATGAGTACAGTATCTCCATGTCAGTGCATTAATCTCTGCTGCAGTGTAATTTTTTAAAAACATTTATCTCTGAATTGTTCAGTTTTAAAACTCTTGACAACCTTGTGATTTTTAAATAATTTTTTTGTATTTGACAAATGGTTCTTATTCATGCCAGCACTTCAGCCTAATGTTCTGGGACTTGTGGGTGTTAGAGAACAGAACAAATTTCCATATCAGCTAATTTGATCCCACACTTGCATTTTAAATGGGATTATTTATTTATTTTTGTGACAGTCCTTATATGGTAGATTTTCCCTCTGTTATAAACATAACAATCAACTATTGCAGCAATTACGTTTTTAAGTTCAGATGTGAAAATTCTACTGCCAAAAATAGTTTGCAGTGTTGCATGCTTTGTCACAAAGATTACACATTTTAGATAATTGACTTCTAAGGTGTAGAAAACTAGATAGAAATCAGTCTGGAGCTGTGTTAGAATTTATATATATTTGGCCTTGAGTTTTTAGATCTTGCTACTTGCACTCATTCTCTAAAACCTGTCTTGTTCCACTGTTGAGACATTTTGAATGTGTGCTTACTTAATTGGCCATGCAATTTAAAATAGTTTTAAGGTTTCTGTGTTGTTCACAAAACTGACCCTTTGTATAAAAAGGTTTTAAAACTTATAACTTGTTCTGTAATGTTATTTTGTGCAGTAATTACAATAATGTAACTAGACTGGCACACTTCGTAATCTCATGATTTGAATTCAGCATTGACTAAAATGTTGTGACACTTGGCTGCAAAACAAAGCTATGGAGGTTTAGAACCAAAGTTGTAAGAACCAAATTTTAGATTCAGTGGGAGCATGCTCTTTCCATTGAGGCTTACCTTGAGGTTATGTTATGGTCTTTTAGGCACCCAGTTGAAGACTTTTTTCTTCTTACAGGCATTATAGGAATTATTTTAGTGCATTTAGATTTTTGCACTGTTTCATTTAATGTATTGTATTTTTTTATCTTGGTTATTTTGTTGTGGAGGTGGCAATTTATTACTATTTTATTATTTGATGTTTTATATTTTTAATTTATCTAATTCCTCTGGACAATTTTTGTTTCTGTGAAGAATTAAAATATAAGTAATAAGTTTTTGGCAACATCTAGAATAAGAAAATGGAGACATTTTCTTGTCTGCAGTAGCTGGAAGGACATTTAAAATGGAACAAACACAAGTTGTGAGCAGTGGTAATATACATAAATTGAACCTGGGGTGATTCCTAGAATATCTATTAAAATATGAAAATGCATGTATGATTTCAGCCTACATTGTGTAGGATCTTAACTGGGAAACTCTCCTAAGGTTTATACTGAGGAGATATGATGTGTAGCTTAATTTTAAAATATTATGTGGTAAATTAGCAAACATTAACCATAACTTTGCTTTTCCAAAATAGGAATGTCTTCAGCATGGAGAACTCACTACTCACTCACTACTGTATAAAGAGTGTATCATATTAGCTACATTTATGGCCTGGGTGATCTACTTTTTTTAAAAAAAGTTTTTTTTAAGTTGACCATGCAAATTAACTAAATTGTGTTATTATTATGTATGCTTCTGATAGTGCTTATCTTAAGCATTATGCATAGTTTTAAGAGACCTAATAAACCTAGGAGACCTTGTTTTATATATTGATATTTTGACAAGACCTACTCACTTAGATTTGGTCCATGAAAGAAGCAGAGACTGAGGACATTATCGCACTCAGAATTTTAAAAGTTCTGGGGACTGGAGGAGGACGCTCGTGTGCGCGCGCGTTCAGCAGAAAATGGAGTTTAATGAACCCTGAAGATGTCCCCAAGAGGCCCCGTTACGCTCCCCTGGTGCGCACCCTTCGCATCCACTCCGACAGGGCGTGATTTTGCCTGATGGATTACCTTCCGTCAGCAAAAATGGCGCCGTCAGGACTGGACGCGAACGGGTGCGCACCAGGGGACGTAACGGGGCCTCTTGGAGGATGCTTCGTGTGGGTATAATTCCGTTTTCTGCTGAACGCGGCGCACACGAGCGTCCTTCTCCAGTCCCCAGAACTTTAAAATTCTGAGTGCGATAAGGTCCTGACTCAGGAGATGTAGCAACCTCACATCTACTTATTCCACTGTCTATTCCAGCTGTTTCTTTTTTGTCATGGTTTGTTTAAAGCTAAAATATTTTCTCAAATATATCTTTTGCGATGTTGCTTTATGACATGATCAGGTCAAATTAATGAAGGGCCGAAACAGATGGCCTGGTAAATTTGGCTTCTGGGCAGCTTGGGGGTATGGCGTTTACACTCCACACACCCCCAAGCTGCTCATAGCTCACCCTTGCCAACCAGATGTGGCCGGCTTCATGAAGCTCCAGGGGCATGGCATTTACACTCAAGTCAACTCAGGTTTTTTGGTCAATTTTTTGACTAATTTTTTTAGACTTATACATATATACACTATGTACTAGTTCTCTTTCATTAAAATTAATATAATCTAAAATTATTTCTATGTGACTATATTGTGTCCCTATATTAATGGTTTAACTGGTTTATATAGTACCTTCAGTGTACTTTGGTATTTGATATTTTACCAATTTAGTCAGAACCTAATAATTATTTAATGATCCTCTGTTTCCCTCACCACTGATGATAACTGTAGCAACTAAGGAACAGTTACTTTAAAAATGTTATAATGAAAATACTTGTTACAACCAAAATTAGGTCATTTCACATCCCTGTAGTTAAGACAAATGGCTAACAATTTATGTTTTTGTGCATCAGCAGCACTTATAAATCAGTGAATAGCAAGTAAGGTCAGTCTGAGAGAATCTACTGTTTTTACATATTGTAATTGCATATTGTAATGAACACATCCTTTGTTATTGGTATGTGCCTTCAAGTTGTTTCCAACATATCGTGATTTTACCAAAGGATTTTCTTGTCAAAATTTCTTTAGGGGAGGTTTGCCACTGCCTTCCTTTAAAACAGAGGGAATGTAACCTGTCCAAGAAATCTAGGCTGAATGGAGATTTGAACCTTTGTCTTTCAGAGTCCTAATCCAGCATTCAAACCACTACAGTATACTGGCTCTGACACTTACTCTTGGGCTGATATTGTATTGACCTAAAAACAGCATGTTATTAAGCTTTGATTTAATACAACTACAGTTTGGCATGCTTTATCATAGTGAATCCATTGATAAACTCAGCCACTTTTCCAGTATGGGGGTCACCTTGAGGTTCAAATACAGTGGGCCATTGGTATCTGCTGTGGTTTGGATCCAGGACCCCACCCCCAGCTACCAAAATCTGTGGCTGCTCAAATCCCATTAAATACTATGACATAGTAAAACGGTGTCCCTTATATAAAATGCCAAAATCAAGGTTTGATTTTAGGAACTTAGATATAAACTAAAATATTTTCAAACTGTAGATGGTTGAATCTATAGATAAGGAATCCATGGATATGGGGGAAGGGCAACTGTACTACATCTGAGGAGGGATATTGAAGGTACAAGGGCAAGACAGGAGCCCTAGGGTTGGAACTGTGGGGCCAACTTGGAGAGGAGTTCCATCACACTGAACTACTCAGGGCTGGTGGTCCAGACAACAAAAGGTGCTGCAGTAATGAATACTGCCACAGGTGCCCTCAGGGCTAATGGATAAACAGATTGGCAATATTCAAGATCAGCATTTTTTGGACTGGAACAGTTAATTGATCTAAATATTAATTCCACTGTCAATCAATTTCTTCCATAGAAATAGTTGTCTTGAAGTCTTCAAATTGGGATTGGCCCATAGAGTTAGGTCAGCATATCTATATATGGATTAAATTGTAACTAATCAGATAGTCTAAGCCAAGCAGAACTCACAGGCAATACTGTCTCTTTCTTCCTTAACCAAATAAAAAATTAAGACAGTACATTCTAAAAGAGATTCCAAGTAAGTTGATTCCAAAGTTGCCCAAGGAAGAATATCTAAATCAATCCATGTTTGCCTGTTATTTATATGAGTCAGAAGATAAGCCTTATTTATTTATTTATATCCTACTCTGTGTCTAGATCTCAGGATGGAATACAGTAAAATCAAACAAGAACAACTTAAAACAATAACAATTTTAAAAGACAAAAAGCACACTAAATCATTTGTCTCTTAAAAGAAGACAACTTAAAGCCAGTTTGGGTAAATTCAAATCTGGAAAATTAAAAACATCTTCTGAAAATGACAGCTGCATCCTTTTGGGTTAAAAATGGGGTGGTAAAGCCCCCTAAGAAATAGTGCTGATTTTCTGAAAGTAACCATGAGGGATAATACAGTGAGATGGCATGAAAAGCACAGAATTTAAAGTAATTTGTTTGCTTTTGTTGAAGTGTTTAATCAGTCTGACAAAACACAAGCTGTGGGTTCTAAATACAGTGCATGTAAATTGAGGCCTTGTCTGCACTGGCCAGGATACTTTGGGGGCAGCCCAGAGACATCATATTAAGGTTGTTTATCACTGGGGTGTGAATAAACCAGGATACCCTGGGGGCAGCCCAGAGTATCCTGGCCCCACAGCTGCCCTGACCTGCCCATTTTGCCTTCACCTGCATTCCTGCACTGAAGCTGGGAGGCCACCACTCTTTCCAGAACCTTGCCCAAGAATGGAATATTAGAATAAGAGGCTCACCATGACAGTGGATGCACCAGTAAGCCCAGCAAACATCCAGAGCAACAGATACTATTTTATTCATTTTTATGGCTGTTACAGCCGGCCATCATCCAGATTGTTCAGACCCAAGGTTTGGAATAATCATCATCTAATAGGATGACACTAGAATGGGGGGTGGGGGGGGTGTTCAGAAAAGGCCTGATTACAGTCTTCTGGCTGGTTTAACAGACTTCAAAATTCTGCTCTTCACCTGATATTGATGAGAATATTGGGATTTGGGAATTGTCATCTCAAGAGTCATATGAAGAAATATTCTAAATATTCTAAAGTTGCAGAACTTTAATAGTATATACAGTGTCTTTCCATGGCATAGTGATTATAGACATACAGTACTTAACCTAGACAGAACCTGTTGTGACCTGATTATTACCCAGTTGACTCTCTCGCTCTCATATTCTCTCACACACACTCCACCTACCCTCTTATACTTTTCTTCTCATATTTTATCCATTTTATCTTGCTCTTTACATACCTGGATATGTGACTGCAGACAAAAATCTGTGTTTCTACTAATTCATCAAAGACACAGGTGTGACAAAAGGGACATAATTTAATTACTATGTTTTTTTCTTCTTTTTATGAAGACACTGTATTACCCAGATGGGTGATATACCTGTTTTTCATAACCCATTGCTATAATTTATTTTTTCTTCTTTACTTCTTTTATTATTTTAGGTAATAAAAATATTAATAAATTCCTTTTTATGATTTTTGAAGCTTGCTTTACCAAGTAGTGGCATTAGGGAATCTCTGTAAATAGAGAACTTACTTTAAGCAGAATTTGACAGAAAATTTCTGCTTTAAAATGGAAAATCTCAAAACATTAAATAAGATAAATACCTCCTGCAATTAGATTCATAGCGCATGTAATTTTAAGCAACCTCTATGTGACATTTGCTTCATATGAAATGGTTATCTATCATGGCTGCTAAAGCAAATAAGTCAGTATTCTTGGGTTTTAAGAATCTGGATGTGCATCCAGCATTACTCATTCATATGTCTGAGCAACTGTAATTTACTGGAGATGTGTTTGATCCTGTTATGTCCTTGTATTGTGGACAGTAAAAGAAGATGTATGAATAAAGAGTAAACTAGAGTAAACCAGTTGAGTCAGTGGAACTTATAAAAGTGTTAATTTAATAAGTCTTTCAGTGTTTGATATAAGAATATGTACACTAGCTGAATACTTCAAAAGCAGCCCGTGGAGCCTCTTGTTTTTCCAGCTCCTTCTATTTTAACCTCAGCAATAGCTCTGAGAGCCCTCTCTTGTGTTCTTACCTTTTTTTCCTGCCTCATGAATTTTAACATCAGTGCAACTCCTGCTATTTAATGCTTCAAAAATATTTCAAATGATTTCTGACAGCCTCCATCTTTTGCTTCAAGAAGGCTTTGGAATTGTAACTTGAAGTTGGACATTGCCACTTGGATGACACGAAAAACACTATGAAATTTTGAGGTGCCTTCCATGATTTCCTGATGAGTTGTATTTGAGTCTCTCTCTCTCAACACACATTTTCCCCCTTTTCTTTTTTTCTTTCTTTGAGTAATTCTACCCTCATTTGGAATTTAAAGTTGTAAATGCAGCACTATAACTTGGACAACAGTCTGTCAGATTTTGAAGCGTCCAGCATGATACTTGATTGAGTTATGCTGTCACAAAGAGCCTTTTTTATTTTTCTAGGTTATACAGAAGAGGATATTTGACTGCTGCAAAGAAGTGGGATATAAGCAACCTGCTGGTTTATGTCTTTGCCCTGTGACCTTCTTACCTCTTGCTGTGTGTGCAGCTGGCAGAGTCCTAACAGGGTCCTTAAAAGTCCTTACATTTTGCTAAAATAATACATTATACTAAAACACATAATTTAAGCATGAAGAAACCAGTTACTATAACTTCTGTAACAGCATCGCTCATGGGGAAGATATAGCCAAGTCAAAACAAAGAATCTGGTAGCATCTTAAAAATGAACTAATTCAATGTAGCATAGGCTTGTTAAATGATGTAGTTTAGGAATCTCCTCCAGATATGCATCTAATCTGCATGGCTGAACAAATCTGATCTAGTATCAAAACAAAATGTCTTCCCAAGTGGAACAAATGAGGGTAATAATATGCTTGTTGTCTTCTCAAGAGCTTACTCATACAGCATAGATCAGGGGTAGGCAACCCTTTTGAGCCGGGGGGCCGGCTTGCTGTCCCTCAGACAACTGGGGGGCCGAAGCCAAAAAATAAATAATTACATAATTTAAAAATTAAATAAATAAATAAACTGGGACAAATGTAGGACAAAATTTTCAAATGGAGGGCACTTTTTAAATAAAAAATGGAGGACACGTGAAAAAATTTGCTGATCTTTAAAAATTTTTTAAGATAAATGCATGTTTCTGAGGCTTCTATAAACAATTGCCCCACCATGCCCCTTGTGCGAGATGCCAAAGGCCCCGGCGGCAATCAGCAGCAGGACCGGGCTGGGGCCGGTCCCAAGGCCTCGCCGGGCCGCATCCGGCCCGCGGGCCGCAGGTTGCCTACCCCTGGCATAGATATATATTGCAGGTCAGGGGAAGCAGAAAATATGTATTCTGTTCAGAGGGCTTAACTTTTAAGTGGATTTTTACAAATGCTTTTTCAAATCAGGTCAATACAAAAACTGGCATACTGAAAACTGCCTGTTTTCAAAATGTCTGCTTGCTTGCATGTTTTATCCTCAGTGTACATACAAATATACATCGGGTTACAAAAAACTGAAAATACAATCTAGCCATGGGTAACACATAAGTGCTGTTGATTTACATGAGAAATGGGCTGGAGTCCTGTTGCTGCACTAAACTGTAATTGCACTGTTTCCAGAATTGTACAACAGTACTAAGGCAAGGCAGACAAAATCTGCCAGGTTTAAGTAGCCTATTTCTCCCAAACATGCATTTCATTCATAGTGGCTGTGTTCACAACCTTTTTCCTGCTTCTACCACTGTGTACACTGGCATAGTGCACCAAAAGTATTTTGATTTTGAACTTAGTGCTCTCTCCTCTTTGGAGTGAAGCAGACGGCTCCATAGGAGTGGTCTCCAGCTGCAATCACGTTGGGACCGCAGGGACCACATGCCCCCCTACAAAGCAGGCTGCCAAGGCAGCACTGCCAGGACCTGGATTATTTTTGCTCTTTTTGCGGAAGTGCCAGACTCTTTCAGGCAGCATAGGAATGGCTTCCGACTGCTTTGGGGGCGTGTGTTGTTTGAGCACCATGCCCCCGAAGTGGCTGGAAGCCACCTTATTTGGCCCATGTGTTCCAGGCCTTAGTCACTGTTGATTTTATCATATTGTATTAAGTGCAGTTTCTTTACCTTCATTGTCGCTGTTTCACTAATGAACCCTGTTAATAACAAAAAGAGAAGCAAAGTGGAAATGTTCTACAAGCACTGAAATTACATTTTCTGGCGACAGTTGGGTTTAGCACAATTCCTCTCATATGTTTTCTGCAGTTTATCACTATAGCAGGATGGGCAAATTCTAGAGGTTTGTAAACTTTAGAGGTAGGGATGGAAAGACTAGTTGAATATATTGGAAAAATTATTTTTAAAAACATTAGTTTTGAGTATTGAGAAAGCCTGATAAGAAGAATCCTTGATTACTAAGAATCTTCGCAGTTTGTGAGCTATTCTATGTAAAATTTACATATGATTTAGCACAGAAACCAACATTTTCTGCGCAGGAAATAATGGCCCGTTACAAATGGGCACCCTAGCATGGACTCAGTCTGTACTAGGGTTAGAAAGGGGCATCTCTTCCAGACGCCCCTAACCCTAGTACTGACTGAGTCCGTATGAAATGGTGGCAGCCGTTCCACACGGCCGTCGCCATCTTGACGTAGCGGACGCGCTGTGTCCGCACGTCGCACCCCGGAAATGATGCCGCGTGTGCGCACTTCGGCACTTGTGGCGTCTCTTCCAGGGTGCAGGAAGGAGCGCAATTTTCGTGCTCCTTCTTTGCAGTTTCCGGGAACCGCGCCGTTTGGCTGCTGAGATTTCCGGATGTTGCAACCGGCGGCGGCAGCAGACCGCCGCTTTTCAGCGGTCTGTAACCCGCTAATATTTGTCGTCTTTGATTTTCTGTGCAGAAAATTCCTTGTAAAATTTGCACGTGGTTAATTTTAACAGAAAATAGAATTTTCTTCACATAAGACAGAAATGTAATGTCTACATAGGAATATTATTTTCTGTAAAGAAAACAGTTTCCTGTGCAGAAAATCTGGTTTTGATGCAGAACATATGAATTTTACACAGAATAACTCCCAACTGCTGAATAAGCTCTGAAAACTGTGGCTTTTGAAATTTTTCTCACAGCAGAAAGAAAATTGTTAAAATTACTCATTGCTTTTTTCAGGAAGAAAATTAGTAATAACATCCTTGTCAATTTTTATTTTATTTTATTTTATTTTATTTTTTGCCTCAAATGGAGCCAGTCAACTCTGTTTTTTTAAAAATGCCCTTGTTTATTAAAAAGGGCCTAATAACAGGCAGGGTGGAATAGGCGAAATGGCTGATCATTCTTCCTAGATAATGTCATTACATGATTTAGGCCAAAAACACTTGTTTGTGAGGATGAGTCATTGGCTGCAATGGGCAGGGAGGGAATCCAATCTATGGGCTGAGTTTGCCCACCTGTGTGTTTTCGTTTCCTTTGCCCTTTAACCCAGGCTTCCCCAAAGTGATGTCCTTCAGACGTGTTACATTACAGGGCCCTTCAACCCAGATGGCAACTGTGTTGGATGGGGGATACTTGGACTTGTAGCTTATAACATCTGCAGGACATAAAGTTGAGGAAGGTTGTTTCAGCTGCTGCCATTGCATGCAGGAAACTTCTCCCCTCCCCTCAACTGGTGATATAATAAACCATGTTGAGGGTGAGATGGCTGAAGTTGAAATCTTTGGTTTGGAAGATGAGGGATTACTGGTACCTTTGTCTGGCTTGATAGGCTCCTAGGGTATCCCATGCTGGCCAACATTTATTAAAGAGTAAAGTTGCAGGAGCACTATCCTACATCCAGTGACGAATGTACCTACACCTGCTGTGATGTTGTAAAAAGCAGATGGCAGCAAAATCCATATATGTCTGGTAAGAAAGCAGCTTGAGAACCAACAGGGAGCTTTCTGCCCCAACAGAGATGGCTTTTGTTGGTATCCCTCATTGCAAATATATGCCATTTTAGAATGTGTTAATAAGTCACCAGCAAGATCTTGGAATTAGTCATATCTACATGTGGAAACAGATAACACAGGAGAGAACTGAAACCTTGAAAGATTTTACAGTTAAATCTCTTTGTTGTTCAGGATCAATAGGCATATGTTTCTGCTGTGTCTGGTCTGTTATTTAATATTTGTTGGATCTGAATGGAATAAAATTAAGTTATTTTGTTTCTGTATGGAACGAGTGAGTAACATAATAATTGGATTTCTTAAATGCTTTAAGTGATGACACCTGTCCTTTTATCTGCAAAATAAGGTACCATAGTTTATGGCCTCATTCTCTTTCTTTGATCAGAACACAGTCCCAAACTAATTAAGCAAAACTAATTTGATGAGAATGTGCACCCTGGCTCATCACCACTGAAAAAGCTTATATTGAATCCTTAGACTGTTTTCCAAGGCATTAAATGATGCTTGTGTACTGGCATGTTTGTTTTTCTTCATGGGTTCAAAACATATTTCCATCCACTGTTAGGAGCAAAAAAATTATGCATTTGTATCCATGGATAATGGTAAGATGATCCACAACTATGCATGTGTACTTGATTTGTAAGCTATATTTTTGGGATGCTTTTGCTCTACTTTCTTGATAATAAACCATATTATGACAGATTGAATGAACTGAACCCAATTGCTAGCCCCACCTACAGACCTATTGAATCAATGGGACCTAGGTAGAAGTTTATTTCTTTTCATTAATTGATACAGTGGGTGAAACTAACAGAGGCATTTTATGTGGTGTGATGGAAGAGACAGCATAAGGTGAACATCTGTCGGTTGGGTTAAACCTCCCCATCGAGTATTTCGGGAGAGCTAATTGGGTCAAGGGTAAGGGTCAGTTAGGGTAAGGCTGTTTGGTTGTATGTTGTCCTAGGTCCCCTTTCTGGACAGCAATGTTAGTCCTCAGAGAAGATGCATGAGACCTTGGAACGTACAGCATATTGGATGGCCTCTGCCAAACCTTGGAGGATGTGCAGTGGAGGTGGTAGGGGGCTTTCTACTGAGGCATACAGAATTAGTAGTTTGTAAGCCCTGACAAGATGTCTCAAGATGTGTACTGTCTTCCTGCGGCAAAAATCTGTGAGGTAACATGACAAGACTCATCAACCTCACTGACCATTATCTCTTTCTTTGGGCCACGTGGAAACCAATGACAGTGCAAGGAATAGCCTTCAAAATATCACAGGGGATTATGAGGCTCTGGGTAGGAAGCTGAAGAGTCTGGATGCAAAAGTAGTTTTTTTCATCTGTCCTTCCAGTGGAAGGGCATGGCCCATGAAGGGAGAGAAAAATAATGGAGGTGAACAACTGGATTTGCAGATGGTGCCACCAGGAACAATTTGGCTTCCTGGACAATGGCATGCAGTTTCGTGGAGATGTATTTTTGGCAAGAGGTGGGTTACACCTCACTGCAATTGGCAGGAACATTTTTTGCTAAGAGTCTGAAAGATCTCATCAGTGGGGCTTTAAACTGAGTTATGTGGGAGAGGCAGACAATATTCTTGAGGGCAGGAGTTCATCAAGTGCTGGAAATAATAGCCCACTATTATACAGAGAACAAGGCAGTTTCTTTTTGTTGCAAGTTCCTGTGTTCACATCCACTGGGGCAGTTGGAGGGGCTCATCCACGCCTGACAGGGGCAGCAGGAATCATGAGGCTTGGGCATCCCTTGGCTGGAAGGAAGACCTGGATGGAAAGAAGGTGTGCTCTGGGGCTGTATGACCTCATGGCCCATTTCAGCTCCATCCCTGCTGAGGCTCCACCACTCTGCTTCCTGCCCTCCTGGCCTCACCATGCCCCTGACTGACAGAAGGACAAAAAGTTGGAGGAGAAGGAGAGTAAGACACGGTAGGCATCAGCTGGCTGGGGAGAAACACCTTCTCTGGGCTATGTTCCCCAGGTGGCCTCCTCCTCTCTGCTGCCACCTCTTCTTCACCCTCCTCTTTTTCCTTTTCCCACCACCACCTCTACCTCCACATCTTCCGCCTCCTCTTCTTCCTCTCTTCTGCCGCACTGTGTGCGTACCTTCCTCCTCTTCCTCCGCCGCTCCCCCATGGGCTTGCCCCACATATAAGGAGGCCCACTGTACAATGCATCGAATCTGCATAGCAATTTTTATTTCCTGAGCTGAATTAATATGACTTTGGAAAAATGGGGAGGGGGAAGGGAGTATGTTTATATTTTAATCATTCTGTTTGTAAAATACTGTGGAGAGGTGATTGAAGTTGTCTAAAGTACATTTAATCAGAATCAACTATCTCTTTTCAGTTATTTTTTTAAACTAAAAAGTATTTTTTATTAAGAATGCCTTTTAAACTACTCTTCAATGACTTCTACTGTAGTTTTTAATAAATAATTGGCTATCTAGATCTCTTCCTAGATGTATCAGATAGGTAGCAGTCTATCAAATTTGTGCAGGTCTTCCATTTCAAGATTTATTATGTTTTAAATCTTCATTAACCATTTTTAGGCAAATCTCTTAAAACAAATGAAAACATAAACCCCAATAACAATTTTATATAATAAAACAGTAAGGAGGAAAACTCTGTGAAAGCAAAATACCCCTCATCCCTTTCCCCAAGGAAAGATGGTTCTTCCAATGATCCTGTGGTGGTTGTGTTTGAGCATAGGAGGTGCCACCTGGAAATATATTGGGGGGGGGACTTCACTAGAGTTTTCTGTTATTTCTCTCTCCTGCTCATAGGGCAGGATACTTCTTCAATAGTTTTATGAGAACCATTGGGAAAGTAAGTAGAAAGGAAATGTGCAGAACCCTATTGACCTGCTCTGTCCTGCAATTCACAGACTATTTACATCCTGTTTCCCTTTTTCTTAAATGGAAGGAATAAAGGTACATGGTGCAAGCTAGCACAGTTAAAGCATAAATTTCAGAGCTAACTCAGTAGATATTCACTAGATTTTGAGCAGATTTCAAGCACAGACAGGATAAATGAGTAAAGTGGCTGTTATTCTCAGACTGCAGCTAATAAAATTTGTATGAGGAAGATCGTAACTATATCACTTGTAAAAACTGCATACCCAGCAGAACCTTCTCCAAGACCTGTCTGCATCAGTAAAAATAGATGAAATTTGCAGGTGTCTTCAATAATGATATGGTTAAAGCTGTCTTGTAGAAATGCTATGGATGTATTCTAAAACAGTCAGTGATTTAAAAGTGTCCAGTTAAGATAAAATATGAAAATCTTGTTTTTTCTGTTTCCTCTGGGCATAATTTTATGCATCTCAATCCTAAACATATTTACTTGCAAATCAGTCCCATGGTTTAGTAGAGCTTATTTCCAATAAATGTGTGCATTGTTGAAATGTTTATATGCTTCCCCATATGCCTGCTTGCACTGACACTTGATTCTACAAGTAATCGGTAAGATTTTTTTTTGTATTGGTTATTTCAGAAGCCCATTATGCTAAAGGTACAGCCTACTAAAACATTTCCCACTGCTATAGTCTGATAGACTGTTATCCACTTGATCTGGTTGTACATCTACAACATACAGTAATTGATTTAACACGTTTCTATGTATGAAATTTGTCACACATGTTGTTTTCCCCATGTATTTATGTTACAATAAATTTCAACTGGATTCCGTAGATTTAATCTCAGACAGTTGGGTTTATGATTATTTATTTTCTAAAATCTATTAGCTGGCTGCAGCTAATAGTCTATACTTTAATTATATTTTAAATGTAATCTTTTTAGTGGTGTATATTTTTATATGTAGCTGCCTTAATTTTTGTTAGCCACTCTGTGTGTGTGTGTGTGTGTGTGTTGTGTGCTTTCAAGTCATTTTCCAATTTAGTATAGTGACCGTAAGGGAAATAGGCTAGGAAAAAGGTTTTATATAAATAAATAAGTCATAGGATGGTATATAACATAATAAAAAATATATAAATTAAATGAAACCATAAATCGATGCCTGCCTTAATTTTTCCTCCATACAAAATATATTTTGTTCATAAGCCATGAGCTATAGTTAGTCCTGCTATAATTTCTATCTGTAATTAATTTGGAATAGTGCCCAATTATGTGGACCTGGCATTCAAACCATTTGATGCTTAAAGGTGAGCTGATTTAAAAAAAAAAAAAAAGAACAATTGTCATAAATTCAAAGATTATGCAAATAAACAAATATCAAGATTGTAAGCCCGAGGGCAGGGAACCGTCTAACTAAAAAGATTGCATGTACAGCGCTGTGTAAATTTACAGCGCTTCATAAATAAAGGTTAATAATACTACTACTACTACTACTACTAATAATAATAATCAATACAGTCAGAAATGTGTATGATTGTTATAGTGTTCTTAATGCTTCAATTGCCTAGAGTGACTGCTAGAATATATTACAAATATTTTAAATGTTATTCATCATTACAGATCACCTCTTAGGGATAGAAGGAATGCATAAAGTTTCGGAACAAGAACTGCCTGTCAACAAATTAAGCATTATTTTCTGAAGTTATGCATAACAAACCCAGTAGTAGTGTGCTTAAATTTTAGGCCAGCTTCAGATTTTGATTTTTGTTCAAATGTTTCAGGAACAAACCTGTCTGGGGACAGTGTTTGTTAGTTTCTTTGTTTGCATTTTCATGTACAATAAAATGTTATGAAGTTGGAGATACAGGGCCAGCCCAAAAGCATATAGCTATCAGAAGAGAGACAAAATGCCTCCCTCCCTCCCTGTCCTGTTTCACTCACATGAACAGACTGACTGGCTGTTGAATTTTATTTCAGCATTCATAATGGAGAGAGTCAGCATGGTGTAGAGGTTTGGATGTTGTACTATGGACCTTATCGCACAGGGTTGGCTGAAACAGTACAAAAGGGGCCAGGAAGGGAACGGAACGTGTGAGGGTCAGGTGATTGAAGCATTTTACTGCACACAGAACACTGCCGCCACCGCCGGAAGTCCCCGTTCTGTTCCCCATCCATCCCAGAGGAGGAGATTTTTGAGAACTGTTCTGAACAGTTCTCAAAAATCGCCTCCTCTGGGACAGATGGGGAAAAGAACAGAACGGAATGGGGACTTCCTGTGTGCGGTAAAATGCATCCCTCACTTGTTCTGTTCCCTTCCTAGCCCCTTTTGTAACATTCCAGGAGCCCTGTGTCATAAGGCTCTATGACTCTAGAGACTAGGGTTCAAATCCCCACTCATTCATGGAAACCCCCAAGTGACCTTGGGCAAGTCATACTCTCTCAGCCTCAGAGGAAGGCAGGAGCAAACCTCCACTGAAGAAATGTTGCCAAAAAATAAATAAATAAAACCCACTGGCTAAGAGCATCCAGTGTTATAATATGTGTAGAGTGCCAGGATATAATATGTGTAGTGTGCCTGGCACACTGCACATATTATGACACTAGATTTCTTAGCCAGTTAATACATCTCCTTTCTGGTTCCCAGCCTACACACACTACATTCCAAAATTTCCCTCCACCATTCATATCGTCATCAACCCACCCTGACCTCAAGCAACATCTTTCCTCCTGCCTGAAACTGAATTTGTCACCTCATCACCATAGCCACATGTTTTGATTTCTATGGGTATCCATACCCATATCAAAGTTCTTCCTGGGCATCAGTTCACTACATGCATTTGAGGAAGTAGACTGTGCTTATGAAAGCTCATACTACAACTTCTTTCACATTGTCTCAAAGGTGTTGCAAGATCCCTTTGAATAAAGGTAGATGATGTGAGTAGAGCAGTGCATCAGTGCACACAATAGACATTATCAGATGGGGGATGGAACATCCTTGTCCTTTCTTTTTGCCATCCTTTTAGAGAATATTTTCATATGACGTCACACTTATCCTGTCAGTGTCCCATCATTAAACTGCAATTGACCGCCATTGCATGAAAGACTTACACATACATTGCGCTGATACTGTCATTGTCCCATCAGTGAAGTGGAATTGTTCTGTCCTTGCCCTTCATTTTGTATTAACAGAAGAATGCATTAATACAGTTCCACTTCATTGACAGTTTAATGACAGCGTCAGCACAAATGTATGAATGTCTTTGTCACGGACAGGATAAGGACAGGTTTTGCTCCCACCCCTCCTCTGATAATCTCCTATTTCTGTTGGTGTGCATCACTGGACTGGGTTTGTGTCTCACAGCTGCCTACTTGATTGTTTTTTTGGTCAGGCTGTTGTGTGATATACAGGGGAAAAGTCAACCACCCACCCAGCCATCCAGCCAGTATTGTTGCTGATGTGCTAGCACGGGAAGATGATAATGATCAGGGAGCTCAGAAAGTACCATGAGGATGCACTTCCCAAATAAGACAGCAAATTCACACTGCCTAATGGCAGGTGTGTCCCTGAGAATATATATGAGATATTTGAGGAGAAGATGCCTCCAATATCTGAGGTAGAAATATATTTAAGAGAAGGAAGGCTTATGAGAGTGGAATAGGAATCCATGAATGAGAGACAGAGGGCTTGACCTTAAAGTTCATCAATACATTTTTTTTAAAGTTCCCTGATATCAATTGTTCATATATAGAGTGAGATAACCAGAAGAATTTTTATTTTTAAAAAATCATGAAATATTATACACATTATTGCTAATTATATCATGATAAATGTCCAGTAGAATAGATGGCATGTTCTATAAACAAAGCCCTCATATTTTCTCAGATGCCAAATAGTGTCTTGAGTCTGAAGCTCAAAATATTCCCAAAACAAAAGTACAGAACACTGATTCCCAAACTTTTGGCTTTCCAAATGTTTTCAGTTTGAGCTCCCATAATTCCTGACTGTTGGCCAAGCTGGATGAAGCTTCTGGGAATTGAAATCCAAAACTGCTGGAGGACCAAAGTTTGGGAACCACTGGTTTAAACTTAAGAGAAAGGTACCATAACCCCATGGTATTCAGTTCCAGGACTCTCCATGGATACCAAAATACAGTTGGCTCTCCATTTTCGCAGAGGATCCATTCTGGACCCCCCCTCTCAAAAACGGAGGCTTGCACATTTTCAAGCCCCATAGGCTTGAATGGGGTGTGCACTGGGCATGCACACCATTGAAGATAACAGGTCACCCCTCCATAGATATTCAACGTCACGGATCTCAGATCTGCGAGTTAGGAGGGGGACTGTACATGCATTTTCAAGTCCAATTATATGCAATGGGGTAAATAAATGGTGTCCCTAATATAAAATGTAAAAATCAAGGTTTGATTTTTAGATCCCCCCCCTTTACAATATTTTCCAGCTGTGGATAGCTGAATCCATGGATGCAGAATCCAGGGGTACAGAAGACTGACTGTATTGGCTGCCAGGAATCTGCCACAGAAATCTGTTAGTGTCCGTGTTACGTTTTCCGCATACATGTGTATAGGCAAGTAGGGAAAGAAAGGGAGTTGACCTCTAAGTTTATGTTTTTTAAAAAAATATATAAGTACAATAGATTTTTTTGCAAAGTTCTTTTTCCTCAGGGTCACTTTTGAACAACAAATTTCATCTTGATATTTACATGGATTGGAAAGCTGAGCCAAAGCTAACAAAATGAATGTAAGGTACTGCACTTAGGGCGGAAAAATGAAATGCATAGATATAGGATGAGGGACACCTGGCTTAAGGAGACTACATGTGAAAGAAATCTAGGAGTCCTAGTAGACCACAAGTTGAACATGAGTCAACAGTGTGATGTGGCAGCTAAAAAGGTCAATGCGATTTTAGACTCCATCAATAGAAGTATAGTGTCTAAATCATGGGAAGTAATAGTACCACTCTATTCTGTTTTGGTCAGGCCTCTCCTTGAATACTGTGACCTGTTCTGGACAACACAATTCAAAAACGATGTCGACAAGTTGGAGCGTGTCTAGAGGAGGGCGACCAAAATGATGAAGGGTCTGGAAATCATGTCTTATGAGGAAAGACTTAGGGAGCTGGGTATGTTTAGCCTGGAGAAGAGAAGGTTAAGAGGTGATATGATAGCCCTGTTTAAGTATTTGAAGGGGTATCACATTGAGGACGGAGCAAGCTTGTTTTCTGCTGCTCCAGAGACAAGAACACGGAACAATGAATGTAAGCTACAGGAAAAGAGATTCCCCTTCAACAATAGGACAAATGTTTTGACAGTAAGAGCTGTTCAACAGTGAAACATACTCCCTTGGATTGTGGTGGAGTCTCCTTGGAGGTATTTAAACATTGGATGGCCATCTGTCAGGGATGCTTTGATTGTTAATTACTGCATGGCAGGGGTTGGACTGGATGGCCCTTGTGGTCTCTTCCAACTCTGATTCTATGATTCTGTATCATTGAAATGTTGTGTTCACAGATCTCCTGCTGTTCGGTCTTCTTGTTTTTTATGAATCCCAGCTAATGTCTTTAATGTTTGTGCACCTAGAATTCTTCAACAGAAATGAAACAGTGTGCCAGATGGAAAATTTGAGTGCAGAATGATGTCAAGATTCAGTACATACATTTAACACTGTTAAATTTCAAGGCTTAAAATGCTTTTTGGGACTATGTAAACTTATTTGTCCAGTTAAGCTAACTAGCATGGACAAATACAGTATTTGTAGCATAAGCTCCTTGGAAAATGACCAACATAGTGGGAGGAATTTTCTCCTATAATCTCAGAGTGGAGCCAGGGAGGTTAAGCTTCTTCTTTCCCCCTTGAAGCCAAACATACTAAGGCTGCTGCTATTCTTAACATTCCTAATGGGAGGCTTGGACTTACAGTACCAGCCTTTCTAATATTCATGTATAGCATGATTTTTCCAGTTTGTGTTTTCTAAAGGCCCCACAGGTTTAAAAAAGCAAACCAACAAACCACTAATACATTTTCTTAAAAGACAATGGTTGCTGTTCTTTCCACAGGGCTACTTGCTTATCTTTGCTTTTTACCAAGCCTCTGGGAATCCAGTTAAAAGGAGAGGGTTCTCATTTTGAATTTACGAAGAATATCTATCATTTGTCATGTGTACATCCTTTTGAAGCCAGTAGGCATTGGTAGAGCTGTCTGTTTTAAGGTCAGCATTGCTGAGATGCAAGGAAGCAAAATTTTATTCTTGGTATAATAATCTAACACTTTTTTTTTTTGGCTTTTTGGTGGTCCTTAATCTCAATCCTTTGCCCTCATTTCATCTCACATCTGCAAAAATGTGTATTAATAGCCACTACCCTTTTGTCTGTAATTCACTTGATATGATTGCTTTTGTGCTTTCATGTTTATGTATTCAGCCCATCTGTACACTGTATTTTTTCAAGTTGTTGATAGTGCTGCATTGTTGTAGGGTAGATAGTATTTTTTAAAAACTTTTTTCATTTCATTTCAGTCTCTCTCATCTAGTGTGACAGACCTTATTGGACTTTAAATGTAGAGTCCATATTTTCATTCTTTTCAGTTGCTAAGCTGATAGTTAATTTTGAAATTGGCACAGTTAGGCAAGGGGTTGTTTAAAACCTTAAAAAAGAGTTCTGAGGTAATTTTTAAAATTAATATATGTTTCTCCTTCCAGTTAGTTGGTCACTTACTGATCCAATTGAATTTCTGACATCTAGATATTTGGGAATGTGTACACCAAAAGCACAGCGGAAGAATGAAATAGCAGTAAAACTGGCCCTCCACATTTGGATCTTTGACTTTTGCAGATTCGATTATTCACGGATATGTTTAATATGTTCTGTCTAGGAATCTCTAGATCTTCCAGCATGACTCTATGGTCTATGTCAACCAGAAGTCGCACTGGAGAACCTAGAGATTCCTAGAGGGAACACTTCTCTAGGCATTTGTAAGTCCCCCAGTGCAATTTTATGATTAACTTCCAGCAGATGTGGACCACAGAATTGTGCTGGAGC
Source organism: Sceloporus undulatus (assembly GCF_019175285.1). Lineage (NCBI taxonomy): Eukaryota > Metazoa > Chordata > Lepidosauria > Squamata > Phrynosomatidae > Sceloporus > Sceloporus undulatus. The sequence continues at coordinate 92,171,916 of NC_056525.1, forward strand.
ATCTAGAGAGGATTTCTCACAGGTAAAAAAAGGTGATTTTTTTATTTGTAGTTTTCCGCTTTCACAGGGATCCTGCATTTCTGGCTCCAGTGAATGCGGAAGGCCCACTATAATTTCTGTTTGTTATCTGTATGTCTATACTGTAATAGAGATCATGCCTTACTATATTAAGGTATACTCAAGGTGGCACATGGTCAAACCCAAACACTAATATCGAGAGAACATATTCAACAATCTATTGTGGTTGAAAATCACCAGGAGGACAATTTCCTTAAATCTTTATTTTAAGAGTGTGTGTGTTTGCAAAGGGCTCTCTTTTTTTATCTTGAAAAGCATGGTGAAAAGCCAGCAGTGAAGAAATCAGATGTACCTCTTGGAGAAGGGGGGGGGGGGGTTAATTCATTTTTTTTTCCTTTTTTCAATGACTAAAACAAAAACAACTTAATTGCTAAAAAAATAATTCTGAAAATGGAGACCAGACAAAGTGACTTCTTTGAAACTAACAAAACAAAACATTTTCCCTTTAATTGTCAGTTTTCTCATGTCTTCTAACCTTTCTTCTCCACATGGACAATGGGGACATTTCTACTCTTTGAGAAGAATGTATTAAGCCTGGCCTTGATGCCCTGAGATCCAAAGCTTCCAGATTCTCTCCATATTCATGTGTGAAGGTAGACTTCCAAACAGGAAGTTCACTGTCATTACAGGTCCTGAACACAATACAGACTCTTACTGGATTAAAACATAGTGCATAGGTTATTTTAAGGAAATTTAACTGTACTTTGAAATAGTCCAGTCAATACTAAGATCAGATCTTTTTGTACCTCCAATTCGCTGTCCAGACTCATGAAAAGGGGGCAGCCATGCATCTGCCCAGTTGCTCAAGAGTAACAATTTTCAGTGATTGAGTCATTTGTAATTCATTTTATTTCGCACTAATAAACAGTGATAAAAACTAATATTAATATAATAGGTTGTATTGCACAATATAACATTAATATATAACCAATAAGTTATGGTTGTAATCTGACAAGGGATAACTTTTTGTCATGTAACTGTGACTTAAATTGCTTGCATATTTACAGGGACATGTGATTTCACTCTGTACATGTATTTTATATTATATATCAGTGGTATATAACATTCTGGTGTTCAAAAAGGTAACTAAAAGTAAGCATTTTGGGCCCGTTCTGCACGGGCGGAAAGTACAGGCTCTGCATGTACTAGGGTTAGAAAGGGGCGCCCTTTCTGGACGTCCCTAATCCTAGTACGCGCAGAGCGCGTAAAAAATGGCAGCGCCCATCTTACACAGGCGCCACCATCCACACATCGCGCGGCAGAAGTGACACCGCGAGTGTGCCATTGGCCGCTTGCGGCGCCACTTCTGGGGCCCAAAAAGAAGCCACTTTTTGCGGCTTCTTTTTGTTGCATCCGGAAATCGCGTGGTTTGTCTGCTGCGGTTCCCAGATGCAGCAACCAGTGGCGCTGGCAGAGCGCCGTTTTTGGGCGCTATGTAATGAGCCTCGGTTACTTTTAAATCATGAGAAAGAGTGATTTTTAAATAACCATCAAAGCAATGAGCTACATTTTGGGCCTTGGAATGGTAGTTGTAGCAAATTACTGTTGAAAAATATCTGTTCAAACTCTGCTAAACCTTCACATAGTTTATTACATGTATTTACGATGACATCATTGTTTAAATATTCTTTGGAAAACTGCTATGCTGGCACCACTGAGTGCCATACTACAATACTCACACATCTATTATCTGTCTGTATGATTTCTATAGTCCTTTTTGTTGAATGACATCTTGACGGTCTCACAATGTTTCTAGCTGATATGTATGAATACTTCAGGATAGAAACAGATTGAATAATGTGTCCAGTTTGCGTGAAGCAGAAGCCTCACCTTCACTCTCCAAACTGATTAAAATATTAGAGAAAGGAAACTCTTAAGCCCTAAGAAAATTCTTCATCTATTAAAAAATCTTCTGGAAACCTAATGTTTCAAAACATGTTGCAAAGGAGCTAGATAGGTAGATAATATTCCTGTCAGTGTGAAATTGAATTCAGTAATTTTCTTTCACATTATTCTATGTACCATGAAAATGTATTGCAAAGATCAACGATGCAGCATATAGAAGTATTTGTGCACTCTTAAAAATAAAACGAAATTCTGAATAGTTTTTGAACTAGGTGACATAGGAAACAAGTGTACTTCATTTGATTTTTCCGCAGTTCTACTTGCTTCATTGCTACAGATGGTGTTCTCTGACTGTTATGAAGATATATTGATTTGATGCCAGCAGGATGTTAGATATTAGGCTCAATGCAATGACACAGTTCTTGTCCTGCACTACTTACCGTTGAAGTAAGATGGACAGGACAAGGCCGGCAAAAGAAGTCTTGACGTGATAAACTTTCTTTATTGTTGTTATTCTTTCCCAAGCCATTCATGATTTTATACATTCTTGTCATAATCACTTACTGGAGAGTTATAATTTAATCATGCTCACTTTTCATTGCATAAATATCCTTACATTACATGTCTCTTTCTGTTTTGCTTTTATTCTTGTTAAATCATGGACTCTGACAGATTTATGTGAATCACAGATTTATGCGAATTTACAGGTAACTAGCCTACCCTTTAAAAATGTCTGAATTTGATCAAATCCTTGGTTGAAATTATGGTCTAGCATTTCCAAGCTACATGCAGAATGAACCTTTGAATCACATTACTTATGTTTTTATTTTCTTATACTGTCTGAGGTTTGCTGACCACCCAATGACTGCCAATTTTTTTTTACTCTTAATAACCCCCAATGAGCTCATAATATGTTCATTTTAAATGTTCTCTTCCTCTTCTTTCTTTTTGTCAAAGATCAGGTGTAAATTCTGGCATTTAAAATAGCAACCCCTTTCTCCTTTTGAGAAAGTTTGAATTATTATCAATATTGCACACAAAAAAATCTGTGGAATGTTACATTTTCCCAAGAGAGAATTGTTCTGACGGTCACCATGTAGTCTTAGATTACATACCTAGATTGAGTGCTTACAGTTACAGGGAACACTGTGGCAAACAAATGACCCTTACTTTCCTACAGAAATGTATTGCATGTTATGGATGCTTAATGCTTGAATTATAAAATTCAGCGAGCCCTTTAAGTGAATAATGCTGTAAGCAGAAGATTTGCCCTGAGGCTGATCACTAAACATTCAAGAATTATTGCCCTATGAGAAATCATCAGCAGAGAGAATAAAGCAGTCCACCTACTAGCTGAAATCCTAGTGTTTGTGCCAGATCTTTCTGTGCTAAACTTTCTGAAGCTTTGAAAGGTAATATTAGATCTCTTATGATTGAGACATACTTGGGATTGTTTGTTGTTGTTAGCTCCCTTTGTAGTCAAACCTGACTTATGGCAACCCTGTCTCCAAGCCCCTTAATCATCTACCTCCCTTCTCAGATTGTGCAGGCTCAGGCCCATGGTCTCCCTGATTAAGTCAATCCATCCGGCATGCAGTCTTCTTCCCTTGCTACATCCTTCCACCTTCCCCAGCATCATTGTCTTTTCTAATGAGTCATGCCTTCTCGTGATGTGGAGAAGTATGACAGTCTCAATTTAGTCATCTTGGCTTCTAGGGAGAGTTCTGGCTTGATCTATTCAAGGACCCATTTCTTTGTCTTTTAGCTGGCCATGGTATCCTTAGCACTCCTCTCCAGCACCACATCCTGAATTAATTTTCTTCCTTTCTGCTATCTTCACTGTCCAGCTCTCACATCTGCATGTGGTAATAAGGAATAAAGTAGACTGAACAATTCTAACTTCAGTGTTCAGCTGTATATCTTTACACTTTAGCATTTTGTCTACTTCTTTCACAGCAGCCCTTCCCAATACCTAATCTTCTGTTTGATCCAAGGTATGGGAAATCTTTCGATTTCCTCCTTATCTCAGTTGGATTTATGTAAATCATCTGTGGTCATTATTTTTGTTTTCTTTAAGTTTAACATTAGGCCTGGCTTTGCTCTTTTTTCTTTGACTTTTTTTAGTGATTCCATATAGATTGAAGAGATAGGGTGAAAGGATGCAGCCTTTTCTCCATATTCTGTTTCTCCATATTCTGTTCTAACTGTAGTCTCTTGACCTAAGTACAGATTTCTCATAATGACTATCAAATGTAGTGGCACTCCCATTTCTTGGGATTCTGGAGTGTATAAAAGGCTTATGGTGGACTGGCTGTTTACTTTTACTGATTAGATATGATACAATGGGTTTTCATGTCTGGGTTGCCATCCTGTTCATTGGGTCTAACCACTTCATGTCTGCTGTTAAATATTCAGAAAACTTTGGTCCTGATTGACTGAATTAGAATGGGAGTCAGGCATACATGCTGTGGTCTGCAAGATCTTATTGGATTACAATTCCCATGAATCCTAACCAGAATAACAGGAATGAGAGATGATGGTTGTTTTAGTCCAACAATATCTGGAGGACCACAACTTGTCAATTCTGATTCTACTGGAAGCAATTCATATACAAGTATTATTTATTTATTTATCCCACTCTTCAAAAAGGCTCTCATAGCAGCATTCAAATTGTTAATTTGACTGTTCTCAGCCCTTAGGCTTGCAGTTGAAAAAGACACAAAAGGGAATGTCAGTGGGGAAGGAGATCAAGTTCAGTGGATACTGCTGGTTCTTCTCTCTTTGAGGCCAGGGAAATGACAGTTGGAACAGAGGGAGGGCCCTCCATCAGTCTCTGGGCTAGGTATGGTGAAGCTGTGCCTTTTTCAAATATATGCTGATAATGTTTTAAATTATCTATAAGCTACAGCAGCTAGTTCCTTGGAGTGGAATTTGGTCAAGATGTACATAAATAATGTCAGGCAAATCATAATGTTTTTGCAGAACATGCATCTTTTCTGTTCCTGGTTGGACCATTCCTTTGGAGAGGAAAGTTAACAGGTTGAGAATATTATTATTATTATTTGTGGAGCCTCTGGGTGTTCAGATAGCCATGCTGGTTACAGCTGAATGCTATTCTTTACTTCTGTTACCACAGCTGTAAACTTATCTTGCTGATAAGGTATTAATTAGCAAAATAATGCTTATATTCAAGATATCATAATGATTTGCTCAATGATTCTTGAATTATATTTGGCTAGTTAGGAGTTGGTTGGTGTCTTAACACTGCATGTAATGCTACATCACTGTAGTACACTTTTTGTTTTTGTTATTCAACATGACGTCTTCTTCAACTTATGGCAACCCTATGAATGAGAGACCTTCAAAAGGTCATAGTAATCAAACATTTAATATAGTATTCATTTTTAAATTAAATTTTTTAAAAGTGTATAACTTGCTTTAATGCTTTTGTAACCTTCCCTGAGATCTTTTATAACAGGCAGGGTATAAATATTTTAATAAATAATAACTACCATACTCAGTTCTTGCAAACTCAGGGAGGGCTTCCTTGACTGAATTCATTCACTTGCAATGTGGCCTTCTTTTCCTTCTTCCTTCCATTTTACTTTTAAAAGTACAAAGTTAAAACAATTTAAAATGCATTTTAAACATAATAAAAAAGATAAAAGTAGAGCATACTACATTAAAATATTCTTTTGTCACACAAGTCAAGAGCCAAAGGTCTCCCTAAATAAAATAAAAGAGTAAATAGGGAGCATTACAAACTGCCCTGGGAGGAAGTTCTACAACCTGGCAGCAGTCTCACATTTGATGAGGACCTGGGCTGTCCCTGTGATGGTGTGAGACTAAGGGTGCATATATATTGTAGAAATATTGCAGTTTGACACCATTTTAATTGCTGTAGCTCTATCCTATGGAATCTTGGCATTTGTAGCTTTACAAGGACTTTTGTCTTCTCTGCCAAATAGTGCTGATGCCTCAAAAAACCACATATCCTGGGATTTGGTAGGATGGAGTCATGGAGGTTAAAGTGGTGTCAAACTGCATTTATTTCTACAGTGCCGGTGCATCCTAAGACAAAGCCCTCCCCAAGGATCTTAACATTCAAGAAGGCTGTCTTGCATCTTTGGGTATCCCTTTTGCATTTGGATAATCCTGCTTCTTACTCTGTTCTCTATGTATTAGTCTTTATCCATGGTTCTCCACTAGTGACATGGATCTGGACGCGTCTTCTGTGCAGTGGTCTGAGCAACTGCCTGATACATATGTTTTTGTTCTCATATAGGGATAGGAATAATATAACTCTCTCCATGTGCTGCACTGCCTCTTCTAATCTAATGTCTTGTGGATTATCAGGTGCTAAGCAATAACAGTAAATTAAGTGGAAGTACTGAAGCTGGTAAGGTGTAGGAGATGATAGGTTATTAGAGGACAGGACACTATGTGTGTCATGTTGTATGTGTGTAATGTGTGTGTCACATTCCACCTGGTAGCCTCTAAGGTAGTTTGACCATCCTTTGGTGAAGGTGAAGATATTGTCATTGTCAATTTTTAAGTACAATGTGCCCTTGGTATCCACTGGGTTTGTTTCCAGGACCTTCATGGATACCAAAATCTATGGGTGCTCAAGTCCCATTAAATACAATTACATAATAAAATATATAAAATTATATATATAAAATGGAAAAACCAAGGTTTGCTTTTCAGAATGTATATATATTTAAAATATATTTCAAGCTGTGGTGGGTTGTATCAATTGATAAAAGAAAATTGTGGATATGGAGGGCCTGCTGTACTGTAAAATTAAATTGTTCTTTTGGTTGAGCTTGGTATGAAAATTGAAGAGAATATATTGTCATTCACCTCAAAGGGGTAAATTTCTTTGGTCAGCTTTGGAAACTAGACCATCCTTCAATATAATGCTTCAGGTTTTTGATCAGCATGGCTGGATGGTCATAGAATATGCTGGTTTATCAACACTAAGGAGTTAATGTTAATTGACTATGTGGATACTAAAAGTTAAAAGATTTATTTATTTTAATAGCTGCAATTTTTTGCTGCTGAGCAGCTTCCTTGCTTTATTATATAGTGACCTTTGTCTAAGCCATTATATTTATGAATAAAATTATCATGGAATTTGAGAGCTGTCGTCAGTGTTACAGAGTGATTAGCATTAAAGACAGATTTTGAAGCAAAGGATAGCTCAGCATGTTTTCAGGATTGAACCAATGTAGCAATCGAGAGCTAATTGGAAATTAGGATAGGAGAAGCTAATGTTAAAAAGGAAATCTTCAACACCTCTGAGTCAGCACTTTGATTTAATCAGGCTGATCTCCTGGCAAAATACTTTGACAAGTTACTGGCTCAGCTACTTTTTTCTGACTGACTTTGAAGGTCTGCTAATGGCACAACTGAGGAAGATTTGTATATGGATGGATTCTGGTTGATTTTGTATGTGTATCACAAAAATGTGAAAAGATTTCTTTGTGCAACTCTACTTGCTGAAATGTTTTATGATTCTTCACCTTGTACTCATGATATTGCAGAATGAAAAATGAGCTCTTCTAGCATCCATGTGTGATAGATTTGTTTAGCTATACTGTGTGAGATCTAACTGCTAATGAGCAGTGTGCATCTAATTATAATTGCAAGATAATGTTGTTCAAATTTTAATTAAAGAAAAGCCATAAGGAAATGTTGATAATTGTGCAGTTTTAATGGGACAATCTATGATGGTGTTAACTGGCATACATTTATTGAGTATGTATAGCCCATTTGGGGCCATAAGATGGATGTAAATATTCTAAAATTTATATTTTAATTGTACTTGTATATTATATAGTAGTAAGAGTAACTAGTAGTTGAAGAACTGGAAGTAAATTTAGTATTAGGCAGCTATGATTGATAGTTGGCTAATTGTCTGAGCCAAATCATACTTTTCTTGACAGAAAAATATTATCTTTGATTGTCCCTGTAATGAGATTCCCACTTAAGTATCTTATGGATATAGTGTAAGCACAAAACGTACACACAAGTATCAGGAACATAAAGTCTTTTGGAAGCTTTTTTCCCTCCTTCCTACATCACAGCTTTCTATGGTAGGGCTGTCCCACATGCTCAGGATTGGCTGGGATGTGGCAGCTCAGAATATATGCAGAGATGTTAAGAAATACTATGGATGAATGGAGAATGGTCTAGTAATAAATGACACGTGCATTAGCCTGAGGGAAAGATTACTTTTTATTTGTCACTTTTAATCTTTATGATACTCAGCCAACTTTCAGCTTTACCTACAGCAACAGTTCTCCTTCAGTTGTGACAATAAAAAAAAATAGCTGTTGAAGTACTGCCCTCAGTTGTCTTTTGAAAGTGATGGCATGGGGCTTCCCCCAGCGTATGCTGCCTTGACCTCAGAGGCGGAAAGGTAGAATATAAGTAAGTAATACATACATTTTTTGTTAAATTTGGATGGGATGCCTCTTGCATTCATATTGTGTGCATTAAAAATGACAACACTATTTTAAATAATTTGCTTGGGTTCACACTGGAAATATTTACAATATGACCCCTGCATCCATGGGCTCAGTAGCCATGGTTTCATTTACCTGTGTCTGGGGGAAATGTCTCTCTAGGCATCTGGAGGTCCTCAGGCCAACTCTGTGGTCACCTTCTGTCAGAAATACAGTGTTCACTATTAATCATGGTTTCACTTAGCTGCTGTAACCCTGAGAATACAGGGATACATGGATACAGGGTTGTGCTGTAAATGTTTTTCTTCAAATCACAATCCATGAGCAAATCTTTGTTAGAAACTGGAATGGAATCGTACTCTTTTCGGATTAATGGGAAGGTCTGTCTGTCTCTCTCTGTCTCTGTCTCTCTCCACAGTATCTATCTATCTTTTTTACACCCACCCACCCACAAGTATGTCCACATATATGAATGCATAAAAATTAATCAGTTTATCACTGGTTGGATTTGCTTCTACATAATGCAGGATGCTCATTCATGCATGTTATGGCTGGTTACTTTATTAAGATATAAATAAAGTTGTAGAGAAGTGAATGGATGTATCCAGAGGAATTATATTCCTGCAACAGATTCCATCCATTCTGTTTAATGTTTCAGAGGAGTCCATGCACATGGAAACAGGCATAAGTCCATTTCACACATTAAAATTGACATTAATAAGTCAGGGACACATCATGCAACTATAGTCCCCCCACCTAGGCTCATTCATTTTCCACCCTCACAGTAATCTGAGAAATGCCAAACCTGTTATCTGTTCAATAATGCCCAAACTATTTTTTCTTACTCATTTATTAGATTTATGTTGCACTTTTCTTACAAGATGGAATTCAGAGTGGTGTATCTGAGATTTCTACATTTCCCAGTGTCATTATTATTACATTTATATATATATTTATTATATGTCATTTTTCTACAAGACTGTGCCCAGGGTAGCTCAGAACATGTCAAATGAACATTATAGATAAACTATTACAAGTCTTCCCCCTGCAAACAAACAGTAGTACAATGGGCCCTTGGTATCTGCTAAGGTTTGGTTCCAGGAGCCCCCATGGATAGCAGAATCTGTGGATGATCAAGTCCCATTATATACACAGCTAGTGTATATAGCTAGAGCTAGTACCGTGTAAGAGTACAGGGCAATATGTGTGTCACATTGTGTGTGTGTGTATGTAATGTGTTGCCACATTCCATCTGGTAGCCTTTAAGGTAGCCTTTCAGTCCTTGGGTGCAGGGCAAGATGCTCTCATGTGAGTGAGGTGTGGTGAAGCAGGTGGAAATGTTCAACATCTTGATGTTAGTCTCTCTGCAAAGCATCCCTTTCACCACTGACCTTGGGCAGACCCAAACTTGCTTCTCACTCTGCCAAGTGCCTTAAATACATTGTTATAAGTTTTTCCTGCTTAAAGGCTTAATGACATATTCCCATATACATTACACCTCCATGCTTAACAGAACATACAATATTTATTCATGATTTGGTCGTGTTTGTTTCTGGCCTCTTCACACAAAACGTGAGACTATTAACAATTTAGGGGGAAGGAAAAAGCATAGGCAATTAAATATGTATCAATGTTTTAAATGAGCAGAATTTTCCAGTGCTTGCTCAGTTCTGGTTGTTAAATTGGGGCAAATGTTGGAGCATTTCTTTGGCCAGTTACTGTTTGAATACAGCCAGGCCATAATATTTCTGATCTCTCTATATTGTTGTGAAAGCTGGACAATGAAGAAAACTGACAGGAGGACATTCATGTCATTTGAAATGTGCTGAGAAAGAATTCTGCTGATATCCTTGACTGCTAAAAAGGTAAATGAATGGGTCCTAGAGCAAATGAAGCAAAGGTGACTAAAGTGAGGCTATTGTGCTTTGGATTTATGAGATGATGTGACCCAATGAAAATGTCTGTAATGTGTGGTAGAGTGTAAAGCAGTAGAAAAGGGGAGACCGCATCACAGGTGAATTGCTTCAATTAAGGAAACCACAAGTTTTCAAGATCTGAGTGGGCAGTCGATGACTGGGGCTCTTGGACATGTCTTATTCATATTGGCTCCATAAGTTGCAGTTGGCTTTAGACCAGATAATAACACAACCTCTGCTGGTACAGTCAGAAAAGTAGAAGCAGGTAACCTTAACTGTCAGGACCTTAACTGTAACAAAGAAACCATGGGTGAGATCAAAATATATTTGTCCTGTGATTCAGTCTGTTATGTAGTGTAGAGTATGAGTGCACTTGAACTCCCCACCCAGATGGCTGCTTGCCTCTACTGTCTTGGCACATCTATTCAGAGAGACCGAGTTTGGCCCATTAGATTTCATAAGTGAACCATATTTGGAGGTGCCAGGATGGCATGCCAAGTGGGTAAGGAAGGCAAGTATGCTTACATTCGCCTCTGCTCAGTGGGCTGGATGGGGAGAATCATCTGTTCTATGCCTGTGTCCAGACAGAAAAAAAGTTAATTGATAAATTAAACAAAAAGCAAGATAGAGAAATAATATTTTTAACTAGCAGAGACAAGAACAATATTTAAAACAATTTCTTGTTTCCAGTGATCCACTGTCCCATAATTTCTTTCTGCTCATAGGGTGCATTTTTGTCTTAATGCGACTATTTTACATGTTGAGCTGCATTCAAGGGGACTAAGAAGAGTGACAGATACTTGTTTTTATTATTTTGACTGTTTTCCAAAATGCATCTACCAATCTTCAGGCAATGTAGGAAATCTAGTCTTAAACAGCATAAAACACAATTAACTGAAACAAACCCCTTTTCTGTGTTGAGCATTTCAAGATGAATTTAACCTTACTAGCTCTCATTAACCCAAATTAAATTATATTAGAAAGCAAGTGCTTGATCTGTCCTGGATACATTCAGGTCAATCAGATTCTCTTGTTTTAAGATAATACTGTTCTCTCTCAAACAGCTGGATCTTCTGGACTGGACTTTGAGATGCTGATCTCCTTATATCTTGGTCAGGGAAAACAGCCTAACCCCTCTGTATTGTATTCCCTATTGGAAAATCTTCCAGGGTCTATATCCATACATTAAACGGACCTGAAGCCAAAATTGGTCAGGGGCAGAACTGAAAATAGTTGCGGGCTGAGCCATCCTTGTATTCTTTCATTTGCTCACACCCATTCATATACACCCTATCTATTCAGTTCTCTCCTTTCTCTTATTTCTCTTATTTCACCTTTCTCACGGGGAAAATTGGAAGGTTAAACTGGACACAATGTAGAGTCATTCAGGGCATTAGGGACAATTTCACAATTGCTTTTCAGATGATGCTGAGCACAAACCGGTTAGAATCCAAACAAAGTGAGGTGAATCAGGGAACAAGTATTTTTGCAAAAATACCGTGTTTTCATTTCTAGTTCATTCACAAATTCGCTATTGTCACGTAATTGCAGCAATCTGAAAACCATGTTCCGAACTCTCCCTGCTCCCAGATTTCCTATGGTTTCTTTACTGTGCTGAGGAGAGGGAGGCAGCCTTGTTCTCCACATCTCTTTAAATATTTATTTCCTTTTTCAAATTAGTGATTTCATATTTTAATGTGTTGAGGAACCAGGAAATGAAGTTGAAGCTGACTTAGAGAAGAGAGTGGAACTTAATCAAGATAAATATCATAACTAGTTCATCATTATTCAGAAAATTGCATTTTCTCAATTTTAAATTTATAGAGATCGTGTAGTATAGTGGTTTGAGCATTCATTTATGACTCTGGAGACCAGGGTTTGAATCTACTCCCAGCCATGGAAACCCACTGGATGACTTTGGGCAGGTCATACTCTCTCAGCCTTAGAGGAAGCAAAGTCAAACCCCACTGAACAACCCTTGCTAATAAAAACCTGTAATAGGTTTGCCTTAGGGTTGGAAATGATGTAAAGGCACATAACAACAACCTTTCAGAGTAAAGTGCTTTTGAGTGTGCTTTCTTTATCTTAAGCCATTCTCAGGTTCATGTTTCCTTACATTACTGACATGCAAAGGGAAAAAATAGCCCATGATAGTGTGTGTGCATGTAAATGCTGTCGTCATGGAAACTAATCATGTCAATGGACCCCTACCCTTGTTTGCTTTCTAATGTTTCAAATGAGATGTGCTGTTCCCCTTCTGTTCTCTAGAGCCACATGAATCTTTTAAATGGCTTTTATCCACTTCAGGATTTAGGTGCTGTTCTATTAAATAGCAGTGGAGTTCAGTATGCAGTTATTATTTCTTTGGTAATTATAGCTTTATGTCAAGAACAATGTCAAGAACTTCTGGCCATGGCCATAGCAGTAGCTCTGATCTTGCATGGACACCAAGATTTCAAGAATGAGGTGAATGGGTGGGTGGTTAAGACTCTTGCTGGCGAGGGAAAAATCTTCAAGCTTGCTGGTTCTTAATTGCACTTCATTCTGATAGCAGACAAGTCAACAATTAATGAGGCCAGGTTGCAAGCAGTTTCTGAAGCAGTTAATGCTTTCCTCGGGGGACTGCTGCACTTCTTTTTGAGTCTTATTAAGAAAAAAGGACTATGTAGCTGGATATGTAAAAACCCACTGTTTTCACGTAAAAAAACAACCCCAAACCCAATCCTGTTTTAGACACAGTTTTAGAGTACCTTAGGCATTTTGGATATGTGAATGTATATTATTCTTCACACTGCCCAGTGCTTAACATATCAGTTGGCAGCTGTCACATCTAAAAAGGCTTATGCACATTGACATATCTGAAACTCAGGATTGTAAATAAGCTCCCTAGCATAACCAAGGGCTGAAATAGACCAGCGGAGGGGGGGGGCTTGAAGCTGCCCCTTCCAAAGGCAGATTGGGGCGGCAACAGCCACACACTGTCTTGAAGCTGCCCAAAAAAGGAGTAGCAAAGAACCACTCCATTTTTGGGTGGCAAAAAAAATGGCTTTGCACCTGTGCTGTAGCTGGAAGCGTGCGGCATGCAAATGTCATGCTGCTGGAGCGTCATGAAGCCGCCCTGTGTAAATGGCTGAGCGGCTTCCGGGTCGCTTAACTTGCCGGTCTGTTTTGACTCGAAGAAGAAATAAAAACCCTAACCTTTTTGGAGATATGTGGTGGGGAACTACATTTTTACATTATAGAGGAGTGACAAATTTTCTATATTGAGCTGTTTTTGAAGAAAAGCGGGTATATAAATGAAACTCATTCTCTGTGCTGGACATGGTGGGCTGCTCAATTTCTGTGCTAAACACAAACGAGAGATGAGATGCTTTGTAATTCACCAACTCATTCTCCTGTGTGGTATCCCTTCTTGCCTATGGCTACAAGGCTAGTGCTTAAATGCTAGGCTACTACAGTGTATAGATTTTGGCTGTTCGAAAATGCAGCATGAAGTTTGAACTCCAAAACCTTTTTGAATATGAAGCATCACTGATATATAAAAATTGATGTTGTATATCGATCGAAATGGCAGCTTCACAACAATACTGTTTATATCTATGATATCTTCTGTACGTTTATCTTCTGTACATTGCTAAACATTTGCTTTTGAATGATAGTGTTAACTCCAGAGAAATAGCATAGCTGGATACCAGCTTTACCTTTGTGAGATTGTTTTTAAAGAAATAGACTAAGAAATACTAATTAAATCTGTAACTCCTGTCACTCCACCATCATTTGAGTTGCAATGTGACTACTTTGAATCTGATGCTGATGCAAAAAGTAATCCCATGGGGACATGTATGTTTCTGTCTGCAGATAGTTATTGTTGTGCTGTTGTGTTCAAGTTGCTTCTGACCTACTGTGACCCTAAGGCAAAGCTGTCATAGATTTTTCTTGGCAAGATTTGTTTGGGGAGGGAGGGAGTTTTTGCTTTGCTCTTCTCTAAGGCTGAGAAAGTGTGACATGCCTAAGGTCACCCAGTTGGCTTCCATGGCTGAGTAGGCATTCTAACTCTGGTCTCAAGAACCATAGTCCAACATTCAAACCACTACACCATGTTGGTTCCTGCAAATAGTTCCTTACCACATTTACAAGAGTCTGCTGTGGTGGCTTAAAATCATCTTATGCAGCCTGGCTTTCATGTTGGAGACCCCAATTGAAATAGAAAAGCAAAACATCACATCCTCCAACATTTCATATATGAAAAGTGGGACACATGTGGCCATGTAACTTTGGAGTGTGACCAGTATAGTAAAATTTACTACTGTTTATATTCCTATACATGTTGACCTCGTGTATAAGTCAAGGGAAGGTTTGGGGGTCAAAATCATAGATTTTGATATGACCCTTGGATAAGTTGAGGGTAAAACTTAGGAGAGGAGAAGGTTTTCACATCTGACTGAGAAGGAAGGAACTGGAGGGATATGTAGTGCTTGCTGGGAGAAAGGTTTTCCATTTAACATCGGATCTAGCAGGTAGGAACTGGAAGGATAGGAAATGCTTGATGGGAGAAAGGTTTTCCATGGGACTGGGAAGGAAGTAACTGGAGGGATATGTGGTGCTTGCTGGGCAGAGACGATACAGAGGGAGAAGGAAGGATGGAGAAGGGTTTTCCATTGGACTGAGAAGTGAATCACCTTGAGTCTGTGTGCACATGCTCACACATGCACGCATGCACACACACACACACACACACACACACACACAGACACTTGCCTGGCAGCTCTTTCAGAAATCACTGTCAAGGCAAGAGGAGTGGGGCATTGCAGGGCGGCTCTGCTTTTAGGATTTTTCTGAACTGGATTACCCACAAATATGATTTTAGAGTCAATTTTTGGGCATAAAATAATAGGAAAGATCACACAAGCTAGGAGGAACTGCAGCATTTTTTGCCAGAACCTACTAGAATGGGCAAGATTCTGCTCTCTCCTCATTCCTGCTGTGTTGTTGTTGTTATGCTTATATTTATTTACATCTCGTCTCTTTTCTCATTTCAGGCCTCAAGGTAGTTTATATCAGATTTAAAAATAACAAGTCGAAAACTAACAAAATAATAAAGTTAAAAATGATTATACTAGTGGTTCTCAACCTTTTCTATGTCCCACACCCCTAGGAAATGTTTGATTAATATTTGAACTCCCTTCAAAAGCAATATCACATTTGAAGATGAAGTCTAATTTCTAATTTTTGAACCACAAATTGAAGTGCGTACAATACTGCAGGTGAACAAATGGAACTTTAAAAAAATAAGCTTTTACCCAGCGTGTAAAATGTTGATCTAATTTGAGCAATTACAATCTAATTTATTCAGAAGAACTAATGAGTGATGACTCATGACTTGTCACTCAAAGAGACAAGTCACTTTTTGTCGCACCTTCTGCAATTCCATCTTGCACCCCAGATGGGCAACAACTGGATTAAACTATTTAAAAAAATTGAACCATAAAAACAATAACAGTACAACAAAATAAGAAATAGAAAATCAAGCACATTGTACAAGATCCATCCTGTCTAAACAATGAATCCTCAAAGGCCTGTTGAAACAGAAATGTTTAATTAAAAATTAGTCTTTTCTGTCAAGCTTATTGCTCATGATTTTTAAATTGTGGATTTTAAATGCTAAATTTTAAATGTAGATTGTTTTAATATGTGTACATTTTATTTGTCCTTTTAAACTGATGTGTGTTTTAACTGATGTGTTTGTTAATTGTTGTTTTCCCCACCTTGATCCATGGGGAGAGAAGAAATAACAGCAACAACAACAACTGTGATTACAGAAAGAGGGTAAGGAGGGTTAACTGAGTGCAGACTACTTCTAAACTCTGAGACCAGTTTGAACTAGCTGAAGTAAGCTGAGAACAAAAGGGAAAAGTGAAGAATGAGAGAAACTGGAACATTTTAAAAGCATCTGAAAAAGTGGGACAGTAGATTATTAACTGGGGCTGTCCTTGACAAATTGGGACACTTTGAGGTGATGTACTATTAGATTCCATATTTCTTATTATGCTTGTGGAGAGTAGTTCAGGTAGAGCTATTCCCTATCAATTTGGAAATTGATAGGTAATTGTTTCTTCCCTCCCTGTGCTGATCTGTTTGTCAAGGGAAGTTGGGGGGCCAGCTACATAGCATGTCATAACATTTTGTCTATAGTTCCTAATTTATTTACTGTAGAGTACGTATTAATAAAATAAAAAATAAATAAAAATGACGTCTTCAAAGTTAGCCTGTTACGTTAATAATTTCTGATTTTAACTATCTTTGAGTGTATATTCACTTTAACTTCTGGCAACAGTAGTAGTGCTCTGTATGTATTTAAGTTATATAGAGTGTGTATGTACATGTCAAAATTAGGTAGATATGTAATATTAGGTATGTTCTTCAGTGTGGATGATCTAACAGTGGAAACACAGGGAGGCATTTAAGTACCTAGGAATAAAGAGAGTTGTGTGTGAAGATGAGGACTAGATTCTGTTACCTTGTTGTCAACTGCCTTTTCAAACACAGAGCTGCATTTTTATTGAGTCTATCCACCTGTATTGGGGTCTTTCCACTTTTCTGACTATTTTTCCTGACCACTTTACCAAACATTATTGTCTTTTCTAATGATTCATGTCTTCTCATGTTACATCCAAAGTATAGGAAGCACAGCTTAATAATTTTGGTTTCAAGGTATTGTGCAGCCTTGATTTACTTTTGAACCATTTATTTGTCTTTTTGACAGTCAATTGTATCTGTAGAGCCTTCCTCCAACAAATGAATTGATTTTCTCCCTATCATCTTTCTTTACTGTGATTCTGTGGCTACCTATCCATTAGGCTGAAACTACCAAACTTCCTTTTCACCCCTAAATGCTGTGCAAAAGCTACTCATTTTTATTCTCCTTTTTTTTTTTTTTTGCTTTCATCTTTTCTAGTAAATGGATATGTATGTTTCTGTTAATAAAAACTAGCATAGATAAAAAAAATAAAAACAGAAGATATGCAGCTTAGGTAATGCTAGAGATTTTATGACTTAGGTTTAGAAATGCTTCTCATTAAATGCAACAAGGAAAAGATATTACAATCTTGTTAAGTATACAGAACAATTTCTGATAGTTACTTTGCATACGTTCCCTGCATTTATGGGAGACTACATAGACCAGTTGATATTTAATACTCTAATATATATTAGTTAGAAGGCATGAACCAAAAGAAAAATATTGACCAAGAATCAATATTTTATGTTTAAAAAATCCGTTCCAGCCTTCTCAAATTTACTGCAGTTATATGACACCTTTTACTATGGTCCCAATGCAGTTATATGACACTATTTACTTACCTTCACTTCCATTTTTATCCCATTCTGCCTGCCAAGTGTGGAATAGGTAACAGCAGTTTAAATGATACCTTAAAAAAGAAGCAAACAAGCTAAAGGATTAATTCTATACACACTTATCCAGAACTAGTCTCATTGAACTCAGTGGGATTTTCTTCAAAGGAGATAAAAGGGATAAAATTGCCCAACTCCTGTCAACAGTGAAAGCACAAAAGGAACAACATTTCCTAAAAGCAGTCAGGATGCTTGGAACAAAGGGAGTTTGAAAGATGTAAGCCAGACATTGTGAACATCTCTCTACATAGTTTGTTGTCAAATGGTACTGACCTATTATTTTACCTTATGTGTTAGAAACCTATGTAATATGTATGTAAAATTCATAGGTGCAGAAGACGTTTCTAAAAAGGTGTTGCAGTTTCATTTAGAGACATATCATATCTCTGTATTTCCCACATTCCTAATGAAGTTCTCTACAAAGCATTGTACTGCAAAATGATACTGCAGTTCACTGAGCATAACATTTATTTGAGAGGATGTCTTGCTTCCCCAAGCTATTAGCAGCATGTTATCTACCAAGTAGACTCCAAGGGAACCTTTCGTTATAACACAGGTTTCAACAGGTTTGCTAGTAAAAAACACAGTTGCTTCTGGAAAATGAACAGTTCTGTGTTCAAACTAAATAATCACATTTCTGGTTTATAAATGTGGGGGGAAATTTTCTTTCAGACCAGCATATTAAGATATATGTATGCATTTTGCTACCTAGCCAGCATGGTATAATGGTTTGATTGCTGGACTGACATTGGAAACCACGATTTGAATCCTCACTTGGTTATGGAAACCTCCTCACTCTCTCAGCTTCCAAGGGAGGCACTGGTTTTTTAAAAAAAAACTTGGAACAAATCTTCCCAAGAAATCCCTGTAATAGGTTTCCCTTAGGGTCACCATAAGTTGGAAATAACTGCAAGGAACATAGAAATAACAACAACAACAACAATACATTTTGCTCTGAGAGGTGTAGTTTAGACAGTTAACTGTGCTATAGGATAGACAGTTGTCCCATCCACATCCCTAAAGCTCCTTGAGAACCCTTGGGAAGTCATGTGTTGGAGAAACAGGTAGGTTGGACCATGTAACCTTCTCCTCTGCTGCTGCTTTTTTACTGCTCTCCTTGCTACCACTATATGCATGGCCCTTTTCATCTTGCAGCTGCTGTGCCCATTACTGCCACTCCCTGTGGTGTAGCTACATCACCATTGGAGTCTAAAAGAAAACATACTGGTCTGAATCTTACTGGTTAGGAACGGGTCAATTTAAACCCATAGAATCGGTTGTTGAAGGGCGAGTCAATACATTGATTCAATGGAACTATTCTATTTGGGGCAAGAGCCCTGGTGACACAGTGGTTAAATGCCTGTACTGTAGCCACTTACTCATAAACCATAAGGTTGTGAGTTCAATACCAGCAAAAGGGCTCAAGTTCGACTCAGGCTTACATCCTTCCGAGGTCGCTAAAATGAGTACCTAGATTGTTGGGGCAATTAGCTTACACTTTTAAACTGCTTAAGGAGTGCTTAAGTACACTGATAAGTGGTATAGAAATGTACTTGCTATTGCTATATAATAATAGGATTCAGGCCTTTGTCTCATTTTACCAGCTTTCATCCCAGTGATATGGGAAAATATTAGATTTGCTTAGTGATTGATACTTATTCAGTCTACTCCACCTTTAGATTGGTATGAGCTCCAAGTGTACAGCTTTTCTGGACATAAAACAAAAGAATGGGAATGTGTGGCCTTCCAGATGCTTTTGGACTGCAGCTCGCATTAGGCAATCTGAGGAATTGACTCCAATAACATTTGGATGGCTACACAGTGTAACATACTATTCCATTCTAATTTAGCATAGATGTAGACAGAATAGATACACTGGATTTAACAGGTGCACAAGGAATTCTTCAATTGAAGGCCTTGAACTCAGTCATTGGGCAATTATTATTTAGATCCCTACCAAATTAAAAGTGAAAGGGCTGCATGTGAGCTGGTGAAAATATTGGTTGCACTGAGGATCAAACTCATGCAATCTCTGCAAACGTGTATATAGTAATAGTTTTTACTGGAGATGTTAAGAAACAGAATTTAATATTTCAAATAATAAGTGAAATGTTTCAACTCCCACCTTGCACAATTGAACAAAATAAAAATGAACTTGTAGCCAAGGTGCCAGTTTAGAACATCTATCAGTAATAGCCTTGAGTATATTATGTACTGTCCCTGAGGTTGAGACCATGTGGTGTTAAAGTCCTGAGTCTGTGGATACAGAAATTCTCCCTTTTGTCTAAAATGGCTGAATGAGATGGCACCTCATTTTCAAATGAGTCAGGCTGTGGTATTCTGACTTAAAATGTTTGGCTACTGGTTGCTCAAGCTTCCTGTTTAGGATTGCAGACTTTTGATTCCAGATACTTCTGCGTAGATCTGTGGTGGGTTTGTGCAAACTGCTGATGTCATCCAGCATGTCTGCACTCAGTCACATAAATAAGATTACAGGACTGGCAGATGATTTTTTTTTTACTATACACACACACACACAATCACAATTAAAAAAAATAAAGAAAACATTTACTTACCTGGCAGGGGAGACACCATGATCATGCAGATGATGTTTTATTATATAGTAGGTCCTGCCAGTCACCGATTTCCTAAAAATGACCAACTCCTTAAAATACATACAGGTGATGCCTTGCTTGATATCACAAGAGTGAGATGAGGATTACTGACTGGTGTTTTCTGGATACCTTTTACCAGAAATCCCCTTAGATTTGGCAGTTTTCAGAAATTTACAACTGAAGGCTTGCTGATTCCTCTAGAAAGATGTTCAGAATTTGCTAACTATTTGCTAATATGCTTTTGGCCATATTTTTACACTGTTATTGTGCCCCAATATGATTCTGGACTTTATCTCCACAAACTCTACTTGATAATTGAAACAAGGTGAGCAGCAAGGTGCTGTTGAAAAACAAGATAGTACTTCCATTTCTGGTCAATGATAACTGGAAATGTTACACATAATGTGTTTTTTTCTTATATTACAGATTAATATGTACAAATGTTGGAACTGGGGATACTGGATTCCACAAAGATTTCATTTCTCCTTTTCCTGCTCACTCCTGCATCAGTATTAATATGCAATTGCAGACTGTATATGATGATCCTTATGGATGTAAAGGCATCATTTGTTCAATAATATCTACAGGAAGTTTTGGCATTGCATAACCTTTTAAAGCTAGATATTTCAAAACCTTATCTAACACACACACACACATACACACAATTTTTTATTATAAAAAGCTAAATCATCTGTTGACAGCATGGTCACTCTCTGCTGTTTCATCATTCATACTGGGACATGAAACACAATAAAGACTATGAATATGCACTTTTCCGTTGTTGTTCTTCATTAAAAATATTTTAAAGAGCACTTTCCCCCTGGAGGTACTTGCTCCTAGTTAACATAATCAAAAGGAGACACCTACTGAAAGATTTTAAAATTGCTGACCCCTCCTTCCTTCTCTTTTTCAAATAACTATCATTTTATTTGGCATTTAAAAAAAAATCTTTTTATTAGATTTTAAAACGTGAAACACACAAAATAAAAATAAACAAAACTCAAGCAACAATCACTTTATTTGGTATTGTGTGTGTCACAACTTACTGTTTCCACTTAAGCACTCACACAGAGAAAATGTGTTTAATTCCACCCAGTTAAGTTACATTAGTCTGCTCTGCAGTATTTATGAAAAGAAGGCCACTACTTTTTACTTGAAATGATCTTCAGATTGACTTGTGAATGTGCATTAACATATATAAAGGCAAGTCCTCTGTGTGTATGGTTGTATAGTTATGTGACAGGTAATATTGGGGGAAAGTATGTTGTATAACTATTATATGAAGCCTTGTATGGGAATCACATGTTAAGAAGAGGAGTGAAGTATGTGCAAAACATTTGAATTCCCACCCGTTTTCTCTGTTCCTTCCCTTTTACTGAGACATTAAGTGAGCTCTTCAGAAAAATGTTGCTCAGTGGCAGATAATTAGTCTTGGTCTTCATTTGGGTATATTTGTGATAGGTATTATCAGCACTCTCCATACAGCTGACAGTAGCTTCTGTACTCTTCATTTTAATTGGATAGGAGTTGTCAAGATGTTCCTTGCATGTGGATTGTATTGCCCATCAAATCTCTTAATAAGAGAATCACAAATTTGGAAACACTAATAAGTGTTGTTGTTCTTGTTTACCTTCAAGTAATTTCCAACAAAAGTGAACCTATTGTGGGATATACTTAGTAATATTTGGTCAAAGGGTGTTTGCCTTTGCCTTCCTCTGAGGCTGAGAGAGAGTGACCTTGCTCAAGATCAGCCAGTGGGCTTCCATGCCTGAATGGGGATTGAAATGCTGATCTCCATTGCTGAAGGGGGATTCAAACCCTAATATCTGGGTTCATTTTGGGGTTTATATTCATATTGGTCCAGTCCTCAACCCACAATGCTACTGAACTCTGGGACTTGTTCCTGAACAAATATAGATATAATAGGGCTGTGTACCTGTTTCAGTCTATTCAGAATTCAGTACAATTGAGCTGACTGGGATTTACTTTCAAGGAAGGATGTGTAGTTTTGTAACCTTAATTGTTGAAGCAGAGGTCTTCAGGAGAGGTCATGGCCTGTGCTTACTAAACCATATTGCACCTCTGTTCCAAGTGGGACCATTCTTCCAAATGGAGCCACATTTTTTAAGGGGAAGATTTTCATGACCGGTTTTCTTCCTGCCTTCTATCTTCACTATGTCAGTACTAGGGCATACTTGCCTAGAACTCATGAACCCTAGGACCCTAGGGTTGCCCAATGGCGATATAATGATGAAATAGCATTTTAAAGAACTTGGTATTTTCCTCTGTTTCTAGATGAAATACTTCATACATCTTCATTCTATCTAGGGCATATAGCAAAGATGTGCACATAACGTGAAAGGCTGTTAAATCATTTTAACAAAAAACAACACCTGTACATTAGTTGAATTTGAAATTTATAGAAAGCTGTCATTCTTTTGTGCTATGAGATCAGTTTCTTTTCCATCTTAAAGGTGGCTGACAAATTAAAACTAATTTTGATATAACTCTTGTTGCTTGCTTAGAAAGGAAGTCCTAATACCCTGATTTTTTCCTGTAGATTTATTTACATTGCAGATTTATTTATTGTCTATTTATTTCCTTAATCTAAAAAGGTAAAGGCAGTCCCTTGACATGAATGTCTAGTTGTAGCCAACTGTAGGGGATGGTGCTCATGTCCATTTCTAAGCCAAAAAGCCAGCATTGTCCGAGGACTGCTCTGGTGGTCTGGACTAAAAAAAGGTGTCATCAAAGGGAGCATGCAAGTAAAATAAGATTGTATTTGGGCACATGTTTACTTTTCTTGTCCCACAAAAAGTGCAGAGTAAAAAAGGTGTTGATGAAAAATTCAGTACCTCGGGGACTTTAAATAAACATCTGAGAAATCTCAAAATAAACATGTCAGATCTCCAGTCCCTGTGTAACAAAACTAGAGATACCTTGATTCAGTATTCCTAGCTAATATTTTCCTCCTAGACATACTATACAGTGGCCAAAGCAAGTATTCAATTTTCTTTAAGACAAAGGAAAGGCAAATTAGGTTAGTCTTTGCAATAGTGTTTTATTGTCATCCCCGGATATATGGAGCATTCTAGTTGCATTCAGTTGAACATAGGGAGAATTCATGTACTGATGTTCCCACTCTATAAAGAGTGGTTTGAACTGAAAGAATTGGGCCTGGTGCACATTTGGATAGCGGGGACAGGCCACTGTACAAGCTCTTTCCCCACGTGGAACTCTCATAAATCCTAGAGTTTGTAAATAGGGTTGTTGTCAGGCAATGCTTTGAGAATCACAGAATCCTCAAGCAAAGGATTCCTCAGATGAAGAAGAAAGAGTCTAGTTTAGTCATGTTTACCTTTTTTTGAGAGAGAGAGAGAGAGAGAGAGAGAGGGTCACACATACCTTTGAGAATGTATGTTCTTACACTGGAAATTAATTTCTTCCACACGGAGTAATCTGCAAGAAAAAAATACAATGTACTGTATACTTGCAAACACCCTTTTTTACATTCAAATACAACATGACAATTGAATTTAAAATAGCAGGCAAGAAATTAAAGGGAGGAATTTCACTGCACTCAGTTCATGAATTCTGTAAACTCCTAGCTGCCCAATTGTTGTTTGACCTAACAACAGGAAGCTCTATCACAGTGAGCCTCCAGAAATCATCGTAGTTAATTCCAACCATTGTACACTAAGGAGAATCAGTAAGGTTTTGTGAGTATTGTGGGACAGTGGCTTAAGTGTATATCAGATTGACACATTAAGTTACTATGCTACAAACCAATGATGGGGAAAATGCAGCACCGCAGATGCTAGACTGCAATTTCCAGCATTTCTTCCCAGTGGCTATGCCAGCTAGGACTAATGGAAGTCCTAGGACTGATGCACTCATCAACCTCTGGAGGGCCACACTGTGGTTATCCCTGTGATAAGAACATTCCTTGGAGTAAGGTCTGTTTAGACAGAGTTCTTATTGTATGATTAGCTTTTAGTCCTAAAGCCACTTCCTGAAGAATGAGATTTGAATTAACGTGGACTGACTTCTGATTCATGCTAAGCATAGCTGATGTTTGCAGGTAATAGGTTACACATATTGGAAGAGGTATCTTTGCTGGTCTGAGAACATCAGTTTTCCAGCACTGATTGTTCTTGTGGAACTATTCAAGAATCTAAAGCTGAAACTGATGGGAGGTGGGGGATGAGTGGATTCATAGATTTATATGAGCTTTTAGGATTCTTACTTTCTTCACTTGGAGCTAGGATTTATTTGTTACCACTTGTCTCAGGTGAGAAATAATGCAAGGGATTCAAAACAACATGCTATTGCTGTCTGTAAGTCACCCTGAATCCTCTCCCTTGGTCTCTTCTAGTCCCAGGAGCAGTTTTTAGTGGAAAATCCTGTTATCTTCTGCATTCTTGATAAGGCCAATCATATAACTTGACCTCAATATGTTTTGGAAATGCACTGTTAAAAGAATAACACGTGAGCATCACCTTCAGCAAAGAACCTGCAAGTTTGTGTGTTGCTCTTTTTCCAATTTTTTTAATCTCACATGGTGTATTTAGAGATGTTTGGATGTAATTTAACATGCCTTCAACCCTGAAATGTATTATATGAGTGTACTTTCATTCACTCCAGTGAGCTCATACTTGCTATACTACCAGAAAAAGAAAGAAAGAAAGAAAGAAAGAAAGAAAGAAAGAACCCTTCTGCACTGGAAAGATAAAGTTAATTGTTCAGTCATTCAAATTGATTGTTTCTGTTTTGCAAATCTTGCAAAACGTCAAATATAAGGAAATATTTCAAAACATCAACTGCATAAAACCAACCTGGAACATTAATGTTCTCATCCCCAAATACTTGTCTTAATGTTTGGAGACTGATGTTCTTTTTAATCTAAAGAAATAATTACCTGAAAAATTACAGCTTTCTGTTTGTCCTCTGCTGTAATTGATGTTGTCCTACATCAATTAAGTACTCATTTAAGTAATCCAAAATAAAAATCAGTACTAAGAGACTAGAGCATATTTTTCAATTTCCTCTGGGATTAAGATTCTAGAAAAATGGACATGGAGCACAGAAAGGAGGTGATATTGAACTTTCAAGCACACATGGCATGCCAGGGGTGATCAGGCATGCAGGATGAGCTATTAGGACACTTGAAAGTATTCTATACAATTAGTGGATGAAACAGATGCCGATGCCTAGCAGTACTACATGTGAAAAGGACCTTGGGATTATTGTTGATCATAAATTGAATATGAGCAAGCAGTGTGATGCTGCAGCAAATAAGGTGAATACTATTTTAACCTGTATTAGAAGCATAGTTTCCAAGATGGAAGTAATAGTCCCACTATAGTCTGCATTGGTCAGGCCTCTGGAGTACTATATTCAGTTCTGGGTGTCTCATTTTAGGAAGGATATTGCCACACTGTGGACTGCTTCTAGATAATGAGGTAGCCAGGAGTGAGCTGTTTTGGATTAATCTGGGGAGAACAGTGCCCCATTTTCTGTAAGGGAACAGTCTCCTCTAGTACAATCTATACCAGAAATTTGCTTATCATGCTTCCCTAATAATCAGTGTGGAAACTGTTACATAATTTAAAAAAACAGCAGCAAAGGGGGATTTAAACCATGTTTAAACTGCAATTTTAAACTCTCATTCAATTCAACAGGACTAATTTCTGGGGGGATGGTGGGGGGGAGATGCACAAAACTGAAATATCTGAACTATCTTCTGAGCTATGTATAACTCCAAAAGACAGTTCAGTTAATAAAAACATAAGTAATAAAAGCAAAACACAGGAAAATTTAAAGGTGAAAGAATAAGATTTGGGGTGGGGGGACATGACTAGATTTCTCTTTGAAGTTTTCACTGAATTATTCTTGGGAATACAATGGCATGTAGTTTTGTACCTCAAACTGGGCGACACAGCATAAATATATGTTTGTTTTGGAATCAAAGCATGGAATGCTTTTTTAAATAAAAATGTATATTGTTACTCATTTTTTAAAAAGTACTTTGTTTACACTACTCATTATTAACACTGCAACATTAGTAACTGTTACTGTGTTACTTTTTGTTACTTTTAAATTGTCATCAACACATCTGAAAGACTAAATATTACTGATTACATTAAAAGGGTATGATTGTTATCAGCCACTATGTTATTTTTTTAAAAAAAATTAATAGTATAGATAGTATATCTTTTAGAATTTAGGTAGTAAAGACAATATATGTTTTAGAATTTAATACAAGTTACACTAAAACTCTGCGAAAGAAACAAAGATGAATTTTTAGTTGTATGGATAATATATATTTTAGAATTTAATACAAGTTATATTAAAACTTTGGGAAAGAAACAAAACATGAATTTTGGACAAGGCAATATTTTGATGGTATGCTTCATTCCCATAGTCACTTACAGTAGATTACAATATTTTGAGTTCCTACAAATATTTTACAACCAGTGAAAGCACGGTTAATATTTCTTACAAATTCTGCAGTCCTCATACTAAAGTCAAAGTGACTGGCATAATGGGAAAGGCTAGCCCCAATCAGCCTCCACAGCAGGTGGATGATTGGGGTTGCATGCAAATAAAGGAGCGGGCAATTTCCATAAAGGAATGAGATGATGCTGTAGTGGCCAGCAATCACTTTTTCAATTTATCCCAAGATTGCTGCAGAGATTACATGTGACGAGAATGGCTTAAACAGTGACTGGGAAAAGGAGTAGAATGCTAGTACATGGAATGTAGGAAAATTAGAATATATATTCTTTGGAGTAGTCTGTGCAAAGCAATAGAGATTCAAGGCAAGATAATTTTATACCACAATGTTGACTTGGTATTGCAGACAGAGAGCATTAAGAGAAGTACTTAAGGAATTCTCAGCATAGGATAGCTATGCCTACACTGTATGGTGTGTCCATCAAAATACTGCACATTTGTTGAAATGTAAGATCCACCAGGCATCTAGTAAAATTACCCATTCCAATAACTATTGAGTTGCTAACAGACTTTAAATTTTATTTCCTGAACTTTACTCTTTGCCTCCCAGAGCCCACATGGTCAAGGAGGATTAACAGCCTGACACAGATATACCTGCACGCCATTTTAACTGAGACAACTATAACAATATCTTGATAAAATGCAGGCATATGACTCCAACATTGCCATTTTTTCCTTTCTCCTGTTTGGTTTTTAATACCTTTGCCTGACGAAAAAGCCAGTGGAGCTTCAAAATCTTGCATCGCGTATTTTGCACATTTTGGTTGACCAATAAAGGTGTCACTGTTTTGTGGATTTTTGATGTTATTGTAATATCCAGCTTCATGTGGGAGAAGGCAGTGCAAAACAGTCAAGTCATAAGCTGTGCCATTCCAAGTGCATATGGAAGACAAACCAACTGATGTATCTTCTCCACTTTAGAGGTATTCTTGACATGGGGGAAAAAAACAAAGCATTATCAAGTGCTAAGCTGTTGGTAGCCAGTACACTAAGAGCCTGTTCTCTTCATTTCATACCCTGAAGGTATGAAATGATTTTCTTTTATCTCATCTGTTTGAAGAAGTTCGTTAATAATGACATTTGCCCACTCTCTTGCACTGTTCTTAAATTATTATCTTAATTATGTTGCTAGTTACTGAGAGTGCATCTAGGGTTTTGTAGTTCAGAAGATCCTCTATTCATTGCTAGTCATGGGAAATTTGGGGCAACATCGCAGAGTATAATTAACCCAACATTTTGATTATGGTGCCATGTCTTTATGATACCAGTGAACTAAGTGTGTCATTGTCACAGTGATGCTAAGGATAGTGATGTGCACACCTAGTAATTTGTGTTTATTGTACATCAGTGTAATAAGAAACTGACAACATTTTAATGTTATTTTTTAAAAGTAATTATCATTATTTCAAAAGTGATTATTTTACAGATATTAATGTATTACTTTTTAATTTAAAAAAACTTTGAAACAACAGTTTCAAAATAGGCCAGAAGGACCAAACTCCCTGCCAAATGATCCCTGAAAGCAACATTTTAGGAGTTAAAAGTAACCATTTCATGTTGCATTAAAAATATAGTAAAATTAGAAGACATTATACCCTTGTTATTCCCAAGGCATGACATGTTATACTAAAAAAGTTGCAACATTATTTTTTATGTCTTCATTACCCTAAAGATTTATGTGCCATTATTTCTGAAACTTTGCTAACAAGCTTTGAAAATTACAGGGTTAAATTCTAAACCACTACTATATAGACTTACTTTCCTGGTGTGTGAAAAAGGATGTTCTCCCAGGATTGGGCACATCCATTACACTCCAGGTGTGCTGACCCCTATGATTTTTCCCAAATGTGGAAAAGTGCATTGCTTGATATTCCACCCTCAAAGTGTTTCATTCTCATTTGGTTCCGTCTCCTTGTTATTTAATAAATGTCTTATCTTTGGATCTCAAGAAACTGAGAAAATTATGTCAGTAAGAAACTGAGGAATAGGCACGCATATCTTTTTTGTGGATACAATGTTGCTGCTCTAGTTTGATGAATATGTAATATAACACTATTTTAGTTATATCAAGCTGCAAAAAACCTCCACCATTACAAGTGTCAAAATTTTACTGCAGATAAAAATGCTATCTGCTGAACTAATAATGTGAATTTTTTCATCTGTGGTATAACCTGAAAAGGTCTACAGTTATGCTGCATTTCAAAACAATTCAATGAAGATTGCTGATGGGTTGAAAAAAACTAAAAGTGCTAAAATTGATTCATTTGCTCTTTTTTACACCAGTTTTGGTTAAGGTTTATCATTATATATTTGTGTCCAATTTTTTTTTAATTACTGAGATATTTTATTACTGAAAGCCATTGTGGTGTAGTGGTTTAAATGTTGAACTAGGACACTGGGAGATGAGGGTTTGAATCCCCTGCTCAGCCATGGAAACCTACTGGTTGACCTTGGGCAAGTCACACACTCTCAGTCTCAGAGGAAGGCCAGAGCAAATGTCTGAACAAATTCTACCATGAAAACCCTAGAGTTGTGTGAGGTTGCCATAAGTCAGAAATCACTTGAAGGTACACAACAACTCTTTATTTCAGCTTTTTGAGAAAAGCAATGTTTCATTGGTCTGCTCTATTCCTTTACTCACAAGTTTATCACATGGATAAGGCACACAACATGGGCTTTTACTCCTGCCCCTGCCACCTCGCATGTTCCTGGAGCATAACTTTTTTTCTCTCTTCAGAAGTTGCCATGAAAGATTCTGGAGAGTTTTTGTCAGCCAATTCAAAGGAAGAATTGACTGCCTGAATATTAAGCACCCACTAGAAAAGGGAATGGAAGACTTCCATTACCATTACACAATTTTATGCCTGGAGTGAAGGAAATGATGGTGTCCTCCACCCCTGTTCCTCATACAAGAGGCAGTTGCATTGACAGTTGAATCTTACATTAATACTTGGCGACTGGACAGGATAGCATCCTCATACCCATGTACAGTTTAGAGCCTAAATACCACAATGGCTGAAATTAAGCACAAGTAAGAGAAAGCTCAGAGACTCAGAAGATTATCGCACTGGAGTTAAAACGTTCCCCGGTGCGTTCTAACATGCATGCGCGGGGGCTCGCATGGAGTGTGATGGGAACCCAATGGGGCTCAGAACACTAGTTTACTGCACACAGGAATGCCGCCGAGCATTCCCATCGCATTCCCATCGAGTTCCAGGGGACGCCATTTCTGGGGACGCTTTGAAACAGTTCCCAGAAATAGTGTCCCCTGGAACTCGATGGGAATGCTTGGCGGCGGTGGCATTCCTGTGTGCAGTAAACTAGCGTTCTGGGCCCCATTGGGTTCCCATCACACTCCGTGCGCACCCCCGCGTGTGCATGTTAGAACGCACCAGGGAATGTTTTAACCCCGGTGCGATAATCTCAGATTATGAGGAACTCTAAATACATTCTTCCCCAAAACAAACCTCTTAGACACATACACACAGGACCTCTTACACTTGACATCGTTTGGGCTCTAAACTTTAAGGTCTCAGTTTATCTTAATCAAGCCTGGACGCATCACTTTATTTTCCAGCAGGGAGAAACAGACCAGGTCACCATGGGCCATCTTTGCTAATTTGGGTCTGAATGGAAGACAAATTGTTATGAAACATACTTTGTGACATTACAGATCCCTACTATTCATGGGACACTTTTGTTAAAGCATCAGCACTACCTTTCAATGGAACTTTGTAGAGTTTGAGCCAGGATGAAACTGGTAGAGTTTTGATGACTTAATATATTCAGCAAATACAGTTTTCAGAAGATTTTCAGGCTTTGTCAACCTCAGTGGACTGCTAGACATCACAATACTCTTAGTTGATCCTAGGCTACTAAATTTAACTTATTTGAAGAAATAGTATATACTGTATAAGGAATAAACTCTTCTAGAACATGGCCACGTAGCCTGAAAAACCCACAAAAAACCCTATAAAATAGTATTTAATTAACACAAATCCTCAGATGGGAGCAGAGGTTTAACAAGTCACTTTTTTCAGCTACAGTTCCTAGAATCCCAATAGCCATGATGAGTGAGTGATTCTGGGAACTGTAGTCTAAAAAAGTAACTTTTCCAAGCTCTTCTGTACTTGCATTAGCTTAAATTGTCTTGAACTAAAACTGCAATTTGAGTATGAAATAAACAACAAAGTAGGTGTGAAGAAGATATAATAATTAAGAATTGTAATTACAATTGCATTTTCCAATCTAAAAGTGCTTATTATGATTAGAAATTGTGTACTGCTGATTTCAGCAGCATATATAGAGTTTGCCTTTATTAAGCTCTTGCTGAGCAGATTAACATGTCAAAATTCTACAGAGACTCTGTGGCCAAAACCAGTGTAGAATATTTAATAAACTCTTACCCATGCAATAGCATGAAATCCACATCACTTGAAACTGTATAGTAATTGAACACTTGGTTTTTAATGTTCAACTAATGCATAAATTATTGTAGTGGACTCTTGGTTCTTCCTTTAGAAGATGGAATATTTCCCTGGAAGGTGGTATCTTAGAAGAGTTTTCCCTACAGCATATAGCTCAGAAGAATGCTATACTGTAATGTAATTAGGCCCAGATCCCCCTCTTTTAGCAAACAGGAGATAATAATATAGATTGGCAATCGTGTGTATTATGCAATATGAGGACTCCATTTTATTCAGTCCAGAAGATTGTGGAGGAGAAAGTAAGGGCTGGATAGAAAAGACATACTTGGGTACCTACTTATATGTGGACATTTTGATGAACATACAGTGGACCCTTGTTATATGCTGGGGTTTGGTTCCAAGATCCGCCATGGATAACAAAATTCATGCATGCTCAAGTCCCATTAAATATAACGACATAGCAAAATGGTGTCCCTTATAAAAAATGGAAAATCAAGGTTTGATATTTGAAATTTATACTTTTTTGGAACATTTTCATACCATGGATGCTTGAATCCATGTATAAAAAATCTGTGTATAAGAAGGACCGACTGTACTTCAGTATTTCTAAATAATGGTGGCAACTGCTAATCTTGCACTTAACAGATAAATTCTAAAACCTTTATAAACATAAAGAGTTTATAATGTTTTGGCATTAAACATTACCTTTGATCACACTTAAGAATATCCCAAAAGATCAGGCTTAGGGCTCGTTTACATTTGCCAGAATACTCTAGGCTACCCTGGAGTGTTTTGGCCCCGAATCCTCCCTTTACCTGCTATGGATTTATGGTGAACAATGGTCAGCTGTCTTCCTACGCAGTCCCTAAAAGCCAGCCAGTGCCCACAGAGCAATCCACCAGAGACGTTCACAGGGACTGTGAGGAAGGAAGCCTGTTTAAATATTTGAAGGGATGTCATATTGAGGAGGGAGCAAGCTTGTTTTCTGCTGCTCCAGAGACTAGGACCCGGAGCAATGGATGCAAGCTGCAGGAAAAGAGATTCCACCTCAACATTAGGAGGAACTTCCTGACAGTAAGGGCTGTTCGACAGTGGAACAAACTCCCTCAAAGTGTAGTGGAGTCTTCTTCCTTGGAGGTCTTTAAGCAGAGGCTGGATGGCCATCTGTCGGGGATGCTTTGATTGTGATTTCCTGCATGTCAGGGGGTTGGACTGGATGGCCCTTGTGGTCTCTTCCAACTCTACGATTCTATGATTCTATGATTCTATCGTTTTATCACATATTGCTCTGGGTTTTCTTCTTAATGCTGGACAAGGGGTGGAAACACCAGACATCATGAAGCCAATCTGGACCCAATTTGGGGCCCGTGTAGTGTAAACAGCACACAGCTAGCCCAGAGGGAAATCAGGGTTTATAAATAATATAGACAAGCCTTTAGGAACCAAAAGAGAGTGGAAAGAAAACAATTAAAAACTACATCTGTACTAAACAGCCTGTTAAACCAATTCATAGTCATGAATTTTTTTGCCACAGTGTCCAACCTTTGTAGTTTTTATTATAATACTAGACTAATGATATATGAATAAAAATACAATGCTAGTATAAATTGGAAATGTAATTGTTGAATGAAACTTTCATTCAGCTCACCCTAACTTTGCAGTGAGAGAGAGTAATTATAAGGGCACCTATTTACAGAAGGCCTCCTATTCCATTGCCTTGTTCAGTTTTTTAAACAAGAATATCAGGGCATTCTGCTCTCTTGGTTAGATTGTAATTATTCTGCTCTAATGATATCTCATTTAGAAACTAATGACATAGCTTCACAACAATGGTTTTGAAATTCGGTGCATAGAAATGTGCACAAATCAGATAGGAACAAAAAAATATATTATTATGAATTGCTAGTTCACAACACAGACTGATGCCACATCTGTCCTTGGTACATTTAAGCCTGTTGGTTCCTTTTTCTTTAAAGTGAACACTGCAGTAGGCTAGAGAGCTGAAGTTTTCCATAACATTACAGGTTAATTTTTAAACCAGAGGCAGGTTAAGTGCAGTCCATGTGGCAAGTGCAGCCCTTGAGAACCCTACGTGCAGCCCATGGGACCCGCCCCCCAAGAAGTTCCTCAAAACCTACAGATGCCCCATTTTTATTGGGGGGGGGCTAATTTGGTGGAGATGTTTTGTACCAAATCTCCCAAAATCACCTTAAAAAGGCAACAGTTTGCTACTCTAACCTTCTTGGCCCCCAAACATTCCTCAAGCAAACAGACAAAACTCAGTCAAAAGGTTGGCCAGAAATGACATCATGCCCCTTCATGTATATTGAAATGAAGTGCTGTGGCCTGCAAACCCCAGACAATGGCCCTTACCCCTGTTTTAAACTGTCAGCAGGGTAAGTATTTGAATCATTTAGTCAGAACAGTAGGGAAAATCAACAGGTTGTCAACTCTAAAGGTCTATACTAAACAGAAATGTGGCCCTCCATACATTGTTGGGCTATAACTTACATCAATCCTAGCTAGCCTAGTGGTGAAAGATGTTGAAAAATGCCATCCAGCCAAATCATAGTGTGTAATTTTAAAAAAAAAACAGAAAAAAATAATACAGGCGCAGAACAGAGAGAGCCAGAGTGGTGTAGCAGTTTGAATGTTGGACTACAACTCTGGAGACCAAGGGTTCATTACCACCTCAGCCATGGAACCCATTCATTGACCTTCAGCAAGTCACACACTCTCAGCCTCAGGGGAAGTTAATGCCAAACCCCCTCTGAACAAATCTTCTTAGGAAAACTCCATGATAGGTTTACCTTACATAGGTTTCCCACTTACCATAAGTGGGAAACAGCTTAAAGGCACATAACAACAACAGAACACAACAGGCTTTCTTTTATAAACTGAATCTAGATCAGATCTATATAATCCAGAATTCTGTTTCTGACACTGGTTAACCAAACTGCTTGGAAGGGTGACTGTGTGTCCACACACCATTTCAGAAATACATGTGTTTCCCAAGCAATGTATAAATGTACTAAAACATACTCTCCAATGGTCCAAATTTGGCAGGGACAGTCCCAATTCAGCTGCATTGAAAATGTCCCAATTTCTCTCTCTTTCCTCCACTGTCTTCAGATTACCTCAGTTGCTGCAGACAGTTGAAAGTGCAAAAGTAGTCCATACTCAATTAAATCAGAAAACAGAGAGGAGTGGAGTGGGGAGGAGTGGGGAGAAACTTGCTGTTTCCAGTATACTTAAGCAAAAGTAAAATACAGTCAGCACTCTGTATCCACAGAAAACATGCACAGATCCCTACCTTACCTACACCAACATGTATTAGAGAAAAGCAGTCATGGATGAAGCAGACATCAGGGAACCTTTATACTTTGTTTATATTTTAATTTTGCATTACTTGATAAAATAGATTCAATAAACAATTTTTAAAAAGGTAAAGATATTCCCCATTGACAGGGTTGTCAAGTCGTGTCCGACCATAGGGGGTGGTGCTCATCTCCGTTACTAAGCCAAAGAGCCAGCATTGTTAGAGACTACTCTGTCATCCTGTGGCAAGCATGATTGCACAGAATGATGTTTACCTTCCCACCAAAGTGGTACCTATTTACTTGTATTTGCATGCTTTCAGACTTCTAGGTTGGCAGAAGCTGGGACTAGTGATGGGAGCTCACCCCATCATGCGGCATCTGGGCTTTGAACTGCCAACCTGTCGATCTTGCAATCAAAAGAGTCAGCATCTTCACCACTTGAGCCACTGCATTCCACAGAAAGAGATTAAATACTTCATTTCTGTTTGCTCCAAGCTCCGCTTCATATTCTAACATTCTGGACAGAGTTAGTAAGGCTTTGCATGAGAAAGGTTTTCAATGTACCAATTTGAAAAACATCACTGCGATGGGATTCTTAATGATAGCCCATATGCTCTAACAGACATGTAATCAACCATGTAATTGGCTACTGTTCCATTTATCTAAAACATGGCACTTCACAAATCCTCTATGACTATGCATTCTGCTAGCACATATGGCCAAGAATGTGAGAAGAGAAATTTGGTGATGGGCCATCTGAAGCCATGAACTCATGAAGGCTTCTGAAATGTTTTCTGGAATACTACAGATAGTACAGTGCGCCCGCATTATATGCGGTCTTGAGCGTACGCTCTCAAGCCGTGGGGAGTGCGTGGGGCAGAAGGGGTGGTGTGTCCCATTCAAATGAATGGGCGCACGTGCCCATGGCGCCCCACGCACCGTTGCACATGAGCCCCATTGTTTCTAATGGGGCTTGAGCATAGGCAGAATTTGCCTTAAGCGGGGGGGTCAGGTCCGGAACGGATCCCCCACGTAAGGCAAGGGCCGACTGTATTCTTGTGGCTCCTCACATTCTTACCTACTATTCCTAGTTTTAGTTGTTGACTTCAAACATAGCTTCACATAAATAAGTATGACAAAAATACAACTGCTAATGTATTCCTTGTTTGGGAGAAGTTTATGAGTCTGTTGAATTTTGCTAATCAGGCGAATACCTGGCTAACATCTGGGTCAACTGATGGTGATCCGTGAATATCATAGGGTTTTCTTAGACAAGGAATGCTCATAGAATAATATAGAGACTACGTGGCAGCTCCTCCCATGTAATGCCTTAGGAACACTTGCTGTGGAGAATGGTCACATATTGGTGGCATTTCCATATAGGACCTCCTTACTTGAGCCAAGGAAAACAGTACCTGAGACTAGAAGTGAGCGGTGGTTTCTAATTGAGTGTGCCTGGAATAGGAAACTAGAATTTACCAAAGGCCAGACTCCTAATATTATATTAGCCCTGGACAATCCAGAGAGCTAATCTTGCCCACCCTGTTTCCCTTCCTTTTGATTTTGACAGCCCCCTGGAAGCTACTGAAGCCATGCACATGGCAGCTGCTATTTGGACACCTTCATGTCCCCAGGGAGACACAGCTTTGCCATATGTATGCCTCCTAGATAGGAGGTTGGCAGCATCCCTACATATTCAACACATCATATAGCTGTACAAGCAAGATGAAGTTAAGGGGTTTCACATATAATAGGGGATCATCTTTCGTACTCCTACAAGTCAAATAGTCCTTCAGGCTTCAGCGCCACTACTACCAACTTAGCTGTGCAATTAGTTTGTCCAGGGTCAGTTCTGTGCCTTTTGAGAGCTCTTAAAGCCAGAATGTATGACGGGGGGAGTGAAATCTGCTGTTTGTAAATTGTTATCCAGGAATTTGCTTCTGAATGAATATTTTGCTTCAGGCTTAGAAATAAACTCTGTGAAGGAATACACAATATCACAGTCCAGTGGAGTTGGTCCTGGTGGTGCAGCTTTTGAAAATAAATTTTAGAATTGTTTTCCAACTTTTCACTGAAAGAAAAGTTTTCAGTCCATTATATTTCCTTGCCTTTTGATGCTTTTAAAAGTATTAAAAATATTTGAAGAGAATAAATTGAGTGAAACAAAGTAAATGGAGCATACATAAAGTATCCAAAATGTGGTAATACAGTCAGCCCTCCTTATCCAGGGATTCTTAACCATGGCTTGAAAAAACAAAAATATATAAATTCCAAAATCAAACCTTGATTTTTTTTTTTTATATAATATAAGGGCACCATTTTACTATGCCATTCTATTTATGGGACTTGAGCATCCATGGATTTTGATATCCATGGGGGTCCTGGAAACCCAAGAAGATACTAAGGGCCCACTATTTACTCTTGTAAAAAGGTCTATTCTTACCTTGTGATATGCCCTCCCAAGATGGTCCCACAATTCCTAGCTTGGAGCTTGCCACTCTTATTTGCTGTGTGTCATCTGGACCATTGCATCAGAATTGGGGACTGAGTCCTGCATCATCTGGACGGATCACTGTGGGAAAAGAGACGGACATATTATTTGGCCATACAGACAGGGCCAGAGTTAACAAAATAACAAGAAAAATAATGTGACTTCTTATGTCATGTTTTATTATAGAATTAAGTTTCTCTGAATCAATATGATGTATTCCAAACAAAAAAGAATGCTCAAAATTTGCAGCATGACTCCAAACATACATGGAGAAAGAAATCCCAGAGGGGCAAGCAGGATTCAGAAAAGAAGGGCACTAGGGACCACATTGCAAACAGGGCGATGGCTAATGGAGTGCACCGAAGAATTCCAAAAAAAGAATCCAGCGTTGTTTCATAGACTACAGCAAAGCATTGATTGTATAGATTACAAAAAGCTATGGAATGCACTCAAATACAAGGTCATGCCATTACATCTGATAATCCTGATGAGAATCTGTAGCAAGATCAGGAGGCCACCATCAGAACAGATTTCAGGCAAAAGAGAGTTGTTCCCAGTAGCAAAAGGGGTGTGCAGGGCTGCATCCTACACCTTACTTGTTTAATTTATATGCTGGAAACATTATAAGAAAAGCAGAATTAGAATTATAAAAAGGAGGAGGGAAGATAGGAAGAAGCAACATTAACAATCTAAGATTGCGGACTGTCAGGGATGATGGGAGTTGTAGCCTTCACCTCTGGCTCGAACTCACACCTGGTTGTGCACCGCGCTGACCAGTTTTGGCCAGTGGTTAAGCTTAGCGAGTTACAGAGATAGGCTGAAGACCTGACAAACTCTCCAAGCCTTCTCACTCTTGCTTCCACAGAAGTCTTCACCCTTCTTCAGGATCCAGCTGGCTCTTGAGCTTCACCCAAGACCAAACAACTCAGTAGCTTAAATAAAAGATCACTTTATTCTACTATATACAGCTCCAAAACACCAACACAACATACTCACTCCTCACTATCCAATACTACTACCACCCACTCTACAACCACAAAACACTGGGAGGCATAGTCATTATTATAGTCAATGCATGGTACCACCCACTGTTGTCTGTTTCCACCCAGTAGGCGTGACAACACATCTCATTGGTTCTCTTGGTTCATCCTACAAAATGATTCATCTATCAGCCTTGACCACTTAACAATTGTCAGGTGTGTCCAATTATCCACTTTACATCTTGTCCTTGGCATTCAGGACTTGTGTTAATTATATTACAATTTACACCTGTGTGTGTTCCCAATTGGCTTCTGCTGAGTCATCCTGACCTCACATACATGTTTTATTTCACTTACTGTATATCCCAGTTGCTTTTTCCTTAACAATCCCCTCCAAAATAAAATATTGTATTGGCTTACAATGTCATTCCAACCATTTCTGTTAACCTTTCATGTTTTTTCCACTGTTAGTGCTTTTGTAAACAAATCGCTATGTTATTTTGTGTCTCTATGTACCTCAACTCTT
Source organism: Sceloporus undulatus (assembly GCF_019175285.1). Classification (NCBI taxonomy): domain Eukaryota; kingdom Metazoa; phylum Chordata; class Lepidosauria; order Squamata; family Phrynosomatidae; genus Sceloporus; species Sceloporus undulatus. The sequence goes on from NC_056525.1 coordinate 92,210,510, forward strand.
TTCTCCTTTTTGAACCATGTCTCTTACATTTTGGTACCTTACACCCACATATTGGTTCTGTTTTTCAAACTTTCTGTTTCAGCCATCGCATACATGATTGTAAATCTTCTGAATTTCTACTGGAACTCTGAAATTTTCGTTCAGATCATTAAACAATTGTTCAACCCATTGTACCTGTTCACTATTTCGTTCAAGCAGCTGCAAATCTGCTTCAGAAGTATTAGCGCTACGTTTTGTTTTTGTTTTCTACTCTCCAAACTATTGGACTTTCACTATATTTGATTATCATTCCTGTCACTGACTTCTTGTCTCCTAATCTGACGCAAATGAACGGTCACAAAACAATCTAAATCTGCATTACTGCTTCTGATGACTAACTTTTTGTCTAAAGTCCCTTTTAAATTCTTAACAAGTGCTTCACAGCTGTCCAATCCCACCTGAGGATTGCAAACTCTTCTAGATAATGTGTTCACGGCAAACGCAATGTCTGGTCTAGTGTGGCAAGAAATAAACTGTAGTGATCCTATTATGCTCCTAAAAAATGTCTTGTCCTCAAAATCTCTGGTTGTGGGGTTCAGAAAGAACCAGTTGTCATTGGAGCTTTAACTATTTAGCACTCTTGTAGACCACACTTTTCATCAAGTCTCAATCTTCTTTCTCTGGCTTAACAAACAATGTCCTTCTTGTGTCCACTCAACATTAATGCCTAAATAAGACTTCAACAAACTAAGTCCTTCAAAACAAACTTTTCTGATAATTCTCTCTTGACTGACATTCGTTTTGACTTTGCTGCCACGCACAAGTCATCCACATATCCACCAACACATGTCTCCTTGTATATACACAAGCATTGCCCTGCCACGCTTCTCTGTACCTAACTTAACCAACTCATCATTAATACACAAATGCCAAGCTCTGGCACTTTGTTTTAACCAACAATGCCTTCTCAATCTATACTTTCTGACTTCCATTCTCCTCAAACCCTTGTGGGCTGTTGTCCATGAAAATTTCTTCATTAATTTGCATTTGATAAGCGTGTTCAAAATCAAAATGCTCTACAATTAAATTCCTTCTTGCTGCTACAGCAACACCATTCCAAACTTTCTGGTGCTGTTGGAGAAGAAGTCTTGTCATAATCTCATACTGCTGTTGTGCAAAACCCTTAGCTACAAACTAGCTTTGTACTTAATGCTTCCATCAGGCATTTCTTTTCTCTTATAACCCATTTGCAACCTATCACTGGTTTATCTTGTGGTCTCTTAACAATTTCAAAAACATTTTTGTTCACCAAGCAACTAAACTCACTTTCCATTGCTCCACCACTTTCCTGTTCTTCCCTGGAAAGGTTTCTAACTCTTCATAACTCTCCGGCTCTTCTACAACTGTACAAGCTCTTGCCTGTGTCACAACAAATCTATCGGGTGACTTCCTAACTCGGTGGCTACGCCTGGGTATGAATTTGTCTGTCGTCTGCCTCTCTCCTCATCACTGCTGCACAGAAGATGTTGTCTCGCTAAATCTTTGTTTCTCTGTCATTCTAGTGGTTACTGGTCTTGATTGTGTCTCCCCATCGAGGTACTACCATACTGCTAGTAGAGGCTTCTGGCTTGACTGAAACCCCTCTGTTTCCTGAAGTTGGTTCAGTCTGCGCTTGCTGCCACTAGAGCTACCTAACCTCAAAAACACTTCCCTGTTTGCATGCAGCCCGCCCAGCCAGCATGTCTCCCAAAATCTGCAGACCTGGAGTACTGCATCTCCCTCCCCTCACAAGAATTTTGTAACTGTTCCCTGAATATCCAAGAACACCAGCCTTTTGCTTTTGGGTTCTCCTTCCTCCTAAAACAGGCAGGTATGACACATGTGCAAATTGACCAAAAACCTTAGGTATTTGAAATTTGGCACTCTCCCATATAAAACCTGTAGGGAATGTCTTCTATCTCTGAATTATACAACCTTTTACTAGTGTATAGCAGTCAGGGTTGCTTCACCCCAGAAGCTGTCTTTAACTCCTGCATCTGCCATCAAACACGCAGAAATCTTTTATGTCCTGGATTTTCTTTCTGCTAACCCATCCAACTTGGACAAGCAGGGTTAGTGGTTTCATGTCTACCCCACTTTCTGGAACCAATTGTACAGCTGGTTGTTTAAAAATTCTCCACCTCTATCTGTAACAATTGTCCCAACCTGCTATCAAATTCTTCAATAACTGACCCATGCTTTCAAACTTTGCCCACTTCTGCCTTATTTTCAATATTCTTACATTGCAAATCTTGAAAATCTATCAACAATTACAGGAAATATTGCTTCCCCCTAGAGACAAACAATCGCTTGGGCTATATCTGCATGGACAAATTGAAATGGTCTTTGAGCAATCCTTTTGGACTTCTTAGCAACTGGATACGCTCTGACCTTCACTTGGTTAAACAGTACAGCTAAATGATTTTACATTCTGCTACTTTTAAATCTGGACACATGCTTATTAGAGACTCTTTAAACTCTTGAAACTTGCATGGCCAAATTTCCTATGAAGCTCATGTATGCAGTCTTTGTGCAACAGGAACATTCAATAGTATTAGCATCTCTACTTTGTACTTATCAACATTCTCTTCTAAAAAAAGCTTATCCTTTTTCAAGCCATGCCACGCATTCCCCATTCAAGGTTTTATTTACACAAGTTCTTTTCAAATGTGACTAGTAGTCGCTGTCTGTTAATCTGCTCACTGATAACAAATTGTTTTCTAATTCTTTCACGATGCAAAACATCATAAAGTTTTCTTTCAGCCCTGGAAGGTAAACTGTTCCATTTGATTTACAGGGGTGAGCTCATTTCCGTCAGCCAAAACAACTGAATTTACATTTGATTGCTTCTATCACTAATAGATTAAGTTATTACACATGGAGGTCGAGGCTCCTGAATCTACAAGCCATTTGGAGGTTGCTTTTGCTCTTCCTTAATCATGGTCGCAAACATCTATTATTATTCTATTGTCCTCAAAAATGGCGGCTTGGACTGCTTCTGCGCTGGCCGTGCTGTGGTGCCATTGCTTTTTGCTTGCTTCTACACAGCAGCCAAAAATTACAATTCCCTGCAGAGTCCATCTTCTTGCAATAGAAACATTCTCCGTTGCTCCCTCGAGGAAGCGCCTGGCCATCCAACGCACATCAGGCTTGGCTTGCTCACTTGGCACACCTTGGAACTGCGGCGTCATTCCTCTCAGACAACCCCTCTGGTTTCTTCCAGAATCCCTGGCCACAACTAATGTCTCTCGTTTAGTTCCTCTGCCGGTAGGTTTTGCAATGCATTGGAAAGGTTGCTCCAGGTAGGATCTAGGGACTCAATCAATATATAACATGTTTGTTCTCCTTATTTCCACTCTCTTAGCTCAGAGCTGCACAAACAAGTTTTGCATAGTTTTTAAATGTTCTACACACACGGCCCTTTTTGCCATCTTCTGTCTATAAATTCTCTTAGACAATAGCATTTTGCAAAGGCAGTCGAAGGAGTGTGTAGTCTTTGAAGTGTTTCCCACACAATCTTTCGCGGTTTCCTTACCTAACGTCATTAATTCAGTCCTTCCTCCAACATAAATAAAGACAGAGGCGTTAGCTTTGTTATCTTCTTTTCGTGGCGGCACTTGCTGCGGCTGGCAGCCCGGCTTCAACAGTTGCCCCACATAGCTTCCTTACAAGTAAGACTGGGCAAAATCTTTCCATGTGGGCGTAGTTGGTTCTATTCAATTACTAAACTTCAAAATCTCCATTTTAAACTTGTGCAGTGACTCAATTGACACAGTCCTTCGGAGTATGCACAGCTGACCCCTTTCGGGCTTAATCAAAACAACAGGAGGAGTTACTGCACGGAGCTTACAGTGCAGCGCAAACAGCTTGCTCGATCTGTCTTCCACTCTCTGGAACTTTCAGCTTCTGGGATGCTGGGTGCTGCCAGTAACTGGGCCCATAACCCTTGTCAGGGATGATGGGAGTTGTAGCTCTTCACCTCTGGCTCAAACTCACCACCTGGTTGTGCACCACGCTGACCAGTTTTGGCCAGTGGTTATAGCTTAGCAAGAGTTACAGAGAACAGGCTGAAGACCCCGACAAACCTCCAAGCCTTCTCACTCTTGCTTCCACAGAAGTCTTCAACCCTTCTTCAGGATCCAGCTGGCTCTTGTAGCTTCACCCAAGACACCAAACAACTCAGTAGTCTTAATAAAAGATCTACTTTATTCTACTATATACAGCTCCAAAACATCCAACACAACAATACCTACTCCTCACTCCTCACTACCCTACTACTACCCCTCTACAACCCACAAAACATTGGGATGCATAGTCATTATTATGTCAATGCATGGTACCACCCCACTGTTGTCTGTTTCCACCCAGTAGCGTGTACATCATTCTCATTGGTTCTCTTGGTTCATCCTACAATTAATGATTTTCATCACTCAGCCTGACCACTTAACAATTGTCAGGTGTGTCCAATTATCCACTTTACATTTCTTGTCCTTGGCATTCAGGACTTGTTAATATATTACATTTACACCTGTGTGGTTCCCAATTGGCTTCTGCTGAGTCATCCTGATCTCACATACATGTTTTATTATTTCACTTACGGTATATCCCATGTGTGCTTTTTCCTAACAGAAATAAGTAGCAGAAAATTTTCAGGAATTGGAACAGTTAATAATGAAGGTCAAAGATGAAACTGCAAAGGCAGTCGTGATGCGGAACATAAAGAAAAAAATAATAGACGAAGAGAAGAAATACAAATTTAATCTAGACAACGAGGAAATAGAAATCATTAAAGAATGTCCCATATCTAGGATCAAACATTGACCAGAATGGAGAGCTGCAGTCAAGAAATAAAAAGAAGACTAGGATGGGAGAGGAAGCTATGAAAGAACTGGAAAAGATACTGAAGAGCAAAGACATACAACTGAGCACTAATCGGTGAATGATTTAGGCCATTGTATTCCCAATTACCATGTATGGATGCGAGAACTGGGACAGTGAAGAAGCAGGACAGAAAGAAAATCAATTCATTTGAAATGTGGTGGGCTGGAGAAGAGTATTTAGTACACATGAACAGCCAAGAAGACAAATAAATGGGGGGTTCTGATGAGACATATCAGGGGGGGAAAAACCAAAAAATAGCATACGCCAAATATCACACACACACACATACCTGTGGTGCGATAAGTGAAGGGAAACTATAATCTGTGGGGGAAAAGAGGCCGGGAACAAAGAAAAGTTGATATAAGTAAGGAAAAAAAGGAGAGAGGAAAAAAAGAAAGTGAAGAGAGGCATCAACCACAAACAGAAATGATAGGGTACAAAATCAAGTCAGTCGATGGGCTGGATTCGCGTAAGTGACAAGTGTGTGGTTGTCATTAACTGGGGAAGCAGTGATTGACAGGGAGTTCTTGTAGAGTGGGAGTCTGTAGTCAACAATGAATATACGTGCGTACGGAATGAGAGTAGACATTGGGACCGAAGGACTTGTGAACAATATGCCTCGGATAACACAAAACAACACGAACAATTCTAACAACGTGCTGAATGATGGGATGGGGATGATCTAGCGGTAAACATACACAACATAGTTGCGTGGGCTGGGGTGTGGGTGGTTGAAGAAGTTGGTAGGGATGAGGCTTTGAGTTGGATGTGACTAGTGTTGGGCGGCGGGGGGGGGGAGGGGGGGGGGGAAAGAAGAGCCTACTGCATCCTATATGGGGATCATGTGTGATTACTTTCCTTGGGGGGGGACGTAAAGTGGAATACAGAGTGATGGAAGAGATTGGAAAGCGGCGGTATTGTGTAAAAAGGTGAGATGGCGCAGGGACATCAGAATAACGTGATGGTTTTGTCGGAGGAGAAGTCTTTTGGTGTGTTGTGCTGCGTGTAAGTAATATTAGATTAGTAGTGAGGTCTCATATCATAGGAGGTAGGGAGGTGGTGTGTGAGACTAGGTGCAGGTGTAGATTAAATTTGGCCATTTTTCTTTTTTTAAGAGAATGAAAAATTACTGGTAGAAATAAGAAAAATGTCAATGACGAATGGTCGCAAGCATTACATTGGTAATATTCCAGCTTTGAAAAGAAATAAAAATATATATTCAAAATTGAGGAAAGAAACATCAAGGAGAATACTTGGGTGTGAGCGAGGGTACTGGAAAGAGTGATGCAAAGCAGCGGCGCAAAGTGTGAGACTAACGGAAGATAAGATGGGGAGCATGAGCTTTTGCAGACGTGAGCCTTCGTCACATGGGGAGATGGGCGAAGGTGTGTAAGCAGTTTTTTTAATGCGACTTCCTCAGATGCTGGCAAATGCAGCTAAGAGGAGGAGTAGGAGCTGCAGTCTATGAAAGCTCAGGCTCCAAAGATCTGTCCTTCCAGGGGGCTCAAAGTGCCCGTTGAATAGCAGAACAAAATTAAAGTCATGAGGTGCGGGGGCGTAACCATACATAAATCGTAATACAAAAAATACAGTGAAGTGGGAGAACAACCATCAGAAATAGAACATGGAAAGCAAGGCCCCATTTAAGTGTGGCGTATTAAAGTAAAATCAAAATCAAAGCCTCCCAAAACAAGAGACTGATATTTTTTTCAACATAAAATGGGGCTGTGTGAGTCATGTGCAGTGGGTAGGGGATAAAATGGAGTGAAACCAAAGAGGTGAGGGGTATGCCGGAGCTTCCACCAAAAGTAGAGGGATGCAGTGCGGTGTCGCTGGTGGGTGTTATAGGGGAAGGGGGGGGAGAAAGGGGGGTGCGTGGTGAGAGGCAGGGTAGGAGATTCGGTAGTTGTTGTTGGGTGGAGGGTGTGAGGGGGACGGGTTTCGAAGGGGGCATCCAGTAAACATTTACCTTATGTGGGCGACCGCGGGGAGGGCAGGAGTCAGTGAGACCTGTGTTGGTGTGGTTAAGATATGATAGGTAGATTGAGCATGAGTTAAAACAACACACTTAAGGGTCACGCGTGTGATCGTCAGAAAGGTTGTGTTCTTACAAATAAACAGGTTTTTCAAGGCGATAGGTGAAAGGTACGATGTATAAGTGAGTCAAGAGAGTTCGAAAATCGGAATAGGCAGGAATAGAGCGGAGGGCTAAGGGGGTGTGGGTTCAGGGTCGTGCGGGGGATGTGGTCAGCGTGTATGTGGTGGGGTAGTAGGTGGCGGACAATCGTTGTGACGCGGCGCGCGAGAACGTGCGGACCAGTGATATATGGAAGAAAGCGTGAGTGGTATAAGGTTATGACAAGAAAATACGAAATTTTCCGTTCATGTACAGGGTTCGAAAAACCCCATGACTATATGAGATCTAGAATTATGTTACTATTGTGATACCCTGGACCTAGGCTGGTTAGAGCTTTAAGAGGCCAAAACCTCATGGTAGAATCCAGCAGCCATAGCTCAATTATGAAGCCCTGAGAGCAGCGCTTATTTTACCAAGCTTTGGAAACACATGGCTAAATATGGATCCTTCCCACTTGGTGGAAGAGAAAAGCTTTGCAGTGAAACGACCCACCCACCAGGCTTGACACTGTGAGTGAAATGCATGCCTAATTGTGCAGGGACAGACAGGAGACTCCATCTTTGGGTGCTAACAAAAGGTTAGGCCGGGTTTAAAACGTACGGATTTAAACAGAGCAGATGAATTGTGCCTGGAGAGAGAAGAAGACAATACATAAGTGGCTGTAGGACCCCAAGCTCCCTCCCAACTCATTAAATTATTGGCTAATCCTTAGTCATGGTTTGGTGACTCAGCTGTATTCTGAGATGAAGGCTTGAAGAACTGTGTCATTTAGACTGCTACAGTGGGATGTGTTTCTTTGATTACTTATGCAAGGCTACTCCCAGTGGGCACTGGGGGGTTGCCACCACACCAAGTGACACCCTAAGGGTGTGTGTGACACCAGCTCCTCAAACACCTACCTTTGGCGAAATGGGTTGTGACACTCATCTGCTTCCACTTTAAATGCTTAAGAGATGGTAGGATTGGGGTGAAGCTCAGTGGGAGAAGAAAGGAGACCCCAATTTTTAAAATTAACACAATTTCAAATTATTTTTAAAATTTTTAATTTTTTACTTTTTGCATTTTCTTTAAAAACACTTTTAACCAAATATTCACTATGTATATGTAATACATTTGGGAGTGCTGAATTGATAATTGTCGCGTGTGGTATAATTTGCTTAGTAGTTGTGTCCCATCTATAGCATGACATCAGTGGTAATGGGAATACACTACGGGGTAAAATAGTGCAAAAAACTAATCCTAGGATATTCTGAAAAAGTAGGAGGTCAATGGGCGGAGGGGGGGGAGACACACCAACCCTGAGGATGCACTGACTTACCGCACGGGCTACTACTTTTGAAGGAAAGTGACGGAAGAAGTTGAACGCGTCTTTTTTTCTTACTCAGGAACGGAACGTGGTTTGTGCCGCAAGTACAGGTTTGCGGGCAACTCCATGAACAAAGGTTTTCGGGCAAAGGATAGCAAGGTGGTTTTGCCAGCCCCGGAAAAGACCAAAGCACCGCAGTTGGCGCACCAAACTAAGCAGGGGCCCGGCGGATGCAGCCAAGAGCAATAGGAAGCGGGCTGTAAGTTGGGTCCTAACCTAAGGTACACGTGGGACATTGGTACCACAGGGTTTTGATTCAGGAAACCCCATGGTTCCTATATCAAAATAGCAGAATCAAGCTGTATTATGTTGAATTGATATAATGTTTGTGTCATATTTTAGACGATAGTAGTTGAATATGTGGCAAAGAATCTGTGGAATATGGAGGGGCCACGGCATACCTACCTATACAAACAAAATCAGCCTAGTTTTTTTTTTTAAATTTGTTGGGCACGTTTTTGTTTATTTATAGGGAGGAGGATGTATTTAGCACTCGCATATGCAGAGCTGGAAAGTTACAGTTTTGTGTTGTCAGAAGCAATTCCTCAGATCCACAGAGAAGAATCAATCGCTAGATTTTTGGCACACTGCGGTCTTCCATCCCTTCCATCAACAGAGGGAAAAATAACGCCTGTTGTTAAGTGCCATGTGCTCATCTTTCCTTACTGAAGAGAAAAGTGAGAATATTTTTTCCTATTTTAAGAAATACTTTTCCTTTTTCTCTTGTCTTTCAGTTTCTAGAGAGCATTTCTCTCTTCCCCAACTGAGAAGTCAACACTCTGGGATGAAAGGGTCAGACACGAACAGGCTTTGATCTTAAGAAGAAGTTCAACTTATAATATAATTAAATATTACATTCACACTTTTGAAATATATTGTCATATCATATAGTCACAGATCACAGTGTGCTGCTCTGGACACAGCTTAGGTGAGGCAGAATCTTTTGCAAGCATTTGAAATATAAATTACCTCATCCAGCTATTACTACTGCCACCTATTTCCTCCTTGAGATTATCAGAGAAAGGACACACACGTCCTTTTCCTATCCTTTTGGGCGCAATCGCAAAAAGACCATCATACGACACCATGCTTATCTTGTCAGTGTTTGATCATTGAACTGCAATTGACAGCAATCACATGAAAGATTTCCATATGACATCATGCTATCCTGTCATGTCCTTCATTTGTGTTAATGGAAGTTTGCCTTAATACAACTCTACCCAAGAACAGGAATGATGATGTCAATGAAATGCTTTCATGTGATCATGCTAAGGACAGGATAAGGACGGAGAGTGATACTGTCCCCATCCCATCGCTGTCTGATATCTTCCCTGTCGATGCTGTAACTGGGGTCTGGTGACAGAGTTACCTTCCTCCCTTTCCATACGCGAACAAAGAGATTCCACACCCTCCAACATTTCACAGATATAAATTAAGGCCCTGTTTGCACAGGCCAAATAAAATGTCCTCCCACCAACTCTTGTCAGGTAGTCTGGACAATGCATGACCCAAACCCGGGTCGTGGTGTGAACAGTCCACATGACGGTATGCACTGAACCTGGGGTATACCGCACCTTTACAATGGAAGAAAAAAGGCCTGGAACAGACGGCAGCCTCATCACGTGCGAGGGTTGCTAGTGGGGGAGTGCCCACATGAGAAACATTTGCAGTGATGGAGGGTGCTGCAGCTGCGGGACGCCCACCACATGGGGTGCGTAATGATGACATTGCAGCTGTGCCGCTTCCAAAGGATGGCCCAGCCATGACGTGATTTAACCATTCTGGTCTCTACCAGTGTGCAGGCAGCAAACAGCCCATCCCGGCTCCACAGCCTCTCGGCATGGAGGGGGGGCGGGATGGCCATTGATGCTGGGCATCTCGTTCTGACCTCAAAATGAACAAAGGCAGCACAGTGGACGGCCATGTTAACAGCCACCCAGCATCACAGTAGGAGTGCTAGGTAATGGGGGGGTTGGGGCAACTCCAGGTTCAGAATACTCAGGGTCTATGACACAAGATCAGAGCCAAAAGTTATTAATGAGGAAAAACTTACAACTAGGAAATGCTGCATATTTGCTTTTCTGTAATCTTGAACACATAAGGCACGTGTGGTCTACCTATCTGAGTCACCCATGGATAATTTTAGGTTGGAATGTTTGGTTTTGGAAGTCTGGAAAGGGATCTCAAGCTGTATAAGAAACAAATGTTGAGTTTGAAAATCTGGTGTGTAGTGCTGCTTCCCAATTCGTTTTAAGCCATTGTGGCCACACAGATGGTTTCATTGGTCCATGAAAATTTGATGGAAGAAACTACTGATTCTGAGATACCTTATTGCAGGGGTAGGCAACCGCAGCCCGCGGCAATATGCGGCCCGGCAAGGCCTTGGGACCGGCCCCGACCCGGTCCTGCCGCCGATTTCGCGCCAGGGCCTTTGGGGGGCAATTTTCTATAGAAGCCTCAGAAACATACATTTATATTAACATTTTTTTAAAAAAATCAGCAAATTTTTTTGCGTGTCCTCCATTTTTAAAAAAAGTGCCCCCATTTGAAAATTTTGTCCTACATTTGTCCTGGTTTATTTAATATCTAATTTTAAAAATATATATTAATTATTTATTTGTTGCTTCCCCCCCAGTTGTTTGAGGGACAGCAACCCAGCCCCTGGCTCAAAAGGTGCCTACCCCTGCCTTATTGTCTAGAACAGTCAATCTGTGGCTGCCCGGAGTTGTTGGATTGCAATCCATACCTCACCATTGGTATTCTGGGTGCTCTCATGGCAGTTGTATTCAATCAACATCTGGTTTGACCACAAATGTCCATCTAATCTAGAATTAATTGGTTAGATATAGAACAGAAATACCCGTTCCATTGATTACCTCTGGGGCAAAACAGTTGCTTTTGTCCATTTCCTTATAATAATTGAGACTCTCATTTAAAAAGCAAAATGGTAAAGAGATTATAGCATCAACTATGTTTGGATCAAAAGTATTTAAATCTTGCCTATCTTATGTTTTCCTGGTTGAAATCCTCCCAACATTTTTTGCCAATGTGCCTAATGGGAATGATATCCCTGCCGATGGCACATAATATGCCTAATTCAATGTTATATAATGTATGTACTAGAGATCACACATAACAAAACTAATTAAAAGTAACAGAATACTGAAAATGTGTTGCCAATATAATTTGAAACATAACTGGCAGCAATAAAGAGAGGGCTTGTAAATATTGAAAATCATTTACGCAGTGTGACTAGATGAGCAAATGACTCAGTGACTGCCAACAATGTGCTCTGGAACCTCTAAAGACAAAAGCAATGTTATAGAACCTAGCAACTATCCATTTTTAATTTTTCTTCAGCTACACATGAAAAGCATGGCGTGCTTCAAAGTTAAATGCCTCTCCCAGAGAGCACTGTCTTTACAAAGTTTCATGTTGCAAAGCATTATTCTGTGAAGCCTGGAGCCCTATGACTCTATACAAAAAGCAGTTAGAATTTTGAGACCCACTGGGAAACAAAGATATTCTTTCACATAACTGTTTCGTGTTCTTTTCCTGGGTATTTTAAAAGCTTTCTCTTTGGCTTCCTTTTAAAGCATCCTGAATGCAATCAGGATTGTAACTCTTTGAATTAGATTTATGTACAACATACACACACAATAGGGGGAAGAGTCACTGTAAGTATGGTAAGAATAATTGGACCAGAAACCATCTGTTAAATTTAGTACTGCATATGAAACAACTCTGCTTTTTTGGTGATACACTACAGGAAATTGAAATCATATCAATATTTGCAAACACAGAGTAATGAAAATTTCAATTTAACTACCTTCTTTCTGTTTTGGTTTCCCACAACTGTGAAGATAGAAGATTAATCAATTGAAGTGTGTTAATGTGAAAATAAAAGGCTGTAATATAGGCGAACAGTATAAATTTTGTTTTGATTTTGATCTGTTTTTCTGATTTTGAAGCTAGGAAGAAAGCACCCCCACTTTGATTAGTGAGAAATAAGGATTACTGATTTTGCTGCACAAAAGATATTCTAATTGACGAGAGATCAGATTTAATTTAATTATCCTTACAACCAATGGTTTTTATTGGCTAGATTAAAATGGAGTCTTTCTAAGAGGATAAGCTTTACAGATAATTATAAAGGAAGAGCAGGCACAAGCATACCAATAGCAGTTACATTTGGTTTTTGCTGTAGTTCCTTTTTCCTCTGACCTAATCTGCAATTCAAAAGGAAAAGAAGGAATTTAAAAACAGATTGTTATCTCGGGTTTTAGGCGTAGAAATGTAGTGGCTTATACGCTTAGCATGGACTTGAAGTGCCTGCAAAATAATGCATGTTAGAGAAATAAAGGACATTAAACAAGAGGAGGATAGCCATATGTTGCAGTGTGTTAAGGGTTCTGTTCAGAGTTCCAGACACTCCATTCATGCTATCCATGTTTACCTGATTTACACCACACACACACACACACACACACCACACACACACACACACACACAACACTGTTGGTGACTGGTCAGCACTCTGTGGTTACTGTGGTCAGTGAGCAACTCCATCCTCATTGTGCTCTTTTTGGGGGCATAGTTTAAGGTTGCAACCATATTTATAATTTGTGTATGTTCTGAAATCTGACAGGAAAGAAAAACAGATTTGAAATGTGGTGCTGGAGAAAGGTTCTGTGGATACATAGGCCTGTTACAGACAGCCAAAAAAGCTGCTTCAAGTCACAGTGGAGGTATGGTGTTTCAATGATGCAGTGTCCTAAGACTCCGGAAGCCACACCAAAGCCACGCTCCAGTCCTAGGGCTGGAGCGTGTGCTTTGTGTGCAACTCTGGACTTTAGGAAGCATGCATCATTGAAACACATACCTCCACTGTGACTCGAAGCAGCTTTATTTTGGTGTCTGTACACAGGCCAAAAACAGTCACCAAAAAGCCAGTAAAGTGGTGCCGAATTATTCCTAGAGACCAAAAGATAAACATAAGGCTGCCACATTCTGGCCATATCATGGCACTTCGTGACTCATTGAAAAAGCCAATAATACTTGGAAACATGGGAGGCAAAGAAAGAGGATGACTTCATTACAATTGGATAGACTCAGTGAAGAAGGACAATGCCTTGAATATGCAGGACAGAGCAGGGTGAGCAGGGTGTTGATGACAGATTGTCTTGGAGGTCTTTCACTAACAGGGTCACTGTAAACCAAAGGTATCTGATATTAATTAATCATAACAGTGAGAGATATTTTGTACTTCACCCACTGCCTGTGAGACTTCCTTCTTATGACTGACACTAATGTTTCAGCTTCACAGGCAAGGGTAATCATAACGCTGAACATCAGAAAGAGAAGGAATCGATGTGCAGACATACAAAGTACAGTCGGCCCTTCTTATACAGATTTTTTATACAAGATTCAAGCATCCATGGTTCGAAAATGTTCCAAAAAAGTATAAATTTCAGAATATCAAACCTTATGCCATTTTAAGTAAGTGACAAACGAGGAAAGGGGCACATTTTGCTATGTCATTATATTTAATGGAGACTTGAGCATCCACAGATTGTGTATCCACAGGGGATCTTGGAACCAAAACCCCAGTGTATAACAAGGCGGGTCCACTGTATGTGTGGGAAAGGATGCAGGATATACTCTTCCATTGTGCCCTCCCTAAACATCTGTAGTTAACTCATCATTGGAGGGAGAGGATTGGGAAGAGATGGAGGTATTCCAGCCTACACATTTAAGTTGGGTGAAAAGAGAAACACACCTGTCTCAGAATCAATTCTTCATCAACTTCCCAACCCTCCCTCCCTTGATCCTTAAGCAAAGAAGTAAGCTGAAGGAGCTAGCCTTTAGGAACAAGTTACTGAGGCTTCAGGATGTCTCTTTATTGTGTCTCAGGAGGTTGTTTTGAGAGAAAACAACTACCTCCCCAGAGTTTCACCTGGGCAGCGGGGAAAACTGGTGAAAGGGATGGCCAGCACTAATAACCGAGGAAAGT
>NC_056525.1:92224949-92253841 GCF_019175285.1 Sceloporus undulatus
ACTTAACAATTGTCAGGTGTGTCCAATTATCCACTTTACATTTCTTGTCCTTGGCATTCAGGACTTGTTAATTATATTACCATTTACACCTGTGTGGTTCCCAATTGGCTTCTGCTGAGTCATCCTGACTCTCACATACATGTTTTATTTCACTTACTGTATATCCCATGTTGCTTTTTCCTTAACAGAAATAAGTAGCAGAAAATTTTCAGGAATTGGAACAGTTAATAATGAAGGTCAAAGATGAAACTGCAAAGGCAGGTCTGATGCTGAACATAAAGAAAAAAATAATGACCAGAGAAGAAATACACAAATTTAATCTAGACAACGAGGAAATAGAAATCATTAAAGAATTCCCATATCTAGGATCAAACATTGACCGGAATGGAGACTGCAGTCAAGAAATAAAAAGAAGACTAGGAATGGGAAGGACAGCTATGAAAGAACTGGAAAAGATACTGAAGAGCAAAGACATACAACTGAGCACTAAAGTCAGAATCATTTAGGCCATTGTATTCCCAATTACCATGTATGGATGCGAGAACTGGACAGTGAAGGAAGCAGACAGAAAGAAAATCAACTCATTTGAAATGTGGTGCTGGAGAAGAGTATTTAGGATACCATGAACAGCCAAGAAGACAAATAAATGGGTTCTTGAACAGATCAGACCAGGGCTCTCCTTGAAAGCAAAGATGATCAAGTTGAGACTATCATACTTTGGCCACAAAAGTTGGTAGAAGGAAGAGAGGAAGACCACAAACCAGATGGATAGGCTCAATCAGGGGGGTTACGGGCAGGGGTTTGCAGTATCTGGGCAAGACAGTGGAGGACAGGGATTCTTGGAGATAGCTAATCAACAGGGTCGCCATGACTGGGAACCGACTTGAGGGCAGCTAACAACAACAACAATTCTAAACAACTGTGCTGTGGATTGTGATGATATATCTTTATATAAAATACTCTTACTGTGTGGATGAAGAAGTTGGTTTGGGGCTTTATTTTGACTGTTCCTCTGCATGCTATTATGTGGATCTGTGGTGCATGCTTTACCTTGCTGTGTGAGTGAGAAAGAGATTTGAACATTATTTTAAAAAGTGACACATCAGCTACTATTTTTTTTAAAAGTATTTTGTTTTTCATTACTTGATGAGTAATATATTAGTAGGTGTGCATTAGTAATGTGTTATTATTATGTTAAATTTCCATTATTTTTCTTTTTTAAGAAAGAAAAATTACTTAAAAGTAGAAAAATGTCAATGGACAATGGTCTCTCATTACATTGGTGAGAGTATTCAGGCATTTGGAGGTGTCATTGAGAAGAAATCAAGGAGATAGCTGTGTTCGTCTGGAAAATCAGTATGCAAAAGCATCTTGCAGCACTTTTGAGACTAACTGGAAGATAGAGATTGGTAGCATGAGCTTTTGCAGACTTGAGCCTTCTTCACATGCATTTGTAAATGCATTTTTAAATGCTCCTTCCTCAGATGCATTTACAAATGCATCTGAGGAAGTAGGCTCAAGTCTATGAAAGCTCATGCTACCAACTTCTGTCTTCCATTTAGTCTCAAAGGTGCTCTTTGAATAACAAAACAAAATTAAAATTCATAATTCCTAAACCATACATAAATCTAATACAATAGTATAAACCATCAGAAATAGAACATATCAATGCCCCATTTAAAGGCTGTAAAGTAAAATCAAATCAAAATCCTCCCAAAACAAAGGAGACTTGAGATTTTTTTCAACATAAAATGGAGCTGTGTAGCAGTGCATGGAGTAAATGAGTGAAACCAAAGATACTGCAGTTATCTTCCACAAAATAAAGCTAAGCCATTGGTATAGGATATATCAGGTAGAGTTCTTTAGGTGTTGTTGTTATGTTAACTTTCATCAAGTAAACATTGACTAATGGCGACCCCATCAGTGAGACCTTTTTTTTATTAGTGACAGACCTTTAAGTCACCTTATCGTCAATAGAGGTGTGTGTCTTATAGTCATTTTTTATTAAATATAAGAGAAATAGCTAAATATTTCATTAAAATAATTTGAATGTTTTGGAATATAACATTTACACCAAGCATGTTAAACCAGATAATATTATTTAGAATACTAGGAAATTTTCCAGTTTTACATTGTTCAGAAAACCCACATGACTATATAGATATAGAATATATGTTACTGTTGTGATACCCTGGACCTAGGCTGGTTAGAGCTTTAAAGGCCAAAACCTTCATGGTAGAATCCATGCAGCCATAGCTCAATTTATGAAGCCTCTGAGAGCAGAGCTTATTTTTACCAAGCCTTTTGGAAACACATGGCTAAAATAGGGATCCTTCCCACTTGGTGGAAGAGAAAAGCTTTGCAGTGAAACCAGCCCACCCACCAGGCTTGACACTGTAGTGATGAATCAGCTGCCTATATGTGGCAGTGGATCAGACAGGAGACTCCATCTTTGGGTTGCTAACAAAGGTTTACCGGAGTTAAAACGTACGGATTTAAACTAGAGCAGATTAATTGTGCCTGGAGAGAGAGAGATAGAGAGAGAGAGAGATACATGAAGTGGCTGTAGGACTCCCAAAGCTCCCTCCCAACTCATTAAATTATTGGCTAATCCTTTGTATTCAGGTTTTGGTGACTCAGGCTGTATTCTTGAGATGAAGGCTTGAAGAACTGTCTTCATTTAGACTGCTACAGTGGGATGTGCTTTTGATTACTTATGCAAGGCTTACTCAGTGGTGTCACTGGGGGGTTGCAGACCACACCAAGTGACACCCTAAGGGTGTGTGTGACACCACTGCTCCTCAAACACCTACCTTTTGGCAGAAATGGGTTGTGACACTCATCTGCTTCCCTTTAAAATGCTTTAAGAGATGGTAGGATTGGGGTGAAGCTCAGTGGGAGAAGAAAGGAGAGCTCCCCAATTTTTTAAAATTAAAATTTCAAATTTCAAAATTATTTTTAAATTTTTTAATTTTTTATTCTTTTTACATTTTCTTTAAAAACACATTTTAACCAAATATTCACTATGTATATGTAAATACATTTAGGTTGTGCTTATGATATTGTAATTTGAAGGTATAATTTTAATTTTGATAGTTGTTTATGTCACATCTATTAGCATGACATTCAGTGGTATATGGGAATTACACTTTATGGGTAACATTAGTGCAAAAAACTAATCACTAAGGATTCTGAAATAGTAGGAGGTCAATGGCAGTGGGGGGGGGGACACCAACCCTAGGGATGCCAGTGGACTTTCCTGCACTGGCTACTACTTTTGAATGGAAAGTTTACTGAAAGAAGTTGAACTGCTTCTTTTTGTTCTACTTCATTAACTGAGACATGTGTGTTTGTGCCTTCAAGTCACGAGTTTGCTTAGGGCAACTCCATGAATTTCATAAGGTTTTCTTGGGCAATGGATAATCAGAGGTGGTTTTGCCAGTTTCTTCTCCTGAAATATAGCCCAAAGCACCTTTTATTCATTGGTGGTTTCCTATCCAAATACTAACCAGGGCTGCCCTGCTTTGCATCCAAGATCAGATAGGATCTGGTGCCTTTAGAGTATTTGGGTCCTCTACCTAAGGTACAGTGGGACATTGGTATCCACTAGGGTTTGATTTCAGGAAACCCCATGGTTTCCCTTATATAAAATAGCAAAATCAAGCTTTGTTTTTTGAATGTATATATTTTTTGAATATTTTTAAGACATAGATAGTTGAATATGTGGCTAAAGAATCTGTGAATATGGAGGGCCAACTGCATACCTACCTATACAACAAACTCAGCCTTAGTTATTTTTTTTTAATTTTGTGCACATTTTTGTTTAGTTTTATAGGGAGGAGGATGTATTTTAGCACTCGCATTATGCAGAGCTGGAAAGTTACTAGTTGTTTGTTGTCAGAAGCAATTCCTCAGATCTCACAGAGAAGAATCAATCTTGCTATTTTTTGGCACTTACTGCTGTCTTCCATCCTCTTCCTCCAACAAGAGGAAAAATAACTCCTGTTGTTAAGTGCCATGTCTCATCTTTTCCTTTACTGAAAGAAAAAGTGAGAATATTTTTCCTATTTTTAAAGAAATACTTTTTCCTTTTTCTCTTGTCTTTCAGTTTCTAGAGAGCATTTCTCTTCTTCCCCAACTGAGAAGTCAACACTCTGTGGATGAAAGGGTCAGACACTGATACAGGCTTTGATCTTTAAGAAGAAGTTCAACTTTATTAATATAATTAAATATTACATTCACACTTTTGAAAGTATATTGTCAATATCATATAGATCACAGATCACAGGTGTTCTGCTTTCTGGACACAGCTTAGGTGAGGCAGAATCTTTTGCAAGCATTTGAAATATAAATTACCTCATCCAGCTGATTAACTACTGCCACCTATTTCCTCCTTGGAGATTATCAGATAGAGAAAAGGACATCCCATCCTTTTCCTATCCTTTTGGCGCAATCGCAAAAAGATCATCATACGACACCATGCTTATCTTGTCAGTGTTGTATCATTGAACTGCAATTGACAGCAATCACATGAAAGATTTCCATATGACATCATGCTTATCCTGTCATTGTCCTGTCATTTTGTGTTAATGGAAGTTTGCCTTAATACAACTCTACCTCAATGACAGGATAATGATGATGTCAATGAAATGCTTTCATGTGATCATGCTAAGGACAGGATAAGGACGGAGAGTGATACTGTCCCCATCCCATCGCTGTCTGATAATCTTCCCTGTCGATGCTGTAACTGGGTTGTCTGGTGACAGAGTTACCTTCCTCCCTTTCCATACTCTGAACAAAGAGATTCCACACCCTCCAACATTTCACAGATATAAATTAAGGCCCTGTTTGCACAGGCCAAATAAAATGTCCTCTCCACCAACCTCTTGTCAGGTAGTCTGGACAATGCATGACCCAAACCCGGGTCGTGGTGTGAACAGTCCACATGACGGTTATGCACTGAACCTGGGGTATACCGCACCTTTACAATGGAAGAAAAAATGGCCTGGAACAGACGGCAGCCTCATCACGTGCGAGGGTTGCCTAGTGGGCGGAGTGCCCACATGCCCAGAAACATTTGCATGTGATGAGGGTGCTGCAGCTGCGGGACGCCCACCACATGGGGTGCGTAATGATGACATTGCAGCTGTGCCGCTTCCAAATGGGATGGCCCAGCCATGACGTGATTTAACCATTCTGGTCTCTACCAGTGTGCAGGCAGCAAACAGCCCATCCCGGCTCCACAGCCTCTCGGCATGGAGGGGGGGCGGGATGGCCATTGATGCTGGGCATCTCGTTCTGACCTCAAAATGAACAAAGGCAGCACAGTGGGACAGCCATGTTAACAGCCACCCAGCATCACAGTAGGAGTGCTAGGTAATGGGGGGATGTTGGGGCAACTCCAGGTTCAGAATACTCAGGGTCTATGACACAAGAACAGAGCCAAAAGTTATTAATGAGGAAAAACTTACAAGCTACGAAATGCTGCAGTACTTTGCTTTTCTTGAATCTTGAACATACAGGGAAGTGCAAGATTCTACCTATCTGAGTCACCCATGGATAATTTTAGAAGTTGGAATAGTTTGGATTTTGGAAGTCTGGAAAAGGGATACTCAAACTGTATAAGAAACAAAATGTTGAGTTTGAAGAAATCTGGTGTGTAGTGCTGCTTCCCAAATTCGTTTTAAGCCATTGTGGCAACACAGATGGTTTCATTGGTCCACAATGAAAATTTTGATGGAAGCTAAACTGATTCTGAGATACCTTATTGCAGGGGTAGGCAACCTGCAGCCCGCGGGCAATATGCGGCCCGGCAAGGCCTTGGGACCGGCCCCAGCCCGGTCCTGCCGCCGATTTCCGCCAGGGCCTTTGGGGGGCAATTGTCTATAGAAGCCTCAGAAACATACATTTATATTAACATGTTTTTAAAAAATCAGCAAAATTTTTTTGTGTGTCCTCCATTTAAAAAAAAAGTGCCCTCCATTTGAAAATTTTGTCCTACATTTGTCCTGGTTTATTTATATATCTAATTTTTAAAAATATATATTTAATTATTTATTTGTTGGCTTCGGCCCCCCAGTTGTTTGAGGGACAGCAACCCAGCCCCTGGCTCAAAAAGGTTGCCTACCCCTGCCTTATTGTCTAGAACAGTCAATCTGTGGCTGCCCAGGAGTTGTTGGATTGCAATCCTTACCTCACCATTGGCTATTCTGGGTGGCTCTCACGGCAGTTGTATTCAATCAACATCTGGTTGACCACAAATTGTCCATCTAATCTAGAAGTTAATTGGTTAGATATAGAACAGAAATATCCCGTTCCATTGATTACCTCTGGGGCAAAATCAGTTGCTTTTGTCCATTTCCTTATAATAATTGAGACTCTCATTTAAAAAGCAAAATGGGTAAAGAAGATTATAGCATCAACTATGTTTGGATCAAAAGTATTTAAATCTTGCCTATCTTATTGTTTTCCTGGTTGAAATCCTCCCAACATTTATTTGCCAATGTGCCTAATGGGAATGATATCCCTGCCGAGTGGCACATAATATGCCTAATTCAATGTTATATAAATGATGTACTGTACTAAGATCACACATAACAAAACTATTATAAAGTAACAGAATACTGAAAATGTGTTGCCAATATAATTTGAAACATAACTGGCAGCAATATAAAGAGAGGGCTTGTAAATATTGAAAATCATTTACGCAGTGTGACTAGATGAGCAAATGACTCAGTGACTGCCAACAATGTGCCCAGGAACCTCTAAAGACAAAAGCAATGTTATAGATACCTAGCAACTATACCATTTCTTAATTTTTCTTCAGCTACACATGGAAAAGCATGGCGTGCTTCAAAGTTATAATGCCTCTCCAGAGAGCACTGTCTTTACAAAGTTTCCATGTTGCAAAGCATTATTTCTGTGAAGCCTGGAGCCCTATGACTCTATACAAAAAGCAGTTAGAATTTCTTGAGACCCACTGGGAACAAAAGATATTCTTTCACATAACTGTTCGTGTTCTTTTCCTGGGTATTTTAAAAGCTTTCTTCTTTGGCTTCCTTTTAAAGCATCCTGAATGCAATCAGGATTGTAACTCTTTGAATTACATTTATGTACAACATACACACACAATAGGGGGAAGAGGTCACTGTAAGTATGGTAAGAATATATTGGACCAGAAACCATCTGTTAAATTTTAGTACTGCATATGAAACAACTCTGCTTTTTTGGTGATATTCACTACAGGAAATTGAAATCATATCAATATTTTGCAAACACAGAGTAATGAAAATTTCAATTTAACTACCTTCTTTCTGTTTTGGTTTCCCACAACTGTGAAGATAGAAGATTAATCAATTGAAGTGTGTTAATGTGAAAATAAAAGGCTAGTAATATATGGCAAACAGTATAAATTTTGTTTTGATTTTGATCTGTTTGTTTCTGATTTTGAAGCTAGGAAGAAAGCACCCCCCACTTTTGATTAGTGAGAAATAAGGATTACTGATTTTGCTGCACAAAAGATATTCTAATTGAAGAGAGATCAGATTTTATTTTAATTAATTTCCTTACAACCAATGGTTTATTGCTAGATTAAACGGAGTCTTTCTAAGAGGATAAGCTTTACAGATAATTATAAAGGAAGAGCAGGCACCAAGATATTAAATAGCATTGTTTACATTTGGTTTTCTGCTGTAGTTCCTTTTTTCCCTCTGACCTAATCTGCAATTCAAAAGGAAAAGAAAGGAATTTATAAAACAGATTGTTATCTCGGGTTTTTAGGCTTTAGTAAAATGTAGTGCTTATACGCTTAGCATGGAATTGAAGTGTTCTGCAAAATAATGCATTTAGTAGAAAATAAATGACATTAAACAAGAGGAGGATATAGCCATATGCTGCAGTGTGTTAAGGGTTCTGTTCAGAGTTCCAGACACTCCATTCTATGCTATTCCATGTTTACCTGATTTACTACACACACACACACACACGACACTGTTTGGTGACTGGTCAGCACTCTGTGGTTACTGTGGTCAGTGAGCAAGCTCCATCCTCATTGTGCTCTTTTGGGGGGCATAGTTTAAGGTTGCAACCATATTTATTATATTTGTGTATGGTTCTGAAATCTGACAGGAAGAGAAACAACAGATTTGAAATGTGGTGCTGGAGAAAGGTTCTGTGGATAGCATAGTCTACCAAAATAGCCAGTAAATGTGCCTGAATTATTCCTAGAAGCCAAAATGACCAAACTAAGGCTGCCACATTCTGGCCATATCATGGCACTTCGTGACTCATTGAAAAAGCCAATAATACTTGGTAACATGGGAGGCAATAGAAAAGAGGATGACTTCATTACAATTGGATAGACTCAGTGAAGAAGACAATGCGTTGAATATGCAGGACCTGAGCAGGGTTGTTGATGACAGATTGTCTTGGAGGTCTTTCACTAACAGGGTCACTGTAAACCAAAGGTATCTTGATATTAATTAATCATAACAGTAGAGTATATTTTTGTACTTCACCCACTCCTGCTGAGACTTCCTTCTTATGACTGACTACTAACATCTGTAGTTAACTCATCATTGGAGGGAGAGGGATTGGGAAGAGATGGAGGTATTCCAGCCTACCACATTTAAGTTTGGGTGAAAAGAGAGAACACACCTGTCTCAGAATCAATTCTTTCAACTTCCCAACCTCCTCCCTCCCTTGATCCTTAAGCAAAGAAGTAAGCTGAAGGAGCTAGTCTTTAGGAACAAGTACTGAGGCTTCAGGATGTCTTTTATTGTGTCTCAGGAGGTTGTTTTGAGAGAAAACAACTACCTCCCCAGAGTTTCACCTGGCAGCAGTGGAAAACTGGTGAAAGGGATGGCCAGCACTACTACCGAGGAAGGTCAGGATGAAGGAACAGCCTATCCTTTGTTTTGACTGACTTCAACACAAGATGCTCCCTCTATGCATAATCTCTGCATTCATCCTATAGACCATAGCTATAGTGATTCTTTTCAGAGTTACAAGGTCACAGTAGGGATAAGGGAACTTCCAGATCTTCTAAAAATAAATACTTTAAGAGCTGCTACCACCTAGGTATTGTATGGCTGCTAGGGATACCTCTTCTAAAGGAACCAAAAGGGCCCTAGTAAATGTGAACTAAACTGGGGAAAAAATAAAAATCCTCTTGGAGTGGTTCACTGGAAGCATAGGTCAGATACAGTATTAGCATCAACAGGAACAAAATGAATTGTCTCTCCCAGGTACAAACTTGTAAGGATAAAGTTAATTGTTTTTAAATAATTTGGCATTAAAATTGAAAAAGACAGAAATATAACATTAAAGGGTTCAGAAAGGGAACAGCATTTTTCTTGGATGCTTCACTCCTGATTATTTTCACTAGGGAAGTTCACATGGAAAATAATCATATATTTGATCCATCTTTAATAATATGGCTACAAAGGCATGTTTCAAATATGAAAAACAAAGGAAGAAAGCATGTGTCAGCCTGTTACTTAGATAGCATGGCCCCAAATAAATCCATCTATCTTGACCTGTAGTGGCAGAGGACATCCTGTAGAGGGTTGTCCCTCCCACTGACTCTGAAAAGGCAGGTGTTATGACCAATCAAAAGACTGCTTGGAACTCCCCTGGTGGAACAATGATCCTTGAGGTTTCCCAATGTAGTGCCTTTCTCTGCTCTATGTAGGTCTTGCTCAGAAAGCTCCTCAAAGAAATCTGATTTAACTGGAAGAATAACCTATCAGTTCTCTTTAGACAAGAGTCTGGCCTGATAGACTAGCTGGCAGAGCAAAAGGTTTCCCGAAGGTGACCCTTCAAAGGGGAAACTGAATTAACTCTCGGAAATGATGAGCACTGCTTCCTGTTTTCACAAGATACCAAAATTCATCTAGCTCTGATTTTCAACACTTAACTCAATAGATCTAATTTTCAACAACACTTAAAGGGAAATTTCCTGATGCCATGAGGAAAGTGCACTTGGAAAGTTGGCGAGAGTTACATTCTCTTATTCATAAAACAAAACTTGCTCATGTTTTTCTTGCATCTAGATAGATAGATAGATAGATAGATACCCTTGTCCTGTTTGCTCTCCTTACATTTAGCAAGCCAACTACACTTTTTACATCAAAATGAATGTATAATGCAAAAAATAAAATAACAAACACCTGTATTAGGTTAAATAATACTGACATATTTTTTAAAGCTTTGGACTACTGGAGAGTTCAAATCCCTACTCAGTCATGGAAACCCACTGGGTGACCTTGGGCAAGTCACACTCTTTCAGCCTCAAAGGAGGCAAAGTTAAACTTTCTAAGAATAAATCTTGTGAAGAAAACCCCACGATAGTTCTGCCATAAGTGCATAACAACAATAGTGCTTTTTATTGTATTTGTATTTCCTTTATAAAGAGGCTTGATGGGCAACGTATTCCACATGCAGGAAAGATCTGGACAACTCCTATCCAATAAAAATGATTAGTTTGTCAGCTGTATAGGGAGTGCTGATAATCCCTATCATAAATACAACTAAATGAGGGCCAAAACAATTGTTTTGCATAGACTCACTTCATTTGGAGTGCCATAAGTTGGAAATGACTTTAGGGCACACAATAATAATTAGAAAAAAAAGCAAAAACAAAAACAAAACCCTTGGAGCTACTAGAACATGTATATTGGTACTATCTCTTCTGTAGGTTTCTTAAAAATCATATTACTCCATAATTCTTGTAAATGGTTGGTGCATGTCCAAAATATAATTTCATGGACTATTGCACAAATGTTTTAATTTAAAATGATTTCTGCTTTTGAAGTATTTCTTTTAGATTTCACTTTTTATATTCGTAGTAAACTTGGTTTTTTGAAAAAGTAAACTTTTATTATTTTGAAATAATATTCCAGATGTTTTATTATGCCTCAATTTAGCAGTCATTTGGGCCAAGTTTGATTCAACAGTTTTTAAATCCCTTTGAATAGCTTATCCAAAGATGAGAATGCCTGGAAAAGAAAGGAGCGGTGGCTTCCCTCCCAAAAGTGTGTGGATGTTACTCCACTGATAGGCAATGATAAATGCTTTAAAGGATTTGAACTTCATATGATTTTTAAACCTAATTGTTTAATTGTTAATTGTTCTTTTTATATATTTGTATTATTTGCATTAATTCATTTGTGTTAATTAATTATTATTAATTTGCATTAATTATAAATCTTTAGGTTTTTTGTGGGTTTTCTGGGCTATGTGACCATGTTCCAGAAAAGTTTCTTCCTGACGTTTCGCCAGCATCTGTGGCTGGCATCTTCAGGAAGATGCTGGCGAAACATCAGGAAGAAACTTTTCTGGAACATGGCCACATAGCCCGAAAAACCCACAAAAATCTATGGATGCCGGGCATGAAAGCTTTCGACTTATTTTTAATTGGATACAAGACACCTTAAGCCATGTGCATGGAAAAATGTGGGCTGTACAGTTGGCCCTTGGTATCTTTGGGAGATCCATTCTGGATCTGCACACAAATACCAAAATCCACGGATGCTGAAGTACTATTGTCCTCAATGGTGGCATGGCCATAATAATAATAATGGCCATGCAGCTGCACCACCATTGGGGACAATGGGAGTTTGCCACCTTGGCCGTCTGAAGCCTGCCTCATTGCTCTTATGGAGGTGGTCATAATGGAGCATCTTTCCCATCTTCCCTTCACCCTGTGATGGGTAGAATTTAATAATCAATATGTAGCTCATATAGATGTAGTGAAGAGAACCTAACTGGACATATAAGAAGGAATTTAAAATTGAGGCCCCAGCAAATGAATGTTGGAGAGGATCTGAAATAGAAGTGTTTAGGGTACAGGCTGACATTCTGAAGGACCCTTGCTCTTTTAGGTGCCTGGTGGTGCTCTGAAACCATAATAAACCATGATAAGAGAGTAGCATCCCTGGTACGAAAGGGGGGGCAGGGTAACACATAGCTGATAAGAAGAGAATGGAATGTAAGTATATTTTAATGTATTCATGTATCTGTGTCCCAATTGTAAGAAATCCTATATCAGTGATGGCAAGCCTTTTACAGACTGAGTGCCCAAACGACAACCCAAAACCCACTTATTTATCACAAAGTGCCACATTCCCCTGGCTTTCTAGTAACAAACTCTGGCAAACTCTGTGGTGGAGTGACAGAGCATGTACCCACATAGAAGGCTCTGAGTGCCACCTCTGGCATGCGTGCCATAGGTTTGCCACCACTGCCCTATATGTTTAAATTCTATTATACCCAATGAAATGGAACAGAGGGGCTTCTTTGTCTGTACTCCTATAAAAGACCCCATTTTCCTTTTTTCTGGGCCCCATAATCTCTTGGAATGTGAATTCCTTCTGGGGCTGCCAGCTTTCTAAATAAACAACTGTGTTTTCATCTAACTGAGGTCCCCTCCTATTTTGTTCTGTTTCCGAAGTTGCTGTGAGCTTGTGAGAGTAGTTCTCACCTTGGCTAAAATCTGCAACACCTCTGTGCCAACCAAAAACAGCTCTGGCAGCTTTGTGATCCCTTGAGAGCTGGTTTTTGGATGTATGTGTGGAATTGAAGATTGATCCCCTTCTGGTTCTATGGGAACCCATAAATTCCACCAGAGAACACTACTTGTAAACCACTTAGAGACTGCTTAGTGCAGTATGATGCAATATATAAATGAAGCTTCTATTGCTATTGCTGTCCAGAGTTTGTTAATATTTGTTGATATTTTATTATTGATTGTAATTATTCTTGTATTACTGTAAAATGTGTTTGCATTTGTGGATAGTTTGGGTGTAGACCATTGCACAATGCACTCTTGTGTGACTCAGAATGCTTAAATGGCTTTTCCTAACATAGAAGAAAAAGAGTCTTGTTATTTAGGATCCCAGAATGTTGAGGTTGATTCAAATAAGATCTTTAGTGGGGTATTATGAAATCAAGCATATTCAGCCAGTAGGAAGAAGTATGAAGAATTGTGATTAATTTGCTGGATGGAACTAGATCCTCCTAAACTGGTACAATAGTGTTTCATGAATTTAAAACTAATGTATAGAAAGGAGCAAATTTATTACAAAATTATTTGAGGTGTATATTTGTCTCCCATGTATGCTATACAAAACTGCATGCTTCATCACGATCATAAAAGCTGGTGCATTAGGTAATGGGACCCAAACTAAAAGTGGTTTGAACCCAGTCTGGCTGGAGAGGTCCAAAGAGCTGTAGTAAGCTAGTGAGATTTCAGGACTTGTGTGCTTGAACGTCTGAATGAAATGGGGTGGCATATGTGTGAGGGGAATGGTAATAAATAAGGGTTTGTTTAAAAGTTAAAATAAATAGAGCTTATTTACATGATAAGATACTCAGTACTCAATTTAGATATTATACATGCATTCTACTATTGGTTTTAAGGGTAATATCTCTGCAAGGAAGTAGCTACTTCCTTTTCCCCTGTCAAATCCAATCACCTTGTTTCTATCTGCATCCCCCATTGAACTTTCCTAGAATTCAACAGTTTAGACTTGAAGTTCTGCCTTGGGTGAGGAACACAGGGGAAGCATGCAGCACTGAACAAAGCCTGAAACAAAGTTATCTCTCTTCTTTCATCTTCCCCCAGGCTTGCTTCATGATTCCCTAAAGTTTTTCTTTTGGATGGGAACTTGTGAACCAGGACACAGCTAAAAGCACCACATAGTTGGCTCTTGTGAAGGCCAACCCCCTGCTGCTATCACTCTGCCCTAAGGCTTTCCTGGATAATTAATTGCTTCTCATGTTTTACTGTTTTAACTAGCTTTCATAGCTTCTGCCTTGAGGGATTCCAACCCATCCTTTCATGTTTCCTCCTCCCTGTGCTTTCCTCTTCAAGAAACCAAGACTATGGATTTTATCCTTTGGCAGGAGAGCTGGCAGGATAGTTGATTTTCATGGAGGGCCTGCATCTATGTGTGTGTGGGGGGGGGGGGGGGGGGCATAAAAAATTCCTTCACAGGAAAAACTGGGAACAAAGCCATTGGAGTCACTAATAAAAGCAGATTGGTTTTTCAGTTTGAGGCTATTGTTGTTAACAGCCTTGAAGTCCATTTTTGATTTATGGTGCCCTATAAATGAGAGACCTCCAAGTCACCCTACCCATCCTCAACCACTCTGCTCAGATCTTGCAGATTCATGGCTATAACCTTGATGATAGCAAGTGTTTAGGATTTACATTTCTATACCGCTTAATAGTGAACTCAGCACTCTGTAAACCGTTTACTATCTGTAAGCCAATTGCCTCATTTTTACCGACCTACAAAAGGATGGAATGCTGAGTCAGCCTTGGAGCCCTGGGATTGAACTCACAACATTGTGGCTACCTTACTGGTATTTAACCACTGTGTCACCAGGGCTCCAAGTTTCAAGTCTTCCACTTTTCCTATTGCCCTCAACTTTACCAAGCATTATTGTCTTTTCTAGTGAGTTCTTTCTTCTCATGATATAGCTCAAATATGACAACTGCAATTTAGTCACCTTTGCTTCTATGGAGAGTTCAGGCTTGATTTGCTCTAGGAGCCATCCATTTTTTTTAGCAGTCCATGGTATCCACAGAACACTTCTTGAGCACCACATCACAAATGATTTTTTTTCCTATTAGCTTTCTTTACTGTCCAGCGTTCACAGCCATATATAGTCAGCCCTCCTTATAGGCTTTGAACTCTCACGGAAGGCAAACCCAGGCAGAAATAATGGGGTGCATCCTCAGGCCGCGCACCCCGTGTGCCACCGCAAGCATGCGCCCCATTATTTCCTATGGGGCTTGAGCATATGCTCTATTCCCCATACACCATATGGGGAGGGCAGACAGTATAGAAATGGTATTGATATTAGTTCTAGGGGGATTTTTTTGTTTTGTTTTGTTTGCCTTTTGATCAGAAGATATTGTCTCAGATGTTTCTAGCTGCAACAGTGTATAGTCTTCAGTACAAAACGTATAGGTGAGGCAAGTAAACTACATTTAGGACTTCTGTTTATGCAGAGCATCTGAAATATATTTTAAAATTACTACAATTCAAGAATTTGGAATATCATTTTTTTAGTAATTCTTCTTAAACTTCACATAGCTTTGGCTCTCAGTGTATCAAAATCTAGCTCTAACAGCCATCCGTTCTTGTTTCACAAATTGCTGATGTGTTTTCTTAGTGATGTCATGAATATTCCAGACAGTCTTAATGAGTGACTCATCTGTCTTCTGGAGTTATCAAATCACTTGTTCTTCCATAAAAGGATTTGCCATTTTGTGAAGTCAAAGGCTTTCATGGCTGGCATCCATAGTTTTTTGTGGGTTTTTCAGGCTATGTGCCATGTTCTAGAAGAGTTTATTCCAGACATATTCTCTGAAGATGCCAGCCATAGATGCTGGTGAAACATCAGGAATAAACTAGTGCTGGTGGAAGTATGGCTGCCAGAGATTGGGTAGGAATAGGCAGTACCAGATGGTCCCCATTGGCTATCAGCCTTGTGGCTTACCCACCATAGCTATGCCCCTTAGTAAGGGAAGCGCTTTAATCTCGTCCCTCCTTTCCCATTTCCATTGCTCTTTACTTTGGAAGAGTCACTTTTCGAAGGGGGAATGCCTCCTCTATTCATGGAAGCTATCCATGTCATGTCAAAACCCTTGAGAAGATTACCCCTTTCAAGTACATGCATGTAGTGCATTAAAACCATGAAGCCCTGAATTCTAGGATTGCATAGTGGAAAGACATTTACAGTATATACTTTCAGTATGTAAATAATTGCTTAAATAGCTTCTACTACTGCAGTGACTATTACTGTTTAGGAGCAAAGAGGAGCAAAGAATTAACAATAGCCTGAGCAGGTTTGACAACATTTATCCATCCTCCTGGGTATGATACCTTCATATTCCAAAACTGATATTCTTTTCTGATCTAAACATATACAGATTATCACGGAAGGGTGTTTCCTCCCAGAATCAGATGAACAAGCATAAGAAACATTGCTAAGGCTTCCTGTTTAATTCTGTTCATTCTGGTAGTTGGTCCTTTGTTCATTCTCTCAAGATAGCAACTCAGAAGATTGCTTGACTTTAACTAAAAAGCTGTTTATGTGTAATAAGAAATTGTAATGTTCTTTGGAAGAATAGAAATAACATAGGATAGCATAGTATTTGCGCTGTTGACATTTTAAAACTGTAATGTTTCTCTCTGTTGCACTACATTAAAAGTAACCTCATTTTCAATTTCCTCTGTGTTTGTTCTGGGTTTCCATCAAAATAGCATTTGAGATTCATCTTAAGCACCAGCTTTACTGTAGAATAAATATATGCAATGCTTATACTGTTTTTGGAATGCCTATGGGTAAGCATGTTTTCTGGGAAACAGAAAGGTCTCTAAATACAAGTCATTGCTCAGTTATTTGTTAACCTTATATGATTTGAAAAGCTACAAAAAATGTGATGTCCAAGGGGCATATGTTCATACAATATCAAACACAATGATTGTGCCACTTTACATGCAAAGGGCCTACAGATGTCAGAGAAGGATTTTTTTTTTTTAAATGATGAGACTTGGAAGAATTCTGGCTCGTACTTAATAACTATTTGTCAGCAAAGGAAACAGTACGAGTAACTTTTGGGTAGTGGTGGAGACTGCTCTTTCTCTTTTTATATACACACAGTATGTTTGTGTAGGTGGAGAGAGAGAGAGAGAGAGAGTACCAGCATGGTGTAGTGGTTTGTGCCTTGGACTATGACTCTGGGGCCCAGGGTTTGAATCCCGGTTTGGCTATGTTGACCATAGGGTGATACTTAGCAAGTCACAATCTCTCAACTTCAGCGGATGGCAAGGACAAACTTCTTCTGAACAAAACATGCCAAGAAACCCCATGATAGGTTCACCTTACAGATGCCTTAGAAGTCCTTTCACCTCTGAGTATGTCAACAGCTGAACATCCTTTTGGTTTGAGTCCAGTTACATTATTAGCCACAGCGCTACTCGTAGTTGTCTTCTGCTCTTCCACAGTAGCTTCTTGAGTGCCTTACAACCTGGGAGTTTTATTTTCTGGCAGTATCTCTCATTTCATTTTGGATTTTTTCATCATAGAGTTTTCATGGTAAAAGTCTTTCACAAGGGGTTTACTGTGCCCCCCTTTTCACAATTAACAAGTAGTAGCTACTGTGCCACTGTTGTTGTCTCTGAGAGATCCTCCACCAGTGTCACCCCCACCACCACTGCTGCTGCTCAGTAGCTGTTTGGCACATTTAGCGTGGCTCCTCAACAAAAGCCTGTCTGACTTCGGACACTCTATGGGCAGCAGTGGCACCATCATCATATCCTCTTGCCTCACTGTTCTGGATCAAAACCTGTCTGATAGGCCTGTTTCATCCTGCATCCTGTTTCCACAATGCCCCACAAATGGGACTAAGCTTAATAACACCTTCCTGACCATTAGGGCCAATGGATGAAGGAACTGTACAAATTACAAGGTTCTGGCAGTATGGAAAGGGGCCTTAGACTATACTGTGTTTCATACGTTTTTTGTCTTTTTCATTAGTACCATTATTTGTCAGGAATTTTTACATCCATTGTAAAATCAGTAATGATATACAAATATTTGTATTACAGAATAATAATAATATTGATAGTGGCTCTCAGACATATTTTGCCTGACTACCAAGAGGCATACAACATGGGAAGAGGCAGTCTCTGGGTGTGGGTTAAAGAGGGTGCTAGTTGTGGGTATGAGTGCCTCTTTGTGCCCCCTCCCAACACACAAAGACTCAAGGGGCCTTGAGGGAACAAATAAATGTTAGGACACCTACATTTCTCCCCTGACTGGGGCCAAACCCCACTCTCTGTAGGTTGCCTGGCTAGTATCCCAGATTCCATTATGCAAAGACATGATACCTCTGATACTGGAGGTAACTCAAAGCTATTGTGACAAATAACTTTTTGTAGCCTTATCCTTCAGTGTATTTAATCCTACAGTTTTATGGCCATCTTTTCATCTTATCAAAAAACAGAACAATTTCTTAACTGCCTCATCAATTAAATTGTTTCTTTCAGCAGGAAAGAGATTTCCTTTCCCCCCGTAACCACCCATTTACCCTCAAAATATACTATAGGCTGAGTTTCCCTTATCCTTTATCCAAAATGCTTCAGACCAGAGGTGTTTTGGATTTTGGAGTAGTCGTCCTTCCTGATTCATGGACTTGGAGTCGGCAGTCTCACCCTTTTGTGGATGACAAGCGAAGGCGGGATAAAATGGTGTGCACACCTGAGGCATGTGCAGGAGCACATCACCATTGAAACCAATGGCAACTCCAATATTGGCATATTTCTAGATTCACGGGGGGGGGGGGGGGGCGGAATGGATCCCCTGCAAATCAGGAGGGATGACTGTATTTCAGATTTTGGAACCCCAGATAAGAGAGACTCAAACTGTATCTAGGGTTGGTGGCATACCCTTTAAAGCAGATTTAGGGGATCAAGGGGTCCTGCAGAGAGGAGAAGGAGACCACATTTCACAAGTGGAAGTATATTCAGACATAGTTAAATGTCATCCTTTTTTACTTTGGGAGTGGTAAATCTTGCTTTTGAGAAGATACTCCTTTTAAGAGTAAGGCATATATGCTGTAACTTTGAAGCAGGTGCCACTACCATCCATGACAATGCAATAAGATGTATGAAGACCTTGAGGGGTGATAACGGCATGTCTCATGCATTACTGGATGCATATCTCTCTTTTTATCGAGGATGATGTTTTCATGTCCCTCCTATTCAGACAGGGGTTTTTTTATACTGTGGTGGGGCATATACCTGATAACTCCTCTGTTGCCTCACCCCAACTTTGAAGTAATAGAATGATCTGAACTATTCAGGCTGAGTTGCATATACTGTAAACATATCTAAACTTTAACAGCTAATCCTAATTAAAAATATAATTACTGTATGATACATCAAAAGTCAGCATCTGGTCCAGCTAAATTATAAAATTGCTTTATTCCTAGCTCTCTGTTTTAGCTTATGCCCTTTGGCGAAAGTCAGCCAGACAGAAAGATTGTTATTGGCACTGATAAACATGAAACCAGGTGCACTTTGGTCTTAGTGATGTTCATTTCTGCCTCTCTCACTTGTTCTTCACATTTTGTGAAACTGTGAAGGAGAAAGGAGGATTTGTCTTGACAGCATTCATATGTTAATCTCCTTGTGATTGCCACAGGCAGGCAGGACTCTGTCTGTACTAAGACAACGAAGGATATGAGTGTTCTTTGTAGCCATTGAAGCTCCTCTAGCACTGAAGATACATGACAGAGCTGAGGAAGCAGCTTTAATATGTTTATTTAGCATGATTCTGTAATCAAATTTGGCATATTCTTTTTAAAAATTAACACATGTAAGAAATAAAAATTAGATACTGGCAATCAATTAGAAAGAACATTTCATCCCATATTTGTTTATTCATTAATTTTCTATTGGACCTTTTCCCCCCACAAAGTGCTCAAGGCAATATATGACTAGTCTTGCCCCATATTCTCCTCACAAAATCACTGTAAGAGAAATTAGATTGGTAGAGAATGATTAGAGGAAGGCACTCCTTAGGCAGGGGTAGATGTGTAGCTCACATGCAACATGCTGCGGGGTGTGTGTGCTCACTGTGGCCCTTAGGAGTCCCTCTGATCTCTCAAATCACCATCATGCCAACATTTTTTCAGATAAAAAACCTTAATTTTTTGAGCTGAAAACTCTTGAGATAGCTTAAGAACACATAAATACACTATTTTGGGGATGGGTGGAAT
Organism: Sceloporus undulatus; assembly: GCF_019175285.1. Classification (NCBI taxonomy): domain Eukaryota; kingdom Metazoa; phylum Chordata; class Lepidosauria; order Squamata; family Phrynosomatidae; genus Sceloporus; species Sceloporus undulatus. Next base: position 92,244,748 of record NC_056525.1, read on the forward strand.
ATCCCAATGCAGAAAGGACAACTTCCACAGACAGCCTAGCCACACTATCACTTATAGTTGACCAAAATACTAGGCAAAACAGCATACTGTGTCCCTGAAAACTGAAGCTGACAATTGGCTTATGTGACTGTAACCAAGGCAGTCTTCCCATCGATGCTCCAAGGCTATCTTTTTAGCTCATACAAGCATATGTTAAGACTGCATCTTTTCAAGAATGTTTCACAGATGTCATGGTTATGGTAGTCACATCACTTTAATAGATCCATTTTGTTTCTTATTCAGTTTCCTCACTTAACTCTTAACTCAAGCCTAAACTGTTTCTGCTAAGGTACATTGGCCTGAATTCCAACTGAAGATTTTCACACCATCGCTTACCGTGGGTTAAGAGCTGGTAAAGCACTGGTAAAATGTCCCAGAAGCACGAGGATGCACTTCTGAAATGTCAGTAAAATGTCCCCTCGCCTCTACCATCCTTGAATCATTCATGGAGCAGCCATTTCCATTTCCTATTAATGCAAAGTTCCCATTAATAGGAAAAGGCTGCTGTGCAAACAATTCAAAAACGATAAAGGCAAGGGGACATTTCACTGACATTTCGGAAGCGCGACCAGCTTTCATACCGTCAAGCTTCAGGGACATTTTACTGGCACTTTACTGGCACTTCACCCACGTTAAGTTCTGGTGTAAAAATCTTGACAGCTCTCAGAATGGAACAGTTCTGAACTGCTCAGAACTGATTCTTAAAACAGACACATTCACTTTCTTAAACTTAAACTCTTCCCCTTTTATGGTCTCTCCTCCCACAGCAGTTCCTCCTTTACAACCCGCTTGAACCAGGATTGGCTGTTGGAATCCAGTCTGCCTGGTGACTTGCCACTGTGGCCTTCAGCTGTAAAAGGATTTGAATTGATGTCTCCTGACTTTGTTTTTCTCTCTTCTTAAATTTTAAATTAAGTATAGAAATCAAGATATTCTTTCATGGAACACCTATTTGACCCTAAAGCCCCCTTGATTTTTCCAAATAAAAGCTCTTTCCAGAGATTGTTATATGTAGTTGGAGGGTGGTAAGCATCACCACTATTATTACAGTAGTTGTTAGAATTGGGCTAAGACTTTAAAAACTAAGTCCAACTATTTGTTGGTAACAACACAGAGCCATCACATATAAAGGTTTGTCCACCTTTTTAGTTTACATTTCCAACAGTGTAGGGAAAGTGGGTATTTGACAGAGATGCTGTAGAGCATATTACCATCTGTACACTAACTTTGGTTAGTAAATCGAAGACCCTGCTGTATTTTTTCATCCTCAAATAATTTTAGTTACTGACTGTAACAATATCCTTTTATTTAACTCTAACAATACTATTACAGCATTGATTAAATTTCAGGAGCTTGAAATTTATATACATATTATATATACCAGTATATATATATTGGACTAGAAGGCCAATACTGAACTGAATATATATATAATTTTTCTTCTTGAGAAATGCATTCTATGTAACTAACTTCCTCAATGCGTTCTTTTCTTAGTGTTGCCTTTAATGTGTCCTGTAATGTTGAAGCTGGAAAGTCTGTTTCTTGATAGTCTTTAATTAAATGTTCAGTATTGGCCTTCTAGTCCTGGCCCAATACTCTGCCATTACACAGAACTGGCTCTTGTTGTATCTCCCCACAGTACCTGCTGAGATCAGTTGTGACAGTTCTAGCTTTAATTCACAATCCAATTTGGGTGAATTCTTATGGTCCAGGAGTCAACACTAATGCATCAGTTGCTGGCATGAAATATACTACCACTGAATTTTCTTTCACCCCTTTATTGCTTATTGAATTTTCTCAGTAACTGATTACATCACCTAACCTGATTGGTTACTTTGGGTATTGTGATAAGAGCTTCAGCAGGCATAGTAAAGGTGGGATAGTGTGTATGAGAGAGAGATAGAAAAAGAAAGAGATGTGGCAGGGTGGGAGAAATAAATGTTGCTTATTACTACCCACCAGAGTCAAAGGAAATGGGGGCAGGAAAGAACTAAAACTAGGTTTGAAAGACTGTAGGAAGTTCAGTGTAAAATGCAGGTGGGCTCAGATCTGACAAACCAGAGAAGTGAGGGGGCCTCTGGGGTGACTAAACAAACCATGGAGCTCACTTCTATTGTTTATTTATTATGTTATCTGAGCATGGGTGCTTTCCTTTCTACTTTGTTTGTCTCCTGACAAACCAGCATAACAAACCTGAATGAAATAGCTCTTATTTATTGTAAAAAGAAAAAAAAATCAGTGAGGCAGAGGTGGGGATGCAGTGCCCTCATTTAGATGATTATAATCAACAAATCACAAAGTAAAGTTCTTTTGTCTTTACCTCTGCAAGCTGGAAGAGTTAGGCAGCATGACCTAGTGATCACACATGATAAGAGTTCTCATCATTTTTATCATCTGACTGCAGCCAGTAAGGCACTGGTGTAGTTTAAGGAGCTGGACTGGAGAATAGCTGTTGTTGTGTGCCTTCAGGTTGTTTCATACTTATGCCAGCCCTAAGGAAAACCTATCATGAGTTCATGAAGCAAAGGGAATATGGATTGCAAGGGTGCAAGATAAGGCTAGGAAGGGAATAGAAAGGAATGAGAGGTATAAGTAGTAGAGTGTAAGAAGGGAGAGTAAGCAGGACAAGTGGCAGAGTTCAAGAAGTTCAAGAAGCAAGGGTGTGAGATAAGGCAAAGGAAGGTGTAGGAGAGAAGGAAGAGTGGCATGTCCTTTACTGTATATAGTACATGGATTGTGGGGTGGGCACAGTAGTGTTGCTAGGATCTATGTTGAGAAAAAGTATTTTATATGGATCAATGTGTAAGTGTTCTAAATGGCATATTTTTAACCAAAAGTGTATATTTTTAGGCTTTACAACACTGCTACAGTGTTATGAGCTTGGTCCAATCACTATCTCCCCTCTCACATACAGTCTGTGAAGGCACTTCAATATCTTAACTTTCTTAAAAAAAGGAAAAGATGAAGATACTTTCCCACAACTCTTTTGTTTTGTTTTAAGTTTGCATTTGAACTGTGGTCACCTGCTTTTCTGTATAAACTGCAGTTTCTATTTGTAAGCCAGGACAAGTCCTAAATTGTAGTACTTTGACTGACAGAGTGATTCTCTGTCTGACAGTTGGTGAAAGTGTGTGCAGATAGAACATTCACCCACATGTTTGTTCTTTTACCTAGGAGTATACAGGAAATCTGCATCTAAATCTAACAATAGCCATGGGTTTTGCACCCCTCCCCCATCCTTTAAAATAGAAGCATAGCAGATTTCCAAAGTGGAGCAATGTAGTAAGTACAGTATATACTCAACTATAAGTTCACCTCATGTATAATATGACGGCAGATTTTGGAGCCAAAATTGTGGGTTTTGATATAAACCAAGGACATGGACAGGGAATTCTCAGGGTATGTGAAGGCAGAGATCACTACAACCACAAACACCCAGCAAAATCTAACTAAATGTACCTTGACACATTTAGCAGTCTGGGCAAGCCCTACATTAAAAGTACTTTTGTGTTATGAAGTGAAGAAAAGTGAAACAAATCACAGTGACCAGATCTAATCAGTGAAACAGTTAGAGGTTGGGAAAGTTCTGACCATCTGCTTGGGGGATTTTGGGGAGTTGTGGGTTTGCCTAAGATTTAATAGGTGCTGAATCTTATGTGTAGTCAAGAAAAATTATAACTTATTATTGCATTGAGATGAAGATTTGCTAGCCTAGCTTGAAAACTGCATGAAGAATTAACCAAGCTGGGAGGAAATGGAAGTTGATACTGATCCTGTGTGTAATGGGAAAGACCTTGTATGATCTACAGTCCTCCTTCCATTCTTGCTCGTTTTGAAACTCGCGTCCGTTGCTTATGTGCAAGGGGTGAACAGAGGGGGAAACAATGGGGCATGTGCCTGAGGTGTGTGCCCACGTGCTTCCATAGGCATGTGCCTATATTCAAGCCAATGGGCTTGAATATAAATGAAATTCCATTTTCACAAGGGGGGGGGTCTGGAAGTTCTCCCTCTGTAAAGGAGGGGCAACTGTATATTTTGTTGAAACTAACTTTAGCCATTCCAGTTAGTTATTTTTTTTTAATGTAACAAAATGAGCAATGAGCAATGATCTCTAATTTTTGTTTCCCTTCTTTCTGTACCTCACCCCACCCCCTAGATCAGCATTTGGAGATGACAACCAAAAGGAAAATTATTGGCCGACTGGTGCCATGCCGATGTTTTCGAGGGGAAGAAGAAATAATCTCAGTGCTCGATTACTCCCATTGCAGCCTTCAGCAGGTGCCAAAGGAGGTTTTTAACTTTGAGCGGACATTAGAAGAACTTTACCTAGATGCCAACCAAATTGAAGAGCTACCTAAGGTAAACCCTGCTTTTCTCTCATATAGAAATGTGTTTCTCTTCCTAGATGAACATTTAAAGTACGATTGAGTGTTTTGTATAAATTCACTGTGGACAAAATGCTGACTTCAGTTGTTCAGTGTGGCAATTAACAAAACACACAAAAAAAATCTGATTTTAGAAAATATATTGCTGTTGTCTCTGCTAGCAAGATAAAAATATTGAGCTGGATTTTGTACCAGGAAGTGCATCTGTACAAGACTGTTAAAGCCATGGTACTCAATACCTCTGCATAGAGTTTGATGTATATATGTTACAGTGAGGTTCCTGAGTTCATAGAACTCTAGGTTCCTAAGTGCATTAACTGAGAGTCAGTGCAATGCTTCACTTGTTAAAAATGAAAAAAAATGTATTGTACATTTTTAAACTGGAGAATTAGACATGATGAACCCTAGGCTGGTATCTCCCTCCTCTCCCTGTTACATTTTGTGGGAATACAGTATAAGGCATGACTTGTATATACTATATGTGTAATGGCTTTTGGTCAAATACAGTAAATGAAATTGGATATATACCATATGACACAGTATGGCATAATAAGTTTAATATTATCGGTTGTTGCTGATGAGGGCACAGAAAATATAATTCACATGTTATCTTACTGATACTTCTATGGCCAGAGGAGGGGAACTTGACACATGAATTTTTCTCTTTAATTTTGAAGGTAGCAAAATTCAAACTTAGCAGCTGGCAAAACTTGCGATTCCTAGCCATAGTATCTGAACAGAAAAGGACCAGTGAAACTCTTAGTGCAACCAACAGTCCTAAGATACTCTCTCTTTACATAATATGAGTAATCATGGGTTCAGGACATTTGGTTTGATGGTTTCTAGAAACCTTCCAGCTCAGTATTTCTGGAGTACATGTTTCATTGGCAAAGTGGGTTTTATTTATACAGACATTGCTGTCTCCAATATTGTGTGAAGACTAAATAGGCATTTAGAACATCTGTCTGTGGACATATGTAAAGCTGCATAAATCTCTGTGGCTTGGGGAAGGGGAGACAAGCTTTTTTAAAAAAGCACTAGCTCTCTGGTGGATAATTAGTGATAACAAATGAAAGCCATGATTTGTGGGTAATTCTGCCGCTTTTTACTGTTTTGACAAGTAAATTACACTTGCTGTTATGCCAAGAAGAGATAGCATTTAACAGGTTAAAATAAAAATTTGTAGATCTCTCTATACCACATTCCTTTTTTTAAAAAATAGCTCAAAATATCTGACAGAATATACAACACAGACAGTAATCTACAAAAAGAATTGGGGGCAATTATATCTTGACCATGGCAGTTTGAATCTCCTCTTAACATCTGGAGATCCATAACTAAAAGATATAACTATAAAATTGATAAAGTTGTGAAACTTATGCCCACTATATAATTGGGTGGGTGGGCGGGGGGCTATAAAAGTACGTTAACCCCCTGGAAAAGTTGATTGGGAATATGTGGCCAGTGGATGGCAGAGCCACAGCTGAAACTGCATGAGATCTGCAGCATTGCTGAATTGTATGGCTCTTTCTCTGTGCCAGGACATTAATTCTCTGTCTCTTGTGCATATTCATTCACACATACTTATGAAGCCGAAGAGGCATTCATTCCCAGAGTGACAGTCTGGAAAGCAAAAGTGGACCAACAGCATTTTAAAATGTGAGGTTGCTATAGGTTATTTCAAATTAACCTTAAAAACAAATGAAGAGATTTCAAAATGCAGATACAGAGTAACTTTATACAGGCTGAGTCTCCCATATCCAAAATGCTTGGGACCAGCAGTGTTTTAGATTTTGGATTTTTATTTATTTATTTATTTATTTATTTGGATTTTGGAATGCCTGTATTTGTATATGCACATATAATGAGATACCTTGGAGATGGTGCTCAAGACAAAACACAAAATTCATTTATGTTTCACATACATCTCATACGCATAGCCTGAAAGTAATTTTATACAATATTTGTAATACTTTTGTGTATGGCACAAAGTTTGTGTACCTTGAGCCATCAGAAAACAAATGTGTCGTGTCACTATTTGAGCCACCCATGAAAAAACTGTTGGATTTGGATTTTGGAATTCCGGATAAAGGAGACTCAACCTATATTTATCACTCTTAGGAGAATACGATTCCTAACTGTTATATGAAAAGAACTGTTATGTTATGTGAGAAGAGGAGCTTGCACATCTTCTCTTTCCCTTTCCTTATTTCTGAAGGCACTGCTTAATATCTAAAGCCAGTTGATACACACCACTGTCTAGAGTTCTGGAGCTTCATTTTCCTGCTTCTCTGGTGTTAAGAGAATCAGATCTTTCATTGAACTTTCCAGATGATGTGCTAGTGGAAATGAGAACTATTCTTATCATTCTTCCAAGCCCTTTATGCTCATCACTGCCTTCTGACAGCAGTTTAAAGAAGAAGTCTCTAGCTGTTTCTTACCTTTTCTAAGCTGCATTGCAAAATGGATAATACCTTGACTGTCTTCTGGGACAGAATCATAGAATCATAGAATCATAGAGTTGGAAGAGACCACTAGGGCCATCCAGTCCAACCCCCTGCCATGCAGGAAATCCAAATCAAAGCATCCCTGACAGATGGCCATCCAGCTAGGCCTTGAGGATTTGGCTGAGTTTGACTTCCAGCAAATATCAGGATAGTTGAAGTCGCCCATCACTACTACATCTCTCTTTTCTGACTGTGTGGTCATCTGTTCTAGAAAGATATCATCCAATTCCTCCATCTGACTTGGGGGTCTGTAGTAGACTCCCACCGTAACATCCTTGTTGTTTCTCTCCCCTTTGATTCTTATCCAGATGCTCTCCACCTGGCTTCCATGATTGATGTCCAGGATCTCTTCACTGGTGTAAATATCTCTGACATATAGTGCTACTCCTCCTCCTTTCTTATTTGGCCTATTTCTCTTAATAAGGTTATACCCCTCTATTTCCACATTCCAATCATGAGACTCATCCCACCAGGTTTCAGTGATGCTTTGTTGTACTAGGAGTTCGAGTTCATCTAGCTTATTTCTCATGCTCTGTGCATTAGTGTAGAGACATCGCAGACCATGGTTCCCTTTTACTTGCTGCCTGTGCAAGTTTTTTTGCCTCCCACTGTTGGGTCCTTGCACTGTTTGCCTTGTCTCCTCTATGTCAGTTTGACTATTTTCGCCATCCCTTTCGCCTTCCTTAATATTGCCTCCCTTCCCCTCGGAATTCAGTTTAAAGCTCTCCTGATCAAGTTCTTAAGACTGTTGGCAAAAACATTTCTTCCAACTGGCGTGAGATGCAACCCGTCTGTTGCAAGAAGTCCCTCCTCATGGAACCGCAGCCCATGATTGAAGAATCCAAATCCTTCTCGGCGGCACCATCTGTGAAGCCAGTTGTTCACATCCGCGATTTTCCTCTCCCTTCCTGGACCATGCCCTTCAACTGGCAGAAGAGACGAGATGACAACCTGTACATCCATTCCTTTCAGCTTCCTACCAAGCGCCTCGTAATCCCTTTTGATGTTCTGAATGCTGTGTCTTGCAGTATCATTAGTTCCCACGTGGACCAAAAGGAAGGGGTATTGGTCAGAAGACTTGACCAGTCTTGTCAGCCTCTCTGTCACATCATGGATCTTTGCACCTGGAAGACAACACACCTCTCGAGACATCTTGTCAGGCCTACAAATCACTGCTTCTGTACCCCTCAGCAAGGAGTCCCCCACTACGACCACACGCCTCCTCTGAGGCTTAGCAGTGACTGTTCCCTCGGGTGGGACTCTCAGGCTCCCCTGCTCTGTCCCTGAAGTCTGTCCATGCTGCTCTTCTTCATCCTCCTTGATAAGGGAAAGAGCTTCAAATCGATTCTCTAGCTGCAAACTCCCCGAACAATTCCTTCTTGGCTTACTTCTCTTTGTGACATTCCTCCAGCTGTCTGCCTCCTCTGTTTGGCAAGTGACCTCTTCAACCCTAGCATCTTCCTCTGCGTGGTACTCATTCAAGATGGTTAGTTCTATTGTGTCCAGGAAATCCTCTTGTTCCCTAATATGCTGAAGTGTAGCTACTCTGGACTCCAGCTGCTGCACTTTCTCCTCCAAGAGTGCTACCAACTTGTACTTGGTGCATGTGAAGTTGTCCACTTCTGTAGGCAAGAAGAGAAACATCCCACAAGAGTTACAGGTGACTGCAGCAGATCCCTCGTTGTCCATACTGCAAAGTCTTTAGTAATGAATATAACGGTCAATCTACTGGGAATACTTCTTTAAAGGAATGTACTGGCTGTTATGTTACACTTAAAGGGAAGGTTCTGTTTCAATATCTGATTCTAACCTGATGCCACTTGAGCAGAGTTGTTGAGTTAAAGAACTACTAAAATTCCTTCTCCTCTCTCTGGCCGGACTGCTCTGGAGGCTCTGGAAGTTGGTATATAAAGCTAGTCTGCTAGCTCCGCCCCCTTGTGACTCACAGATGTGACTCACAGAAGCTCCTCCCCTTCAGCAATGAGCACACGGTCTCAAAATGGCTGCCAAGCAGCTCCTCTCCTTCTCCTCTCTCTGGCCGGACTGCTCTGGAGGCTCTGGAAGTTGGTATATAAAGCTAGTCTGCTAGCTCCGCCCCCTTGTGACTCACAGATGCGACTCACAGAAGCTCCTCCCCTTCAGCAATGAGCACACGGTCTCAAG
>NC_056525.1:92253851-92266036 GCF_019175285.1 Sceloporus undulatus
CACACGGTCTCAAAATGGCTGCCAAGCAGCTCCTCTCCTTCTCCTCTCTCTGGCCGGACTGAATTCTTAAGAAGGAGACAGGGTCCGGTCTGAACTTCACCACAAGTGAAACAAAAGGCAAATAATTCAACATACTCACATTGTAGTTTAAAGTCTCCGTATCTCAGAGCAAATAAAAGTAGTCCCTGCCTCCTCAAAGCCCACTATAGATGCCAAATTGTTTAGGACAACAGGATAATAAATACTTTGTATAATTCAGAAGAGAGGCAAGATGTTCTCTGGTTTGGATTCTAGCCTGATAAAGGAAAACATAAATTGGTATGAGAGCCGGAGCCAGTAGTAGTTGTTTTAGATATGTTATTGGCTGCCTTGAGTTCCATTGTTGGGAGGAAGACAGAAGAAGAAGAAGAAATCATGGAAAGCTATTGGGTGGCACATTGGGCAAGTTACACTCCTTAGGGGAAGACAATGGCAAATAAATATTGCCGCCTCCAAATAAATTTTGCCAAGAAAATCCCACAGTCGGTTAGGTTTGTCATAAGTCAGAAATGACTGGAAGGCACATAATAACAAATCATAGAAAGGGTAGCTTATAAATCCAATTAATATTTGTTAATCGCTACTACTCCTACATAGGCACACATACAAATGTCATCGTAGTGTGTCATAGTGCAAAGTCAACAAATTTCTTTCCTATTCCTGTTCACTTGGCAATGGGACTTCAAATGTTACAGCAGCACCTTGTGGTGAAGCCATGTTTCACCATGCCAGCGTATCATCTTCATAGCTGTTTCAGTTTTATAGCTGGCATCGTCTGTGCTTCTGGCTGCACCTTTTTCTTTTCTTTTTTTCTTCTGTTTCACTGTGAGACAGATGGAAGTTTCACAAAAAAAATTCCAAAATGTTATGAGAAATAAATCCATAGTTCACGAAAATATATCAGACTGAACATCTATCCAGTCCAGCATTCCCTGGGAACCCCATAAGCCAAATGAAATAGCTTCACAGTAAATATGACATAGTGATGCTGTTGGACTAACAGGCAATAAGATATCACTTAAAGTGACAGAAAACCTGTCCAAGTACACTCGTCCCTCCACATCTGCTGCTTTGACTTTTGTGGATTTGATTATTCATGGATTTTATTAATATGTTTTCTCTAGGAATATCTAGGTCCTCTGGCACAATTCTGTGGTCAACTTTAATCAAAAGTCACACTAAAAGACCTCGAGATTCCTAGAGAGAACACTCCACTAGGCATTTATAGCTCCACCAGCACAATTCTGTGGTCAGTGTCTGGCAGGTGTTGACCAGAGTTGCACTGGAGGACCAAGAGATTCCTGGAAAGGTGTTCTTTCAGGTAAAAACAAAGTGTTTTTGTTATTTGTGGTTTTTCCACTTTCATGGGGATCCTGTGCCCCTAACCCCAGTGAATGTGGATAGACAAGTGTATTGATTTGTTAACCCTGTTGAACCAGTCATTATGGGTGTGGCTCCAGTTGATGAGACTGATTTGTAAAACAATGTGACAGGTAAAAAATATACAGTGGACACAAACAGCTGCAGATTCTTTACGGTCCCTTTCATCTCTTTGTCTCACGAAGAAAGATTTTAAGTGCCCAGGCACTGGCTGTGATAAACATTATGGAAACTGTAACTGAATTCATGCCTGTAACCTTAAGGAAAAGGATAATATTCTAGCAGAAGGTGAGTTTCCATAATTTTCTTGAATCTCACAATGATTATTAGGGAGATCCTGATTCATATGTTTTAATGGTGAAAGCACTATAATCCATTGGAGTATCCAGGACACTGATTCCATTATATAATTTTCTTCATACTTATACTGGATGACTCCAAGCTAATAATGATGATATAACGGATTATTTTTTTTCCACTAAGGAAGGCAATTGTCGAAACGCATATGGTTTTATCTGTATTTGTACATTTGTATGTCACCTAGGACTTCTAGTTTCCAGCATTTTATGCCTATTGACAAAACTGATCTCTTACATTATTATTTTGCCATTACATTGGTTAATAAAGCCTTTTGATACTTTGTTCTACTACCACTTTGTTTTGTTTTACCAATTTAATGGTGAAAGTAACATCTTCTTATGTGACTCAAGTCAATTACACTTGTAATCCTGTCACAGGGTTTTCTCGACAAGACTGATCCAGAAGAGTTTACCATTACCTTGCTCTTAGGCTCAAAGAGTGTGACTTGCCCAGGGTCACCCTATGGCTAAGCAGGGATTTGCACTGTGGCCTCCCAGAGTTCAATATTCACACTAATAGACCACACTGGCTGGACCAGAAATCACAATCATTCTGATCTAAAAATCCAAATGCTAGTCCCAAGTATAGCTTACCCACTGAAAAAATGAGACTTATATACTGTATACAATGTATTGATTAACCATTCAGTAGACTTTTCAATGGGTCTACTCTAATTGGAATAGAGGTTGGAATTAGACCGTTGATTTAGGTTTTTAATCTTTCCTCACCTTTTATATCTCTGCTTATCTCTCTTTTCTTCTCTGTGTACACACATGTGCATATGCACATACATGCGCACATGCACACACATTCACACACAACCATATGCTTCTTTACCTGTATTTCGTCCACATCTATTCAAGCACTGTCCACAACTGAAAACTTCATATTGTTTACTATCCATCTTTTCAGATATGTATCCAGGGATCTTTATGAACAAATAGAACATGCCTTTTAGATGTTGTGTGGGTTACACTAATGCATGTTCACTAAGTTCTACTGAGCTTGATAGGACTTATTCCTTAGTGTGCATATGATGGCAGACCTTGAGCGTATTTAAAGGTGATCTTTGTTCTCCTATTTGCCAAATAATCATTTAATTGGATTTGACTGTATTGTAGTATTGCTAAGTTGCCTTCCTTTTAGCCAAATTTTGATGCTCAGTGCAGTGGTTTGTTCACTCCATTGGGCAATTGTTTATAACTGAGAAGCAATTTAGTTATACTCACCAGGGGGTTGAAGGAAAAGTGATATAGAGAAGTGAGTCACTTCCCCATCTGTATATATTTCTTCATAGAGAAGAAATCATATTTTCCTGCCTCATAGAGATGAAACGGGGTGTGATAGAGGTCAATTTGCTGATGAATAGTTCACATTTATTTCTTATTTGTAATCATGATATGAGGTAGCAGTAGTTTTAAAAAACCTTTCATTTTTTTTAAATTATACCTCCATTTTCTGGATGTACAAAAAAGGTTAAGGCATATATTTGAGTGCATATAAAATGGGGTGGTAACATGGGACCAAAGTACATAATTATATAGTTTATTATTATACAGAATATATTGTGAGGTGAAAAGATGGGTTGTCTCCCAAAACCCCCAACATGGCTGACTACACAAATGCTTTGCATTTCAATAACTGTATGAGTCACCTATGACTGACTAGTTGTGAAATAATATTACAGGCAATGTTGGTCAGACTATCACCTCTCAGCTAATTTTGAGGCAGCTATTTTGTTGATTCTTCAGGTCATGCTATCTAATGTTCTTCTTCATCACCAAGTAGTTATAGATAATTTAAAGTAGTAAAAAAATAGGAAATGTATAGCATGAACCATGTCACATGCTTTTTTTTAAATTACTAGATATTTCAGAAGAGAGGGGAAAATATGACAAGGATCTACTCTAAATCATTTATAATCCCAGCCTCACATAGCATAGCATAACTGTGGGGAAGGGGGCACCTTTGCTTGCCTCTAGGAAGAGAGACCACTGTGAGTGAAAAACTGGATTTGCTAATACATGTGGAACAAAGCACAAAGAGAGATTGGTGGAACCTGACTAGTTATAGGCCTCTTGTTATTGTTAGCTGCCCTGGAGTTGACCTCCACTCATGGCAATCTTGTGGATGAGACATCTCCAAGCCTCCAAGCTCACTTCTCTGCTTAGCTCTTGTAGATTCAGACCCGTGACTTCCCTAATTGAGTCTAGCCATCTCTGACATGCGGTCTTCCTCTTTTTCTACTGCCAGAAAGTCTACTCTTCTCTATCTTACAGGCCTACCTTCTCATCTTCACTTGGTCCATCCCCCTTTCAAGACAGTGCAAGCCTTTTGAGGCTAGGTAGGAATGTTCTCCTCACTTTCCAGGAGGTTTTTTTTTAACCTACCTTGCACTGTGTCTGTATTTTCATGGCACTGGGTTTGGTGGTGTAAATAAGTAACTACCAGCTGGTAGGGGGCATTGAAGGCACCATAGGTGCTGATTTGATGAAGGGGAAGTCTCCAAGTTGCTCTTGTAGATCACAGGATTTAGAAGATCAGAAAAGAGATTTCCCTTGCAGCCAGCCTGAGGCATGCTTTCCCTTGATGTCATGGGACATATGAGGGCAGGTTCCCTGGGAAGCTCTCCCTTGTTATTAACTGCCTGGGTGCCCAGCCAAAATGATGTCTGACACTCAGGGCTTGGGTGCTTTGCCCAGAGGTGGGTGAAGATAAGGTCAAGTTGGAACTTCCTGCTTCAGCCAGAGCACACTTTAGGCTCCTTCCCCATGCAGATGGTTAAAGTTCAAAGTTAAAGAATTAAATACTTAATAACATGGCCTTTTAGTACCCAAGTCTGTTGTCTAGTTTTGTCATTTCCTAGTTGGTAAGCAGTATCACTTGTCACCCCACTGCTGTATAGCATGTGCTATTAGGACTCCTTACTTTATTCAGCTCAGTAGCTGTCCTTGTTAATATTTTAGATAGATTGATAAAGGTACATTCATTTATTGATAAATAAACCTTACCTAACACTTTCAATGCTGTAGTTCTTTTTTTATAGTGATACCGGGATAAACATTAAATGATATTACATCAGAGTTGTTGTCTTTTATAGAATCATAGAGTTGGAAGATATCTCAAGGGCCATCCAATTCCTGCCATGCAGGAATACACAATCAAAGAACCCCAACAGATGGCCATCTAGTCTCTGTTTAAATCTCCAAAGAAGGAGACTCCACCACTCTCTGAGGGAATGTGTTCCTCTGTCAAACAGCTCTTACGGTCAGGAAATTCTTCCTAATGTTGAAGTGAAATCTGTTTTCTTTCTTTTCCTGTAGTTTGCATCCATTGCTCCATGTCCTACAGTAGTTTTTGGAGCAGCAGAAAACAAACTTGCTCCATCCTCAATATGACATCCTTTTCAGACATTTAACCAGGACAATCATATCATTTTGTTAGGTTAAACTTCAAAGGACAGTTACTTCTTTTCCCATACTGTCATGAAAATAATTTGTCAAGTCTTCAGAGAGAAAAATCTTTGCCACTCTGGTTTTGTTCTTGTGTGCTTTTCAAATTGTTTCTGACTTACGGTAACCCTAAAGTTAACCTATCACAGTGTTTTCTGGGGCTGAGAGTGTGTGACTTGCCCAAGGTTTATGTGGGTGAGAGGAGATTCAAACCCTGGTCTTCAGAGCTGTAGTGGCTCACAATATGGTCTACTAAATAAATAATAGCTATTGAAAAGAAGAAGAAGAAAAAACACCAAGCTACACAATTCTTAAATCCAGTAAGCCAAAACTGCAGTATAATTATAAAAATAACATTAAAAAAACATACGCAAATGCAATACTGATCATTAATATTTGGGATAAAATAAAAATATCTTAGTCCAATGCTGAAAATTCATTAAAATGGGCATCAGATGACCATCTCTGGTAGAGAATTCCAAAGCCCATGTGTTACTATGCCCTTTCTACTTTCCTAATCCTGTGAAGTTTTCAGAGGGAGACTTCTAATCTTGACATCAGTCTCAGATAATTTAAATACATTTCTTTTGGAATGAAGTTGAAGTATCAGTGAACTTGAATTTCAGTAGGATATAACCAGGAAGCATAAAGCAGTTTACTTTAAGGAGACCGTTTTAGCTTTAGGGTTTGGTTGCTGAAGTACCTCAGATAAAAAACATAAAAGAAGTGTTATCCTTTTAAGAAATATGGTGATCCATGGGATGGAAATATATATGCACAGATATAGATCCCTGAATATGCTGATACTCTCCATATATATATAGAGAGAGAGAGTGAGAGAGAGAGAGAGAAAACCTGAAAGGGGGATATGTATATACTTTTCAAAGTTCACAATGAAAGGTTTTTTGTAGGCTGTAATATAATTTCTACAGTTCACCGAAAACAACAGAGAATATACAGATACATTTTAAAGTGATATATTTCCAAATTTCTAATTCAATGGCTAGCAAGTGATGACACTATAATTTTGTTCACCTAATTATGCAGGGGAGGGGGATCAGTAATAATGCCTGAGATGCCCATGGTAACTAAAATGCATACATGGCACTAAAATTAAATACAATGTATTTGTTTCTAAGTTCCTAAGTTTTTTTGCTATCACCCTTCAATTTCAAATTAATATATCCCAAACTGAGAAATTATATTTTTCTACCTGACTTTTATTTTACCAATTTAGATAAACTAAACAGTTTCAAAACAGTTTTCTTTGCATGCCATAATTTCCATGCCATTTGCACTAATAGTAGTGCCAATCTACAATATCTGACAATTGAAGGTGAGATAATTGAAGGGTAAGGGAGAAGAATGCTTAAAACTATTGCTAATAAGGTAAAGCCACTGTTGTTTGTTTCATGTGCCCTTGAAAGACTGTCTCCTTATTATAACTAGGTTATGAAGAAGCTATTTTTTGTTCTTCAGTTGAGTTCACATTTCCTTTTCAGCAGGTATCAGCCAAACAATTTTTGCCATTTTTTCCCTGAAAAACACAAAACATATGAAGCTGTCTTTGTATTGTTGTTTTGTTTTAATCATGGTGTGTTATTGCAACTTTAGATTTTAGATGAATGCACACAGTTTTAGTGCACAACCTTTTGACATATAAATCTGTGTCTCAGCACAGAACAAAATAGGTGGGATCCTTGATACTTGAAGAAGCACACCTTACTATATATAACTGCATAAGGATTGAAGTCTGCTGGAAAGACCATTTTATTTGTCCCACCAGTGACTACACAGTCAATACACTGTGTGAGCACACAAGAGAGGATCATCTCCTCTGTGGCACCTCTGTACCAGACTCCAGTCCAGGGCATGTAAAATGTCCTAGAGGCTCAATTAACATCAGTTCTGGCCACGTAAAAGTATGACTATTCACTAAAGTCTAATTCAGTTTCCAAACTTTTTTTGGCTACTGCCCCCTTTTGTCTTGTAAATTCAGACCAACCAATCTCAGTCGCTGCTGCCTTTGCATCTGGTCACCCTGAAAGCAGCAATTGAGCAGTTGGCTGACCAGCAACCAAGAAGCCTCTCACCCATGCCACCCCTCCAGCAAAGACCAATACAGTTGCTGCACAGCCAGCTGTTAGTTATTGCTCCCATGATGACCAAAGGGAGAAGCGCCTTCCTGGTGAGGAAGGACTTGCAATCCTTCTTCATTGGGATGAAGAGGGGCCCTGCCAGCGTGTGTGTTGGGGGTTTACGGAGACCACATGCCCTGGACTGGAATCTGGCACAGATGGGGAAAGGGACAGATTTTAACTACAGGAGCTGCTCCATGGTCAAGGATTCTTTCCAAGCATCAACCCCAGATACACTTCATGCTCCTTCACTACAGACATATCTTCCCCATAGAGCTTGAAGTGATCCTACACACACATATACACAAACATTTTTTCTGTTACCTTTTCTCTCACATTGTCCAAGGGGGAAAAACAGGATCAGCAGAGTAGCTTCAACTTGTCAACCAAGTCTCAGCAAAGCTCACAAAGCTTAAGCAGGGTCCAAAATGCAAAAGCTTCTTTTCCCACCACTTCTCCCCACTGTAATTCCTTGCTCAGTCAGTCTGTCCCACAATGGTGCCATTCTGAGTCATAGAAGTGATGTCTTGTGCCCAAGCATCGCAGATTTCCCAGCCGCCATCACCAGTGAAATATGCAGCTAAGGTTTGTGAGGGTGGGCAAAGAGTGGGAGACATCACCACACTAAATGATCAACCCTCATCCCCACCATGGTCCTAAAGGCTACTGGTTCCCCGTATCTTTCTTGCACAACAACACTTTCCCCCTCACTGTTCCCCTAGATCTTTCCATTACCCTCTTGGGGCGTGTACCGCCCACTTTGGGAATCACTGGTCTAATTGATTCATTCCAAAGTGTTCATGCACATAGTTTTACATTATTTGAACCTCCTCAAGCTGTTTTTAACTTGTCAACTTGTTTAATATGCTTTAATCTACAGGTACCCCCTACATATTGAACAAGTTAGGGACCAGGGCACATTATGGTTCTACATTTTAATAATTTCCACTTTTTGAGAGTAGTCTGGTCCCTAAACTGTTGAATAAGCAAGGGCTTCATATAATTAGACAATCTTAGTTGTTTTAAATTGTTTTATCTGTATTGTTTTAATCTACTTATGTTTTATACCACCCTGAGACTGCATGATATAGGTCTAGATATAAATATTTTAATAAACTAATGAACATTGAAATGTTCCAAAATACAATACTTAAGACACAAATTCATATCCAAGAAGAAAACAAATCTGGGCTGTTCTTCTGTTCAGCCTAGTTCTGGAAGACTGAGTCCATCTAATTTATTATTTTGAGAAGATTTGAAAACCTAAATAATGAATTGAACCAATTGAGCTCTTTCAGAACATGATTGGCATAGACCATTGGTCAACCTAAATGATAGTAATATTAGACATATATAGGTTCCTTCCTAAACAGAAGAAGTGCATACAGCAAGTAAGGTACCCCATTGGAGTCTTAATGTTCAAGTTCGTAATAGTTTCTCACAGTTAAATAAGATTTCCTGAGAAAATGTATCTGCTGAAAGGGCTATTTAAAGTAATTTAATCGCTTTGTAGAGTGCATTTCTCACTCCTGCCTTATTGTTGCCATTGCTTGTCATTCCTTTCAGAATGAAGGGAGATGACAAAATTATTCCAAAAGGAACCATTTTCTTAATGGAAATTGGTTTGCATTTTGCTGTATATTCACCAGCCCAAATTGAATGCTTGCTGTTCAGTAGTTTTCTGAAGAAATGCATTTCTTAGTAGATCATAGTACCCAGCAAAAAATATACATAAAGTAGCTGTACAGTTCAACACACACTAGATTTTTAAAGATAAAAAAATCAGTAATCTGTAGATTGTTCAGCAGTATTGTGCAAGTGTTAATATCATTTACTCCTGTGGCAGTGTGTGCATAGGGACATGTGCATGGCATGGCACCATTTAAACCAATGGGACTTCAGGTCCCACAGTTTGTGGCCCTTGCGGTCTCTTCCAACTCTACGATTCTATGATTCTATGATTCTATGAAGGGGTCTGGAATGGCACTTCTGTGGATACGAAGGGCCAACTGTATATAGGTGGTTTCACATTCTTGTAGAGAATGTATGAAATAAGGACAGCAAGTCACTGGGCATTGCTTAATACCAACTCTTTCTCTTGAAAGTGTCCAACGTCACTCTGCCTGCAGTTACATTGTGTTATTTTTTATTCATTTGTTGCTATTAACCAACCTACAGTTGATGCTGTTAACCAACCAACTGCTTAATAAAGAAGCCTGATTAAGAAAAGATTAATGTTCATTTTTCTCTGGTGTTGATCTATCTCTCTTCTGTACTCATGACAGGGAGTGGGGAAGCTTACTCAGGCTGGGCTGTGCATAGGGAGCATGCTTAGGCACTGGTAAGAGATGTATGCACTAGACCTCACTGGCTATGAGAAAATGTGTGATATTTTATGCTATATTTTTATTGCCTTTAAATGTTAACATTGCACTAAAACTGTGAATGGCACTATTGTAACCAATTTTCTTTTGTTTTTGCAGCAATTATTCAACTGTCAAGCTCTGCGTAAACTGAGTATACCAGACAATGACCTTTCAAGCCTGCCAACCAGCATTGCCAGTTTAGTTAATCTTAAAGAACTTGACATCAGTAAAAATGGTAAGTATAAAAATTGTTCTTATACTGGATTTCAATTATTGTAGAATCATAGGACATTAAAAAAAAAACAGTGTTGAAACAACATTAAAAGCTATCTTACTGACCTTGTCCTTATGTCGATAAAAATTATTTAAATAACTTAAACACAAACAACTCTAAATAAAATGTTAAATTAGGCTCTTTGTTCTAATGTATTTTTCTTTTGTAGTACCAACTACAAAGTTGTTTCTGGCAACATGCAAAAGTGAGTGTACTAACTGCTGTGCAACCACAGTATCACTAGCCATGATATAATGCCACCACACGGGAAGCTACACAACAAATATGACTCCACAAATATTTAGGATTAGAGTGCTAATTGCTATTGTGCAAATAGTGGTTGTCCCTCCCCCTCCCCCCAGTTAGGAAAATGGTAAGAGAGCAGTCTGGCAGAGGCATGATAGGGAAAAGCCTAAATAAGTTTGTCCAAAGAATCCTATCATTTTTCATAAGGATGCAGTATAAGATCGTGTATCTTAATTCGATGTCATTTGCATAAGAATAATAGTGACAACACTGAATTTTATTGGTAACTAAAACATACAGAAAATGTCTCTTTGTTTTACATAATATTTAAACTCATTTGAGAGTACCGTTAATTTAAATTATAGGACTAGTAGCCTTTTATTTCTTTCATTAAGCTCACATATTTGTACATATGTATACTTATTTATCTATTTAAATATTTATTTATCACCACTGAGGTCTACCAGGGCACCTGAGGCAAAGCACAATGGATGAAAAGAGATAAAACATTGCTTTAAAATATATCGGAGGATTTTTAATAAACCAGTTTGTTTTATGTAGTAAACCACACACACAATTGAAACAAAAGCCATACAAAACAGTGCAGTTTTGGTTGCCAGACAGAAATTTAAAAGGGATGGAACTTCCCTCCTTTTAAGAATGAGTTTCAACAACCCAATAATGGAACTGAAAAATCCTTTCTGGTGAGCTCATCATGCTAAATCCTCTGTCTGTCATTTCATATTAATCCCATGATTCATATATATATATATATATATATATATATATATATATATATATATATATATGAAGCCAAGCCCTTCCTCCAGTCCATCTGCCTCGGAGGTGGAGAAGATCTGCTGGACCTGATCCCATTCCCCACCACCACTCCCTTCTTCTTTTGTTTTGTGTCTTTTAGATTGTAAGCCTGAGGGCAGGGAACCGTCTGACTAAAAGATTGTGTGTACAGCGCTGTGTAAATTTACAGCTTTTTATAAATAAAGGTTAATAATAATAATATATAGTTATAGGGGTATTTTTTTTCTTCATGTTGACAATGCCAAATCATGTTGTGTGAAAGGGGGCAGCATTGATCTTGCATGCTTCTTGATCCCTTTCCTCTAGCACAGCTGTGATAGGAGATTAGCTATATCCTTGACTCCCATATATATAACTAAGGCTGTTGTGTATAAAAGAAGCTACCTCCATAGCTCATTCTCTGGTGCAATATGATTTTTTTTTATTTCTTTTGTCTTGTCTATTCATAGACGGTAAGAAGACCACATGCCTTTGTAGTAAGAAGACCACATGCTTTTGACCACTACAGTCTTCTTGCAGGAGAAGAACTGTTTCTCCTGGCTTTGTCAAAGTGTGGAAAAGATTTAGACTGTCATCAAATACTAACGAGTCTATTAAATGCCCTTGAATAGATAACCAAGGAACTTTTAAAATTAATCCATCACTTCCATTTAATGGCTTATATTTAACAGTCCAGCCATGGACAAAAGACACATTTGTGTTCACAGACAGGACCAATAGCCAATAGTCCCTTTCTTTCTTGCTTGTTTCTTTTCTAAAGTCAGTTTCCATTAGAGTTTTTTTCCCTCTGCCTTAACTCACCCCTCCAGTTCTAGAGAGTTTCTCAACAGTCTGGAGCAGGTTTTTGGGGGACCAAAAGGATTAAATGAAAATCACTCCACTGGGTGGAGTGCCACTTGGTAATGAGTGACACCTCTGGGTCCAAGTCTTTTATTTTAGCAAGTGATAATAACATTATTCCTCTATGTTATTCCTACAAAATATTAAGTTTATTACACAGATGGTACTACAAGACAGTTAATTAAAAGTTTCATGTGGTTCTTGTTCAAATAAGAATATACTGATAATTTGCTTATTTTAGCTTTGTCCACAAGCATGAACCATTTCAAAG
>NC_056525.1:92266046-92292939 GCF_019175285.1 Sceloporus undulatus
GTTTTATCACCACTGAGTGGAATCATGAGATCTTTTGTACATTGGTAAATTATTATTTTTTGCATTATGCACTATAATATACAAAAATAAATGCAGAACTGCTGTCTCTTTTGCACAAAGCAATGTTATGTAAGTGATTTTTTTTGCCAAAAAAAGTCCTGAAATTTTTTTAAAAATCATAAGAAAGTTGATTCTTGAGAGTGAGAAAATTTGTGACTTCCTTTCTTTACATCCCCAGTTCATTCTGCTCATTGTACAATATGTGTAGCACATGAAGCTTGTGAGGATTTCCAAGCTGTTTCTGGTTTTGGTAGCTTGATCAGTGATGATAAACTGACAAGAAGAAGGAAGACTGCTTGATCTGCAGAATACATCTTAAGATAGACTTCAAATTGGGACTCACCTAAAGCTAAGCAATTTTTGAGAGCCCAGGGGAATTTCCTGAGCAGAACAGTCTCAAAGGGCCAAACTCTGACAACACTGCACATAATTGATTCTCTTTAATTTTCAGTGCAATGCATTCAGGCACTCTGCTCTTCTAATGGTGTCAGAATAAAAAAGTGTTACATAATGCACGGGCTATATCATTAAGATGAAAATTATGTTATATTCAGTCTGCCTTTAGGGCATGCTGAAGCTATTTTTATTTTTGTTAAATCATCTCCCTCACTGCTGCAGTGAATGTCTGCTTTATTTTTGTGCCAATTTAAATTGAAATTTCCTCAGCTTTCTTCTATTTATTTTAGACCCACTCTCAAAACCTAGTCCTCAGACTAACTAAGACCATGTAATATTTTGACTTTATTTTGAAAACAGTTAGGCCCAACAAAGTACCCAACTACAGAAAGAAAGAAAGAAGCAGTCACTCTAGTTGTAAAAATATTAACTACAGGTTGAACTCATTGTTTTCAAAGGTACTTTCTGGTGCATTTCTTAGGACTACTGAAGACATTTGTTTATACAGGGCTGATTTCAGTTTTGAGGAGCCTTTGGGGCACCCAGTATCCCCCCAAATGGAGCACAGCTGTGTCTTCATCTGAATTGCCCTATCTATTGGACTCAGAGGTGCAAAGCAGATGGGCATCCAGGAGCAGCCAAAAGCCACTTCCCGCCTCATCACCCTGGGGCCACGGCAAACACACGCCATGGCCCCAACGGCTCCTCCTGCCACAGTCCCAAATAGGCCGCAGCAAGGAAGGAAAAACGATCCACTCCTTTGGGGGCTAGTTTTGGGCTGCCTTAGGCAGCCCTGGAGTGGCTTCCAGGTGCTCCGGGGGTATGTTTTGTCTAAACACCATCCCCCTGTCTGCCTGTCTGTTTCAGGCCAAAGTCTGGGATTGGCCATTCTGGGTTCTGGGGTTGACCATTCTGAGAGTTGTAGTCTAATAAAAGTATATTGAAGTTTTCATCAACATATACTCACATTCATGCATTTCTACTCAATCCTGACATCTGGAATTTTTCATTTCTGCAAAGTCCTAGGTATTTGCACATGAAGTTGAAGAGGGGGAAGGATGGCATAGTAAAATGGCATAGTAAAATGATGCCCCTTATATAAAATGGCAAAATCAAAGTTTGCTTTTGGGAATTTTAAAAAATATTTTCAAGCCATGCATGGTTGAATCCGTGGGTAAAGATTCTGTGGATATGGATGGCCAAACAGTTCAAAAATTTGATTTAATTTGGAAGTAAGATTCAAATCCCAAAGTGAACACAAGCTGTACCTTGTTAAAAAAAATGCAACTGGATGTATTTTCTCTGTCCCTCCTCCCAACTCATACCCCATTGTCATTCTGATGATATCTTCCCCCCCCCTTTTTTTTTTAAAAAGCAAAGTGCTATAGGATTTCTATTTTGGCACTTACAATTTGGTTTGGCTATTATGCTAATAATTTAGTTCAAGGAGCAAATAGTTAATTTGGTGAATGAAATTGTCATTTGTCAAATGGGTTACCTAGAAAATTCCAAAAGCTGGAATATCCAAAAATTGCAACTACAATTACAGTTTTCCCTTTTAGATAAAAATGAGATAGATTCAGAAATCAAGGTGCAAAAATAATTAAGCCTAAAGCAAAGACATTGCATCAAATACATGTCTGACTGTGACCCAGAGAGCCTATTTAATGGAATAGGTCTGGGATTCTGCAGACAAACCCAATTCCTATCAAAGGAATTGAAGAGATTAGAAGCAGAACAGAAGTATTTTGCCTGGGCGGTCTGTTGCAGAGTTTCAAATTAACCCCACCACAGATTTTTAGCCTCATAAACTTTCAGCTGTGTTCTGAACCATGCCTTCAGCCTGACTCTCCTGTCTTGTCCTCAGCTTTCTGGGGCAAGGTGGCAGCTGACAAACTTCATCAAAGGAGTTTTGTTCAATGCTAGAAAGCTCTGAAGGAAGAAAATGTTAACTTGACAGGATAGTAAAGAGTGAATAGGTGGAGCTGGCAATGTGTATATGCAAGGGCCTCAACTTCCAGAGGTTTGCTGGGTCAACAGCTCCATTTCAAGTCCTTTACTCTCCCCCTTTTGCTCCATGATAATCTGGCACTCCCTAATCTGGCTCCAGCTCTGACTCTAGACATGCTTTTGGGCAAAGTGCAATATATAGACAGATTGAAAAACAACTCGAAAGCATAGAGAAATGGTTTTTAATGGTGCAGTAACTAATGCTGCAATATTGTCATTGTAATTTTAACCTTGCTGTGATCCTGCTTCGATCCATCAGGAGAGGTGGGAAGATAGAAATAAAAATTATTATTATTATTATTATTATTATTATTATTATTATTATTATTACCTGAAACTGAAATAGTCATGAAAGCATAATGATTCATTATGCCCATTTGCTTCCTAGCTCTCACATATGAGTTTTCTTTTCTTTTTGTAAAGATTGACACAAGGTGGGATTGTTTTTGTAAGCCCTACTCTTGAAAAATATCTTATGCTTGAAAGCAAAATTAAAGAATTAGATTTTTTTTAAATTAAATTTTCACTAGAAATGTTCTTTTCTTTTAAAAGAGAAGGAGTCTTTGAAAAAGGACACTCTCTTTGTCCTTGGGTAGTAAATTCAGTTGATATTTTGTTTTTTCTTTGTCATTCATCTGTGACTTCCTTTGCATTTTATCCACCTCAGATGATTTACTCCATTTCATTTGCCAAATAAACATCCACAGGCTATTGCCCTGACATGTCTAATAAAAAAATTAACATAAATACGTGCCAATGATGACTCATGGACTAAGAAGAAAGACAATGTGGATACACTTTCAGGCAAAGTCAGAAAAATCCACCAGTGCTCCCCAGTTCTTTCCCAGAGGACAAAATGTTGATAGACAAGAGTAAAATAAAAAAAATAGTTGCAGACCTTACATTTGTACTAATAAATAGTTGTAGGTAAGCTTCAGCTGCTACAGTCATGTTTCTACAACATTTATTTTGAATTATAATATTGTGGAAGGCAAAAGTCTCCCCCCTCTCTACTTTAGAACATTATGGTGCCATGCTCTGAAGATGTTATCACTGAATGACCTAGGAAATAGATTAGGGAAAACAAGTATACAGCAAGCTTGTTTCTACAGGTACCTTCTACACACTAGGGTTATCAAAACTGGCTGTTCTGTGTGCTGCATCTGGGTTACTTCCATGTTAACAAGTGCTACTTGAAAATAGGATTTCTCAATGGTGATGCCATAAGTCTAGGTATTTTTTCTTTTGATCTGCTTCTAATCTCTGTATCCAGAAGACTCTCAACAGATACCCTGGTTTACTTCCAGGATGGGGCCTTAGCTATCACAATGTGGCCATGTGATATCATTTGTCCTTCCAATGCCATGTCCTTCCAATGCCATGCCTATCCACCTCCTGCAAATGGGTACAACTTCAGTTTCTCAGTACTGATGAAGGAAAATGTAGTAAATTGGATTCATGTAGTAGGTTTGTTATGTTTTGCCTATCTAAAAAAGAATTGTAGAATTTTCTACTGAAGGAAAAATTCAGGAAAACAGAAAGATTCAGTTTTGTGCACTTGCATGTACAAAGGATGAATTCAGTTTTTCCAGTTCTTTGTCAACTGACTGTTTCACTGAGAAGTTGGTGCTTTTTCATTCTTTGAGCCTACTTTCACATCAGTAACCCCTTGTCGGGAGAAATATGACAGCTAGGTTTCTAAGTTTGTTTGATTGATTATAATAGGTAAGCAACTATTAGGTTTTAGGGTATGTCGTTGGCTTCCTGAGGTGCTCCTTTAATCCTCTCCTCCCCACTGTCTGTGTGCAGAATCCATCAGCTGAGTATCGTGGACTTGCATCAAGCTGCTTGAACTTACTTTTATATTTATTTTAGGCTTGTTCCACTTTTCCATCCAATCTAGAGTTACAAAGCAGATTGTAGCTGATATACAAGGATCACAAACATGATACAAGGCACCTCTTGTATAACATTAGTGACATTTAAAATGAAAAATTGTCAAGTAGGCAATCTGGTAACTTAGATATTAAGCTTGTCTTAGATGTGAGTGTTGCTTGGCATATATTTCATTGAAGAGACTATTACAAATATCAAATTTACTTGTATATAAGATTTAAATTCAAAGGGAACTTTTTGTACATAGCAGGTTCTAAGGTACTTATTTTGTGTTTGTAATATTCAGCAAGTCAGGTGCTGCCCAGGTGACAATTGGAAGAGACTATCAGTGAAGCATGAGGAATCACTTTAGGGGGCAGTGGTAAGAACTGGTGTCTGTGCAGAATTACTGGTACATGGTAATTGGATCTTAGCAACAATCATGGTTGTTAAATAAAGCATAATATTTACTACTTGATATGAAACTTGTGATCTCTTTGACAGTCTCCCCCTTTTAAAGAACAAAAATGTGTTTCTTACATAACATATGACATCTTTGCTTGTTTGTTTTTGTTTTGTAGGAATCCAAGATTTTCCAGAAAACATAAAGTGCTGTAAGTGTTTAACAATAATTGAAGCCAGTGTCAATCCTATTTCTAAGTGAGTATCCAACAGTTGAGTTAAGTGTTTCTCTCTTTTAAATATGCAGTGTTTTACAAATTAAAATGTAATGTGAAGTGGGGGTAGCACTGTTATTTGTAATAATAATAATAATAATAATAATAATAATAATAATAATAATAATAATAATAAACACATCAGGAACAGAGCCAACTGGGAGAGAACTAAGTGAGGCCAGTAACACTATAGTAGCTAGAAGAAAAGAATGCTGATACATTTTAAGGGTTGTATTCACTGAAATACTGATTTAGTGTTCAGTTTTATAAACATATATAGGACTATTGAACAATGAAGTAATTCACTGATCCATAGCCTCAGTTGTAAAAACTAAGCTGCTATATACAAAATCATACCTTTGGTTCATCAATTACTTTGTGTTCTACAACAACTTTGTGCCTTTTAAACATTTTAGACAGAAATCTTTTCCAAACCCTACCTAGATGTCTATTCTTGATTGGATCATGATGCTCTTTAAAATCTGGGCATTCAGATTTAATTCTGCTCCTGGGTATCCAGATTGTAACTGTCAATATTTAGGTGGTGAGTAGGAAGGGGGGAATCATATTGTCATCCCTGTTTTCCCTCTCTTTTAAAATAGCTCAGTGATACTGATTTGTTGATTCTGCCATACTGACTATTTTTTCCTTTGCATTTTTTTGGAGTAATTTGATTATGTCAATACAAAAACAGGGCAGTACATAGCCCAAAGAAGAAAAATAAATGTTTATGGTTACTTCATATCAATATATAGGGCAATGTCATCAATATTCATAAAATTGCAACATACTCTTTCAGCATCAATAAAAATGTTTCATTCTAGAGATTATAAAAAGTGACACTGATATCATCCAGTTCTCATTTCATAATTAAATCCACCACTGAAAGCTTACACAGACATAACAAAAGATGATGTAAACTTAAATTTCAGGTACATAAATCTCTCCTCAAAAGAGGAGGTGTAGTATGTCACTTGTTGCAGTAAGAAGCAAGCAGTTAGCTTGAACAAATTGTTCAATAAATTTTTCACTGTGCAGCAATTGAGAATATCTATCTGTTGGGACTTATATTTGTATTGTTCTTACCGTAACAAAGCTAAAAAAAATTAACTCGTTTTTTAGGCTCCCAGACGGTTTCACTCAGCTTTTAAATTTGACCCAGCTGTACTTAAATGATGCCTTTCTGGAATTTCTTCCAGCTAACTTTGGAAGGTAAGCTTTAAATTTACCAGTTCTCTGTCAACCAAAAACATGTATTTCATGTAAGTCTAGAATACACACATTGTAGCTATTATGGTTATTTCATTTCCTTTTGAATTAGAAGTGGGATTTAATGAATGTTTCTTTGTTACAATTATCTTATAGCCTTGCCACTGATGTGCTGGGATCTTGATAGAAACAGAAAAGAAATAGTTCTAAGCTGGATGACCACAGAACTCCCACACCAACAAGCCCAGTGTAGGTTCGATAAAACAGTTAAAATAAATAATGAATTACACTTGCCAACCATGCTATGGATGATTTTGATGGTGGCATAATTTTTTTGATAGTGAGAGGAAACAAAAAAAAAGTGAATTGGAGGAAGGGGAGAGATAGCTTAAGGTGACTAGGCACATATGGAAATGAGGAACAGAAGAGAATCCCAAGTTTGGATGATATTACTTCGGTTAGATTGAAGGCACACAAAAAATCAATCCACTAGTCATTGGATTATACAGGCTTTGGGATGAGCAACAGAGAACTAGGTTCAGGTATCTTCTCAATGGTGGCCATTCATTTGAAGCTTCAGTTTCCTAGAATCATGGGACAGGGTCATCTATCCACGGAACTGACTTCTAAGAATACACACCTGAAGCACTCCTGAGAGCTGGCTATTCAACCTCTGTTTACAGACTT
Organism: Sceloporus undulatus; assembly: GCF_019175285.1. NCBI lineage: Eukaryota > Metazoa > Chordata > Lepidosauria > Squamata > Phrynosomatidae > Sceloporus > Sceloporus undulatus. The sequence continues at coordinate 92,272,961 of NC_056525.1, forward strand.
CTAGCATGAAGAGTCGACCCCCTTCTGAGGCAGTCTATTCCACTGTTGAACAGCTCTTACACTATAGAAATTCTTCCTAATATTTTGGTTGAATCACCTTTCTTGTACCTTCTTTATCATTAAAGTAAATGTTATTGTGATTCATGACACTTCAGAGAACATAGCGATTACAAAATATTTTACACCTTTTCATAATACAAATGTTTCAAAGTAGTCCAGGATGTTTCTTTAATAATGTTTTTGTTATTTTTTGATAATCCAAAAATATCATAGTTTGCCATACTATTTTTGGAAATCTGAAATATCAGGTTGTGGTTGCTTCAGACAAGGAAGTAACTAATCAAATAGAGTTCACAAGGGAAGAAAGATGTCTGCAAGTTTAAGGCTAAGACATGTAAAACCTTCTAAACCAGCCCTGTAACACTTTCATGTAGAGTTGTCAGATGCTTTGGTTTTGTGCCAGTCTCTCCCAAAGTAAATCCAAAAAGTCATTTTTTGAAAGAAAAAAAAAACCATGCCTTCTAAGATTGATTAATGGCTTGCATTTTGTTGAAGATTTAACAGTAGCAGCACACATAGTAGTTATATTTTCTAAACATATATTGAAGTAATTGGAAGATGCCATGCCTTACTCAAACCTATAATCAAATAGAGTTCCCCAAGTTTGTTAAAAACATTTAAATACTGTGAAAAGGACAGAAGCTGTTATCAAGGAAGCAAGTTGGATACATCTCTCACTGAAGTGCTGGACTTCACTTTGTGCATTTCCTGCACAAATAATGGAAGGAAGTATTTAAAATATATGCTTGCCACAGAAATGAATACTGCAACACTTGTCACTTTGTCACTTCCATGAGAAAACCACCTGAATTACCTAAATGGTGGCAGTTCTAATCTGGAAATTGAACCTTTCCACACATAACTCCTTTTATCTTCAACATCTCACATAACCCATTTGTTTTACTCATATCCAATAACCTAATAATTTGTTCTAAACCTTCATACTTGTAGCCCATTGATCTTTCTGCCAGTGAGGTGCTCCAATTCCACTTTACATGTTACAACAAAAGTAGAGAATGGTAAAGTGCAGTGCACTCAAACTTGCATTTGTTGTATTCTACAGAGCAGTATTGATTCAGTATTTTGATAGAACATGCTGCATACAATTTGTCTTTTCAGTGTACTTTTTTCATTCTTTTCAAACGGTGAGTCAGTTGATGGTGTGTTTCTAAATAAAGAGCATCGGTGCAGCTTTTAGACCTATTAAAACTATTATTTGATCTAACAATTGCATTATTTTGGGTTTGCCTCTTGAGACTTGCAAGATTCAAAAATTAGACTACCATTGAGTGAAATTTGGATTGTACATCCCCACATTTTTTTTCTTTTTCAAAAGTGATTTCCTAGTTTAATTTCAAGAGTTCCTCTCTTCTTTCAGGCAGTGGCATTCCTGACTCCAGTGTCACTTGGGGTGGGGGGGTTGGGCTTTCTGGGGCAGGGCTTCTGCAAGGAGGTTGGGGGGCAGGCTCAGCAAGGCTCCTTTCTGAGCAGGGGCGGCGGTGTTTGGCCTGGCTCCTTTTCCCGGACACATCGCCCATGTCAGCATCCTGTCCAGGAGGAATCCCAAAAGGTCATCCATTTTGAGCAGGACTAAGAAGCAGCAATTTATGTTTCTATGAGTGCGTTTAGCTGTCCTTTGGCCATGTCCTACATTTTGTGGTGCCCTCTCCTCCTTTGCAGTTAGGATGACTCTGGTCACCCTACTTGGGAGAAAGGATGGTCCAGCCACCAAAGAACCAGTGGGAGGGGCGAACCTTTCCCCCCTCTCACCAGAAGTGGCCAAAAGAGGTTGCTGGCCACCTCCTCCCTCCACCTCCAACCCAAGGGCACCAGCACCTTCCTCCTCCTCCTCCTGATCTTCCTCCTCAAGCATCCCCTGGCAGGTTGTGCAAGAGACCAAGTTGTGCAACATCCACATACACATGATCCATTATATAGTTTATGATGTGTATTCTAAAGTTTAAAAATATTAAGAATGACAATGCTATATAGCCTTGTCAAAAATTTACCGTCATTGTTAAGATTTTATACCCTCAATGAGCATAGCTCTTTTATAATAAGTTTTCTTTCCTCCTGTTAAACTTCTTTTGCTTTTGTTTTCTCTTTTGGAAATTGTAGTTTTAGTTTACAGAAACACATTTAGTTACTCAAGTGATTAAGTACCTTAAGAGTCATGGTACTTTGCAAGATAAATGCAACAAATCAAAGCTATTTGCTGAGTCATCTGCAAAACACTGGAAGACCAATTTGCTATGAAATTGATAGACTCAATACTTCGTCATTGATGATAACGTGCATTTATTTTAGCATTCTGTATTTGCCCCCAGCTGTCCCTACTTAATTGCTCTCATGAGATTTCATGATATTTTGGAGGTGCACTGCCAGAAATCATAGCTGATGTATGCTGTCTTTAAATTAGTTAATATTCTAGAGCTCAAAATATCTGCTGAATATTAAGATTCAGCATCTTCATCTTACTGGAATAATCAGCAAAATTAATTTAAAGCTGTTATTTCTAACTGCAGGCATATGCTTATAATTCTCATTAGAGGCTGGCCAGGTGCATGGGAATAATTTCATAGTATTATGCAGCTAGTATCATTGGTGTTGGAACAAAAAGCTTCCTAGTCATTCATGTATACCATTAATGAATTTTAAATAGTAAATTCATGTTTTTTTAAATATTTAAAACTTATAGAACTATGCTTATAATTCTCATTAGATGGTAGCCAGGGGCATGGGAATAATTTCATAGTAATATATCGCCAGTATCATTGATGTTGGAACAAAGAATGCCCTAGTAATTCTTGTATGTTGTTAATGAATTTCAAATGGTAAATTCATGCTTTTTTCATTTTTAAAACTTCTAGACTCGTTAAATTACGAATACTGGAATTACGAGAGAATCACTTGAAAACTCTACCAAAGTAAGTGCTTATGTATTTTAGTTACCTGTAATGTTTAAAGAATGCAGCTCTCCCCTCCCTCCCTCCACTGAGAACCTTACTACTCTGTTGAGTGATTCCCATTGTAATTTGTATCTTATGAGTTTTGGGGGAAAACAACCTTTTGGGATATTTGAAAGTAACAGTAGCAATGACTTAAAATCATAAGTAATCAAGCACCAATAAAGAGGCACCACACACACATTCTAATATAGCCTTAACATATCATAAACTAGAATTCAGGAAAATAATATGCTTACGAAATGATTAATTGGTAAAAAATATATAGAAATATGCAGTAAGTTGGCAAGACCTTATCCATGGTATATGTCAAGTCTTGCCTTGTATATGTCACTTCTTGCTGGCAGTAGCAGTTAAAGGTTTCAGGCAGGATTCTTTACTGTTTCTTCCTGTAATGCCCCAGTGGTTTCGCAATCAAGTATTAATATCAGACAAGACTGACTATGTTCAGGGTGAGATAGTGGTATAAACATCCAGATACATTTTGTTGGTATCAAACTATTTCCCCTCAATAGTATGTAATCCTCCATTACATATTTTTCTTCTCAAAGCAAGCAATAAGTAATTTTAGCTGTTTTCTTCCTGCTGTTCACAATTTGGGACTTATTCCATGCAAAATTTTAACATGGTTGATTTACACAGAAAAAAACATTTTCAGAGCAGCAGACAGCATTTCTGGTTCAGGAAACAGCTTTTTCTGTACAGAAAAAAATATTTCTGCACAAGCAAAAATATTTCTGTGCAGAAAAACATGTTTCCTGCAGAGAAAATGCTGTTTTATGAGTGAATTTTGTGTGAATTTTGTACAGAGCAAATCCAGAACTGTGAAGATTCTCATCAGTCCAGGATTCTTATCATCAGGGTTTCTTGAAAAACATTGTTGTGGTGGTGTGTTTATTGTTTTTTTTACCAGTTTCCAAATACTTCCATTCCTACCCCCAATTGGTTAATGAATTCTCAATGTACTTCGCCTGATAGTTTGTCCATATGTCTAGGAGGAGGTACTTGCTGTGGTAAGTTTCTAGATTGGAATTTGTTCTTCGGGTAATTCTGCACTACTGCAGAATGGTCCTTTTAGTCTCTAAAGATGATGAAAAGGGGTTTAACAAGACCTCCCCAACTCTGTCTCTGGTGCAGCCTCTCCCAAACATAATCTTGTTTAATTTTTTTTACTGGTAGAATCTTGTTGAACCCAAATCAAAGTCACTCTTAATGAAGTTTTGCAACACAGTCTTTGATTTCAAACTTTGCAATGATTAAACCTTCACTGGTTATCCCTTTCTACATTCATTGCAAAGATGGATTCAGTTTGTGTATAAGCCTTCTATAACACTGTTTATTGTTTACCTCTGGGTCAGGCCAGATCCTCTGGAACCGTGAATGGACAGATACGATCAGGCCAATCCTGCCCTAGGTATTTTAGCTTGTGTTGTCTAATCTAGATGATGTGAGGCCAAAAGGAAGCTGAGCCTTTTGGCACATGTGGTCAACCTATAGATTTAGCAATGAAGCAGACAGCCTGGAAGTAGCAGCCTCTGGACCCGATCAGCCTGGGATCATTGTGACCAGATGGCCCACTCCCAAAGTGGGCCACTGGCAGGAGCGGGTTTTTTCAGCTCCTTTTTTTGATGGCTCTTGCCATCTCAACATAACTTCAGAGCAGCTTCCAATTTGTTTTGGGGACGTGTGTCATATAAACGCCACAGCCCCAAAGCAAATGGAAGCTGTTCTATTTGGCCTGCCTGTTTCGGGCTCAAGTCTATTTTCTCAGATGCACGGAGTGAGCACTGTTTATAGACTACATTTATGAAAGTTTGTGCTACTACATCTTTCACTTAGACCCGAAACAGATGGGCCAAATGACATGGTTTCCGGCTGCATATGGGTTGTATCATTTAGATGACGCACACCACAAATGTGGCTGGAAATCGCTATGACGCCATGCCATTGCCGAAAAGGAGCAAGAAGAATCCACTCCTTCCCACAGCCTAGCTCAGGACTATGGTGGTGTCCTGGATCAGGACCGGTGTTGCCACAGTCCTTCTGGCCTAACTGATTTAGGCCTATGTTAATCTCACAGATGTGCTACAAGATTCCTTTGCCCTGCATTAAGTTGACCTAATAGTCCATCTTTCACAATATTTTCTACTTGGACACTACTTTCTACTCAGCATGTGGTTGCTGTGGCCTGGCACAGTCTTGCTATGGACCTTTTGGCCCATGTCTTTTGGGCCTATGTTAGTCTCAAATATATACTACAAGATTCCTTTGCCCTGCACTAAGTTGACCTAATGGTCCATCTTTCACAATATTTTCTATTTGGACACTACTTTTTATTCAGTAGCCATTTAATATTCCAGTCAGGGTCATTCCTCAGCCTAAGTATGTGAGATCTTTTACTTGAACTGATCCTGGCTTTGTGGGCCCACCATATGTTTAAGGTGAAAAACCGTATATTTACATTCAATATTATTGTAGATCATTTTACTTTATATCAGTTCAAAATTTTCTAACATATCTTAACAACCCTGAATTCTTTGTATCTCAAAAGGCAGAGTTGTTTGGCTTTATAAGCATCTTTTTATCTTCAAAGAAAAATACTTCTGCTGTTAATCACATTTCTATCAATATGATAGCTATAGCTGAATGCTGTTTATTTAGAATCATAGGTCATAGTTATGCAAACTACCTTTGGGCCCACTCTAGAAACATATTTGTATTAAGACACATTAATCCTAAAACAGTAAAATAATTTTTAGAAGTTTATTATTGGTGTGGGAAGATATAAGCATGAAAGAATTCTCTCTGAACTCTTTTAAAACAGGAATTTTTAAGGTTGTCACTGGAACTAAAACATGCATTATTTGGGTCGTCAGTAAATGAGCCTGCAATGAAATAGGTCCATTTGTTGTTTATCAACATACCCAGTAACATTCTCTGCATAGGAAACCAATAAATCAAGTAATCAGCTTGATGGATCACAAATGGTTTACCAAAGAAACCACCATGGGATATATACTGTGGTCTCTTTTGTCTGTTAGAAATTTATTCAGCCTGACCAGGTTTTGTGATCAGCTGCAGTAGAAACGGTATCTATATGATGTGCGTAGTAATTCTGTTTTGCCGGCAGATTAATGTTTAAAAGGAATTCTATTGAGATGTAGAACATGGGAAAATACTGCTTTTGAATGTAAAAGAGTTTTTTAAGGTAGACAGAATGTTAGCTAGATGAAATCAAATATATGCCTTAGGAAAACTATCTGGAGCAGAGAAGCAGGAGAGGGTTGAATAAATGTTCCATATGTTAAAAAGGAGCAGAGTTATCAAATGTTCTTCTAAACTGAAATGAAAGCAGTTCTTAGCCACCAGTTCTGAAGTTAAAGGCATCATGATAGGCATCTCTTTTCAAGATTATTACTAGATGTCTTCTATTTAGCAGGTTCACAAGGGATACAAAAGATCTAGTCTATGCTTGAGTCATTTTTAAGAGAAACAGTACTCTGGTTATAACCCCTCCTGAAACGAAGTGTCAGTACAGGCTAACTCTTCCTTATCAAAAATGCTTGGGACTAGAAGTGATTTGAATTTCAGATGTTTTCAGATTTTGGAATATTTGCTTATACATAATTAGATACCTTGTAGATGGGACCCAAGTCAAAGACACCTTATATGAATACTCTGAAGGTAATTTTATACATAATATTTTTAATAATTTTGTGCATGAATCAAGGTTTGTGTACATTGCAATTCCTGAAAGCAAAGGTGTCACTTGCTCAGCCACCAAAATTATGGACAATTTTGGATTTCAGAATTCTGAGTAAGGGAGACTCTACCTGTACTGTAAAAGCATTGTGCTAAATGTATGCTAGGCTAGTTAGAACAGCTTCTTGCTTACATTACATAACAGTTGATGCCATCACACATTGGACAGGAAATGAATGCTGGATGTCCAGATACTCCTCCATAGTGCATGTATGTTAATTAAATTGTCTTGTGAACCTTAAAGGGAAACAAGATTCATGTGGCATAGTTTTTATAGACTGTATCCTCTTTTGTTACAGTCAGATCAGACATGGATTGTAATCCACAAAAGTTTATACTAGATAGTAGAACTTGTTATTTTATAAAGTACAAGAGGAATCATTATTGTTTTCCCAGCACATATTACCATCATGGATAATTTTATATTAATTGCCATCTTTTGAAGAAAGTGATCTCTAAGTGTTCATACAAATCAGTATCCTTTTGAAAGAAAAAGCTAGACAGATTCGTTCCCACAGTTTTTCAACATTGTACAAATAGTCATTGATGATGTTTGGGTAAAATCGTGAAAGCAATAACAATCATGTTGTTTGAAATGGAAAAGGAAGGGGAGATTCTGCTCATTATAGCATTTCTGCAAGTTGTAATCAAGGTGAGAAGGTGTATTTGTGGATGTATTGTTTATTGGCTGTTTACAGTTGTTGTTTACTGGCTGTTGACAACTGTTGTTGTTACTACCCTGGTTACTATAATTTAGGGCAGGAGAAAACTCTATAGCAAGTGTCCCCAGAAGAAAGCAGTAAATGAAATTCTGTAATAGCCTATGCAAAATACAGAGAAGGTATAGGAAACAAGTGTCCATAAATGTGGCATGGTGATGCTGTATTATTATTATTATTATTATTGTAGTAGTAGTACTCACATTCACAGTAATAATAATTACTTTCAACAGAAATACTAATATGTTACATTTATGGGGAAACAATATTTGCCAGATTCAGTGTGAGCTGCTGAAATAGTATGACTGGCACAAAATTACTAATTAATTGAAAATTGAGTATTTAAATTACTCTGTTAGGAATGTGCATTTGAGGACTGTATTGCTTTGATATATGTCAGTATTGATTAAATACAATAATCTATGGCGATTAGATTTTCTGGAATTATCATGGTGCTTTCTTGTATGTGCGAATCAGAAAATGCTTTGTTTACAAGAGTGACATTTAAAGAAAACAACTGTGGAGATTTCAGGACATAAATACTCTACATGGGTATCTGAGGTACATAACCTTTTATTTTGGACTTTTTTTAGTTTCCTTGGTGGAAACTTGATGGACTAGAAAATACCACACTCCCTGTCATAGTACTATTACTGTTTGTAGGTTCTAAAACATTTCTTCCTTTGGTTTTATACTGAAATGTAAATCTGAACTTCCTCTAATATGACTTTGGCTGTATGTCATATTGAATATATCTGTGACTGTTCCTGAACACATCTTCCAGTGGTGAAAGAAATATTTTGTTTAATGTTTCCCTGTCAGTTACAAGTGAAAACTAGTGAGCTGAAGCAGGCACAGAAATGCTGAATGTAATAATAATATGTCTTGTGTTTCTTGTGTTTCTTTTGCACAAAAGATATGTGGAGGGGTCGAGGATTGATGGCATTCTCCATAATGTGTACTTGGGCTGTGCAAAAACACACAGACTAAAAATCTATATATCTAGAAGGTGATACAGTGTAAAATATATTATGCCATAAAAAGATGGGTCTCTATTCCCTGTGTATTTGGACATTGTTCTATGTGATAATCTACTAAATATATATATGATAAAGAAAACAAGGCTGTTTTAGTGCCTTTTGGGAGGCAGGGAAGTGATAAAACAGATATCACTTTGTAAAAGAATATCGTTAGGTTAGAAGAGCAGAAAGAAGGTTTATATCTGCGTTGTAACAGATAGTATAATAAATCTGAGATAGTATAATTTTTTTCATATAACAATATATGTGTTTTGTGGCATTGTATTGCCTGTGATCATACATAATTCATATTTGAGTATCCCTTATCCAAAATGCTTGGACTCAGAAGGATTTCAGTGTTTGGAATTTGTCAGATTTTGGAATACAGGTATTCATGTGTTGGAATACATGTTGATGCTCAAAAAGTCAGGGATTTGGGAATTTCAGATAAGAGAGACTCAACCTGTACTTTTGAAAATGGGAGGTAACCCTGATGACTTTCTATGATGTATTATAAAATATTCCAAGAGGAAATATCCAACCTGATGGAGGATTTGTTGACAGCATATCACAGAAAACTACTGTATCCCGAAAACTTGGAAATAAGTGAATGTGATTCTTATCCCAAAAGAAGGCAGAGATCAGAGACCAATATCACTGCTAAATACAGATTATAAAATATTTGCAGGTTGAAGAAAATTCTTGTCAACACTGTCCATGAAGATTAGAGCATTTTTTTTTACCAAAGAGATACATAAGTGATAATACTAGAAGTATTTTTTAATCTAATAGAATATCATGAAGTACACAACTATAAGAAACTCGCTTTGATCTTTGTGGACGTTGAAAAGGCTTTTGATAGTGTTACATGGAAATTGTTAGAAATTTTAAAATATCCAAATGTAGGGGAGAAGTTTACAAAATAGATTAAGGCAATATATAGTAATCACAATGCCCAGATTATTGTCAATGGGGAGAGGACAACGCCTATAAAAATCCAGAAGGGTACAAGGCAGAGATCCCCTTTATCCCCTTTGATTTTCTTGATTGTATTATAGATTTTCTCAAATATAAGGGGGGGGGGGCATGTGGGATTCACTGTCCAAAAGTATGGGCTTCCAAGGTTACCTGGGCTGCTTAAGGATGATGGGGAATCAGGCTGGCTTGGCTGTCATTCATTTCATGCATTTGCTTCCTAGATACCCCTCACTGCCTATGGAGGGAAGGCAGAAAGACAACTGTCCCTTGCTTCCTCTCCTTCCCAATTGCCTAGTATAGAAATGCACTTGCTATTGCTATCATTTACACAACAGAGTGCTGAGCAGATGTGGGGGAAAAGTTCACTTACCCCCGGGGTTTCCTGATTCCCATGGAGAACCTGCTGACCACACCACCAGCTCCTACAATGGGCTGAACACCAATGGGCAGTTCACACTGCCCTGCTTCTCCTGCAAGGATGGATTGGCCAAAATGGAGCATTTGTGAGTACAAGCTGCTTTGTGCCATTATTATTTTTCTGTTCCACCCCAAATGCACACATGCTCACACATGGACACACTGCCAGCAACCATCAATCACTTCCTTTGTCCTTCCAGCTCATTCCATGCTCCACACTGGTAGCTATGCTACCAGTCACTAGATCCCACAAGCTATCAACCCCTCATACAGCATGACCATGGACACCTGCTCCCCCACAGACATGCCTCCTTTCCCTTCCTTCCCTCATAGCTCCTTATTAGATTGGCCAGTATGTTATTGTTCTCATTAAATCCACTGTATTGTTTGTAATTTGCTTTGTTTGCCATCATTTCACTTCATGGGATGTGTGATGGGTCAGTGGTGCAGCTGGCCACTCATGTGCATATGCAATCAATACGTGGGTTGGCAACACAAAAAACTGTGGGCAGCAAAGGTACCAGCATCTTGCTGGCCACTTCCCCCTTCACTGCACCATCACACAGTTTGTGTGATACGTTGTACTTTCCAGTTTGATCTAGAGAAAACCAGGGATTATTTGATCCAGTGTTTAGCCTCAGAGTATGGCTTCATTCTGATTTTCTCCCATTTTGGCCATGTGCATCGTTTGAACAGGTAGGGTTCAAAACAAGCCACATCTTTTTGCTTGTATAGATAACCCCTAAATCCTATAATTTCTGCCTATATCTTTGATAGGAATTGATAATGCATCCTCAGTGCATGAACACTTGTCCTAATGTATTTCTGAGCTTTTTAGTACTACCAAACATTCTTTTCTTACAGTTTAACACAGCAACTTTCCCTTTTGCCTAGAATTAATCATTTCCAGTTTTTTTAAACTAGACATACAGAATATTTACAAAATAGGAAGTCCATGAAAAAAGATCACCATTTGTTTATTTTGGACCTTCACCCTTTTTAGTTGTATCACTTCACACCAATTTTACTATAAATTAAAAACAGCATTCCTGTAATATTAAACATTGCTTTTCAACTTTAAAAAATTGTTAGATTAGATAATGCCAAGTATTTAATTACTTTGTTAATACTTTGTTCTTTCTACTGTGTCCTTCCCAAAATGGTCAGCAACCATTTTCATTTCTATTCATATTTTTAGATTTCCCTTCACTGTTCAGTGTTCTGTGTTTGTATGTGTGTTTGACAGAATGTGGTGGCTTATTCTTCATATTTCTTTGTTTTGTTATCTAGTATTGTTTTAATTTACAAACCCTTGAAGTTATAGTATGAAAAGATAGCCTGACTTGCATTAACTATAACTCTTTCTGCTACCTGAGCAGATACCTTCGTTTGCTCCCAGTCCACATAGCCATGGTCTGTTCAATGTTTAGGCATTAGAACTCTGTATGCATTAAACACATGAAGAGCATAGCAAACTGACCCTGCTCCCCTCATCTCTGTGACATTCTACACACAGATAGCAATGCTATGAAGGCAAAAGCCTCTCTTGTGTGGAATTAGGGCAATTGGTTTTTCAGTACTCAACCAGGCTTGTATCAAGGATAGTGGTAGAGTGCAAGGCTAGCTGCCATTGCTGATGCTATTATTATTAACAAATTCCTAATGCACAGATAATGCTTATCTGGTGTAATGGCTCTATATGGAAGTTTTTTGTTTTGTTTTGTTTTGTTTTGTTTTGGTTTTTTTGCTTTCTAAATAGAACAGAGGTTTGGTGAAATGATCAATTCATTTTAATATTATGCACGGTAACACTTTCGCTGTCTTTCTTGGTTCCAAATGCTTCTATCTATGCATGCCATTCATTTACCATTGCTCATATTCAGAACAAGTAAAGGTTTAGGCTCTCATCTTCCTCTTTATTTAAAAAAGCAACCACTGATACGTTTTTTCACTGCAGAAATTCCTGGGTTGGGTTGTGGAGTTTTTCCCGTGTCTTCAAAATGTCTTTTCCACCCTCCAACCTGATGCCCAGTCATCAGAGATTAAATACTCTAAGGCCCATTCACACTGCATTTTAACCTGGACTCCATGTCGATTTAAGTGAAAGTTGTTCACACTTCTGTTGGGTTTTCCTGACCTGACTCGGGGGCAGGGGGCATTCACACTTGTGCTGGGCTTTCCTGACCCGAATCAGAGGTCATTCATACTTGTGCTGGGGTTTTCTGACCTGAATTGGTGGCCACACAGTGTAAATCCCCCTTAACCCATGTTTGTTTGTTTTTTTGCCATGGATTTTGTTGTGGTTCTTTTCAAAAGAACCAGGTTTTTTGCCAATGGGAACTTGAAAATCGATCCAATGCAATTCCTTGCTTCCTCCTCCTCTCCCTCAGCCACCCGCGTTCTTGCCTTCCTCCAGCCACCTCCATTTACCACCCCTGTTCTTGCCACCGTTTGCCCCTCTGTTCTTCTCCTTCCTCCTCCTCCTCCTTTGCCCCCCTGATCTTGCCTCCAATTGTCCCCTCCGTTCCTCCTTCCTCCCAGCCACCTCCAACTGCCCCCTCCATTCTTGTCATTCCTCCTCTTCCTCTCCCTCAGCCACCTCCATTCTTCCTTCCCTTCCTCCTTCCCTCCTTCTGCCAGGATCATGGCATTTTATTCCGTTGCCAAATGTAAATGGAATTCTGGGGGAAATGCCATGATTGTGGCAAATCAATGCCATGGATAGAATCAATCCTGGCAATCAATGCCAAGGAGCGATTCGAGCATGGCACTTTTGGGAAATAACCCAGTTCCAACACCAGGTTATTTTTTCAGCGTGAATGAGCCCTAAGGCTAGTTTGATGCCCAGTGTATCTGTACATGGGAACCAATTTTATTAAGAGAAAAGGGATTGTACTCCTATATTTTTTTAAATATACCTGTCTTCTCAGAATTTGCTCTGTATGGATTTTCTGCTTTCTAAATATAATAGCTTATGTACTAGAAAAAGGTACCTGATTATAAAATACTTTGTATGTATAACCTGCCACTTGCTTTAATCTTTGAAAGTGACCTTGCTTATCAGTGATGAAGCTATAAGACTGGTATGTTCTGTTAACCTGACAGCTGTGAATTGATCACAGCAAATGTTAATAATTTATTTTAATAAATAACCTTAGATTATATTCATATTATTTACTTCCCATTCTTCATAAAAGCTCATCATGCTCTGTGTATCTCTGTTTCTGTGTGTATGCATAAACCAGGAAGTAAGAATAAGAAATCATTCTGTCTGTTTGTATCTGAGCACTGCATGTGGATGGTGAAGGACTGGCCTTTAAAAAATTGAAAGTGTCAATTTGTGTTTGACTCTTGGCATTTATGGATTAAACTCATAATTATGATTTTGCTGTTGGTACATCATTCCTCTTGTTACTTTTTCATATGATAGCGAGTATTTTGTAAGTATCAGCCATGCTTGTGAATGCAGTCTGTTTATAGTTAGTTAATCAATTTGTAGTTTAGTGGAAAAGTTATAGATGTTTAGGGGTGGCCCTACCTTTAGACAGAATCAGATGATCCCCTTAAACAGCAGATTTTTGATGGCTTGAAAGCATAGCAAATGGTTCATGACATATATTTTACTGTTATGTGTAAAGAGGGGTGTTTGTGGGATTTATTTATTTATTTATTTATTTGCCATATGCAAAAATAATTTACCTGCATTTGACTATTATGAATCTTGAGGTCTGGAAGAACAATGTCTTCTTGCGACAAAATTGCAGCCAAATACTGTCTGGGAATCCCATCCTCTTCTACCCCTTAAATAGCCCTGGGAGCATACTCCAGCATCTGATAAGTTGTGATCTTACAAAAGCAAAGGTATGCTTGACAGAACTTTATGTTCCATTAAACCATTGTAATGTCTTGGCCACGGTGTGTCTATACTTGCTCCTTATTGACCGGCTCCCATACTGCTTTATTAACATGTGATGGGTGAATTTATACTCTCCTATAGTCTCCTGTTTCTTCCTACCTTCCCATACATAAACTTGTCCCTGGTTCACCTTGCTGTTATCTCTATTGTCAGTCCTTCTATCCTGTTCAGCATGTGCTATTCATTTTCTTTTATATGCCTTAATCCATACAAATTTTCTGCTCAGATCCATATAGCCCAAGTAGGTTATTGAAGAAATGATGATGTATTCAAAGTTGAATCCAAGCTGACTATTCATTAGTGATTTACTTTCTAATCATTTCTGTTTTGAGAATAATCTCACGCAAAGAAACTATCTAGCAAGCCAATCACTCTCTTCAATAGACATTCCAGTTAATAGAATTGATAAGATCTGTCTCACTGGTTGAAATACAAAATCTTCAGATTCTGCTTTCAGCATTGTGACAATACAGGCTTTAATTTTTCCTGTCACCCCATTATATGAAATAATTCCCAGTGGGAATTCCCTAATCTACCTTTCAAGTTTTATATGATAAACTTGTACTCTGAATAGTCACAGTGTATCAAAACTTCAAATATGATTGAAACTGCAGCTCCAAAACTGATTGTTTTAGGACATGTATAGTCTTTTGATGTCTTATACAGGATTAGCAACATTTCAAATAAACTAATCTGAGCCTTAGTGTTCTTGTGGTTCTCTGTGGGCTCTCACAAGTCTCCAAAAACCATTTCTAGACATGTACAAGTCCATTAAGGGGGGAACTACATGACCCAACATATACAATCAGTGCATTAATGAAAAGTCTTCTGGATAATTTTGTTCACGTGTTTGATTTAAGGTAAACATATGTGTAGTGGAAACACATTCCTGATCAGCATTCCTGAGCACAATAACAGCCTCCACAGATATAGGAGGGTTTCCTTTTTCAGAAAATTTCTGTCTGTATGCGGAGGACAATGGAAATGATTTGCCTCCCCCACTTTTGCATTAATCTTAATTAGATTGTTAAACACCTGAATCAGAGTAATGATTTTAGGGGACATTTAGGGGACATAGCTGCATAGGATGATGCCCTTGAAGCCACTCTATCCACCGAAGGGAATATTTGGAAAAAATGTTTGACACTTCAGTAGGAATAAGGAGCTAGAAAGCCCCCATGTTAACAAGGCTTGTACATTGATTTGTCATGGAGACTAATTGCAGATTATGTTATACCTATTATCCCTTAATATCATTTGTGAAATTGTACAGATGGAAAATGCATTTGAAAATAAACATTACTGAATGTTTGTTCAATGAGAGACTATGGGGCTGGACATAGGCCCCGGGTGGATGCTGCAGCAACCAAACGGCGTGGCCTCTGGGAGGCCTTAAAAGAACTCATTCACAGTGGGTTCTTTTTCGGCTGTGTGGGGTGTGCCATTGGCACACTTGCACGCCATGATGACGTTCACGTGGTGCAGCTGCGCCACGTGAATGTCATCGTGGCACACCCCATCTGTACAGGGCATGCCACGGTGGCGTCTGGGGTGCACAGTAGGGTTACTGAGCATGTAAACGCTCAACCCCTGTGCACCTCTAGTTTGGGCCCAGGTCAGCGCAAAGCACCCATCAGTCGAGCTCATATGTCACTTGGTGAAAAATACTCATAATCTCATGCCTTGCTCTATTTCTCAAATGAACCAGAATCTTCTAGACCAGTGATTTGTAAACTCTGCTTTCCAGGTGCTTTGGACTTCAGCTCCCAGAAGGCCAGACTGTTGGCCAAGATAGCTGAAGCTTCTAGGAGCTGAATTCCAAAATACCTGGAGGACCAGAGTTTAAAAATCAACTATTCTAGGCTTCGTATGAAAGAGGAATCTCCTACTGCTCAGACACTGATATTTTTGCCTCTGGAGCTGCTACTGCTAACTATAGAAACACTAGTTTAGTCCATTGGCTGTAGGTGGTGGTTCTTCAACAAAACAAAACAAAACCTAACAGAGAGTCTGGATTTTTTATGGTGATAAAAATATAATATTCATAAGCAGAAATATAAATATTGTTGTTGTGCTGTCAAGTCATTTCCAACTTAAAGTTTACCCTAAGGTGACCCTATAATGGGGTTTTCTTGGCAAGATTTGCCTTTCCCTTCCTTTGAGACTGAGAAAATGTTACCGAATGGGCTTCCATGGATGTGTGAGGATTCGAACCTTGTTTTCCAGAATCTTAGTCCAACATTCAAGCCACTACACACAGTGGCTCTTGAAATACAAATATAAATAATATCATTTAATAATAAATATTATATACACTTTATATTGATATTATAATAGTTTAACTTGTATGCAGAAAACATCATGTGGAGAGCAGGACTAGATGTAGAAGAAGGAGGAGTGAAGATAAGAGGAAGGAACATTAACAATCTCAGATATGTAGATGACACCCTATTACTAGAGGAAAACATCATGAACTTCAAACAATTGCTAAGGAATATCCCGCAAAAAAGTACAAAGGCAGTCTTGCTGCTGAATATTAAGACAACAAAAATAATGACCACAGAGGACCTACAACTATTTTAGACAGTGAAGAAATCAAAATTGAATCAAACATACCTTGGATCAAAAGGTGATCGAAACAAAAACTTCAGTCAAGAGATAAAAAGAAGACTAGCAAGTACATTTCTATACCACTTATCAGTGAACTAGCACTCCCTAAGTGGTTAATAATGTGTAAGGCAACTGCCCCCAACAAGCTAGGTACTCATTTTACCAACCTAAAAAAAGGATGGAAAGCTGAGTAGACTTTGGAGCCCTCCAGAAGCGAACTTACAATATTGTGGCTGCAGTACCGGCATTTAACCACTGCACCATGAAGTCTCCTTAGGAATAGGAAGGGTAGCAATGAAAGAACTAGACAAGATCTTAGAGCAAAGATATACATTTGAGCACTAAAGTTAGAATTGTCCAAACTATGCTATTCCCCATCACTATGTACAGATGCGAGAGCTGGACAGTGAAGAAAGCTGATAAGAAGAAAATCAACTCATCTGAGATGTGGTGCTGGGGAAAAGTGCTAAGGATATCATGGAGGGTCAAAAAGAGAAACCAGTGGATCGCTGAACAGATCAAGCCTGAACTCTCCTTGGAACCCACGTGGATCAAATTGAGGCTGTTGTACTTTGGGAACATCATGAGAAGGCACGACTTGTTAGAAAAGGCAATAATGCTAGGAAAGATAGAAGGTAATAGAAAGAGAGTAAGACCACTTACCAGATAGATAGACTCAGTCAGAGGCCTACATTTACATGACCTAAGCAGAGCAGTGGTGGATGAGAGATCTTAGAGATGGTGGGATCAACTTGGGAGCAATTAATAACAAACAACAACATTCAGTTTTAGACACCATACAAATGTAATATGCACCTAGTGCATTTTTAATTTTTTAATTGATTTTTTAATTTTTTTTATTGTAATACATATTGTTTTAACTATTTTGTTGTAACTTACATTGTAAGATGATTCTATGATTTCTCTCATATTGGAAGAAGAATAAGATATGAATTAAATAAACAAGCAAACAAACTTATTGTGTATTAGGAATCACAATTACAAATATTTGATGTTTTTAATTTGTTGTTTGCCTATTTTATCTAATGCTATCTTGTATTGTTATTTGTTGTTTTATATGTATTTTGTTATTATCCTCTAGAATGTATGCCTTTAGCAGTTTTGTTTTTAATTGTATGTACAGCACTGTGTAAATCTACAGCGTTACATAAATAAAGTTTAATAATAATAATAATAAATTATTTATCATGATATAATTCTGATCACTTTGCATAAACATGAAGTATGATTAACATGAAAAAGCCATGCAGTGAATTTTAAGATCATATTAAATAAGCAAGTAACTTATTAATGTCAGTAGATGTAGTTTGGCCTGACTGGTTTAGTACTACAGCTTGACAGATCTGAATAACCTCATACAGAATTGATCTGTTACAAAGTGGGGAAACAAAATTATGAGTTCTGCTAGAGTTTCTCTTCTATCTTGAGCTGCTTCTTTAGCAGAAACTGCAAATATGTTTGTTCAGAGTGGTGACCTAGATTCTGGCTTTTCATTTTAAAAAAATGTATGTCGGGAATGTATGTTCCAGAAGATTAGATCTGGCATTATGTCAGTGATATGTTGCCAATCTATTAATCAAGTAGTCTGAGCAAAAAGAAAGATTTTTTTCTACCAGATGATTCAAATCCCCAAGAGAAAAACTCAGTTTAAACTATTGATTTAAACAAACTTCCTGATACAGCTTCACATATTTTGCTTAATGTTGGAAATCTGATCACTAAAATATTTTAATCTACAGATCAGTAGCAGAGCTGTTTACAAAATCCATGAAAATTTAGGCTGTGTAGTTTTATATACAAGCCTAATTAACCTAAAGGAACCAGGTCCTTCCTGATCTTGGAAGATAAGCAAGGTTAGCCCTGGTTAGTACAGTGCACCCACGTCATATGTGGGCACATTATTCGCTGCTTTCAGCATATGCTGAAAGCAGTGACGGAAGAAGCAGCACCATGCACCGGAAGGATCAATGGCGCGCACGTTGCCATGAGCATGAGCCCCATTACTTCTAATTGAGCACAAGCATATGCGGAAGTTCTTTTATGTGGGGGGGAGGGTCTTCTCCAGGAGGAGAATGGAGGACTGAGGGAGGGAGGCCCCTTTAACATCTTGCCCCCGCCCCTCCAGCCCTGGACCAACTCAGCTTGGGCATTGGCCCATAAAGCCTCGGGCGATACTAAGAAGAACATTATCTTGTTGCTAATTTTTAATCTCCCCCTTTTTCAGGGTGTTACATTGTAATCTTTTATTGTAATTTCTTAACTGTAACATTGTAACTTGTTGTGCTGTATTTCCTTTATTGTTTCATTGTTTTTTGGCATCTGCTTTGTTGTTTTTTTTGGAATGAGGGGTTGCAAATGGGGATATCTTTTTGATAGTTATTGATTTGAATGTAATCTTTTGTGTTAGGCTTTTGTCATTATTGAATTGTTACGATATTATTATTATTATTATTATTATTATTATTATTATGTTTTTGCTATGTATTGCTATGTTACATTTGTTTATTATTTTATGTTTATGTTTATTGTTATTGTCTATTGCTATTGCTTTGTATTATCCCTACTGTTGGAAGCCACCTGGATTCCCAGTGATTGGGCGGGATATAAATAAATCCTATTATTATTATTATTATTATTATTATTATTATTATCTGGAACGGATCCCCTGCATAAAAGAATGGACCACTGTACTTGGATGGAAGATCGCCAATAAATACCAGATGCAGTAGGCTATATTTCAGAGGAAGGAACTGGCAAATCCACCTCTGAGTATTCCTTGCCTAAGAAAACCCTATGAAATTCATGGGGTTGCCATAAATTGACAGGTGACTTGAAGGCACATGTACCCAAACAATTTTGTATACAACTTTTTTTTATCAATGTAGGAAATAGTAGTATATTATATATCATTCCCATTGTCTAGCTTTGTCAACATATTAGAAATGATAAGGAGTATCACTTATATAATAATAATAATAAATAGTTTATTTATATCCCACTTTTCCAATTTTTGATCAAAGCTATATTACACAAATATAACAGCAGTTGGGTCTAAATAATTTAGTTCGACCCAACTAGAATAGAACTACTGCATCAGTCAGAACTTGGTCAGTTGACACCTATGTAAGTTCCATTCATTCATTGGGACTAACAACTGGATAGAATTCAAAGATATAGCCATGTTAGTCTATAGAATCAGTTTGTAAAGAGATCTTGTAGCACCTTTGAGACTAACTGAAAGAAAGATCTGAGGAAGTAGACTGAAGTCTAGGAGAACTGGATAGAAGCCATACTTTACTAAACTGAACCTTAAATGTTCCAATATTTAACATTTACTATTGCAATGCTTCTGGCTGATGATTGGCCTTAAAACATGCCAAGCTATTTTCCCACTTTTGTGTGTGTGTGAGAGAGAGATATATATAAAATAATAATAATAATAATAATAATAATAATAATAATAATAATAATAATAATAATAATAGGATTTATTTATATGCCACCCAATCAC
>NC_056525.1:92292949-92373534 GCF_019175285.1 Sceloporus undulatus
TGGGAATCCAGGCAGCTTACAGCAGCGGGAATAATAGATGTTTCCCTGCCCTCAGGCTTACAATCTAAAAGACACGACACAAAAGGAGAGGGGAAGGGAATCAGGTCCAGCATTCTTCTCTCCCTCCGAGGCCTGGACCAAGACAGATCGACTGGAAGGAGGGCTCTTTTTCTTAATCGAGGCCGGGCCCGACGGCGTTGGGTCTGTCCTTTCACTGCCTCTAAGACTAGATATAATAATACAATATAATAATAATACACGCATGTTCATGGGCATCTAAGTGTTTTACATAGGGACAGTCCCCCAGAGAGTAGAGAGGACAACAGACAAAACAGTAGGGGATTAAATGTATGTAGATACTGTTGACTCTTGAATCTGGCCTTCAAAGTCCAGAATTTAGACTATTTGATCACTATGCTATTTTTGCTTGGGATAAGCGAAATATACACACACACGCCTTTTTTGAAAGCTCACGCCAAACGAATCTCGAGAAACGACAACACAGAAAGAACCACAACCCGGAAACATACATATTTCATCTCAAAAGAAAATAAATGTACAGTGTTCTTAAAACATCTACAATTATATGTCATATTTCACATTCTTGCTGTGTTCATTTTATTCATAGACTGGAAGAGAAATACAATTTTCTTGCTTCTCCATGTTTGTAAAGGAAGTGCCAGGTCTCAAAGGTTTAAAGCTGTCTGAATTGCATTCCATCTTTCATGAAAATGCTGCTTCTTAATTTGATCAAAGATACCCATCTATAGCTATTTACTGATGGCTACGTGAAAGAGAATGAGAAGGTTGGCCCTCCAAACATACACAGCACAAAGCAGTGTTTGACAGATTTCAGGGGTTCAGGGTCCATTTCTCCTCCCCTGGGATCAGCATGAGCTTCACCATAGCACCAAAATAAAACTGGAAATGGCTGCTGTACCAGCTTCTGGTTCTGTAATACTGCTTGGGGGAAGGAATAAGGCATGTGTGACTACTGTGTGTATGTGACTGCACCTTGTTCTAAAGTACTAATCCAGAAATGTCAAGCACAGCCATTCTCCACCCCTGAATTTACATTGTATGTGGAGGACCATAGGTTACTGTTGTCTTCTAGTTTCTCTCTTTCGGTAGGGGAAGGAGTGTTTCTTATCTGAGTCTTCATACCAGGTTTTTTTTCCAACCACAAAATGATATTTAGGATGTTTTGTTTTGTTTTTGGTCCTGTTACACTGACTGAAACAAAAATGTACCCCAGTGGCAAAGTGCCGTGTATATCTGTTGGGGGGGTTATATCTCAGATGTTTTTGATTGCAAACGCACACACATAGAGACCCCTGTACATGGCAGGTGGGAGAAATTAAGGGACATTGCTTACAACTTCATGTTTGAATATTGTAAAATGCTTTCTTGTATGTTTATTTTTACAATAACTCTACAAGAACCTAACTCTTGAGGATTAAAATAATCTGACCTTTAAAATGTTGTTGCCTGAAACAGGGTGCCAAAATGCTACCTTGTCTCTTCCATGGAGAGAACCTGACCAGAGGGGCAGATGAACCTTATTTCAACATTGGCAATGGAATATTTCCAACAACCACACTTAATAATAATAATAATAATAATAATAATAATATGTTTTATTTTTATACCGCTTTTCCGAGGTGATCAAAGCGGTTCACAAAAATTAACACATCATAAAAACAATTCACAAAACCCAATAAAAATCAACAATGTGCAATAAAGACAAGCAAGATGGCGGTCGGGAGGAGGCCTGGTCTTCTTAGCAGGCGGAGGCCTGTTGTTGCTGGCCTGCTTCTCTCCCCCTTTGGACTTTGGACAACACCTATTATTGCTGCCTCATAATTTGCTGTGTGAGCCAGCTCTTTTAGGAGATTATTGCATTGAATTTAAAGTGATTTATCCCTGATGGGATTAAATTGTGTTTAATTTTAAAAGCAAGTGTTATTGCATGCAGTCACAGCAGGCCGAGTGCAACCCATATGCAGCCCAGATCCCAGCTACACTTATCCATCCGCTTTTCAAAAACAGCTCCTGATAACACCCACTTTTATCCCATTGGGGATAAATCACTTTAAATTCAATGTGATAATCTCCTTACTCTCTGTAATTCTAGTGCTGGATCTGACTATACATATGCAGACCTAAACAGAGGCCATGGAGATGTGGTGAATGAAATGCAGCATGAGGTGCTGGAATGAGTTGCCTTACATAATCTTTTCCATACAAGGAATCATGCATTTTTGACTATTCCAAGCATTCAGAGCACCGTTGTTGCATCAATATATTACCCTTATTTGATACCTCCCAATGTTTCACAGCTAAAAACCAGGACATGTATGGCCAAACACCATCAGAGTGTGGTCAAGATGGCAACAATTATTAGTGTGCAAGAATACCCAAGCTAGGAAAGGCTTTGCTTTTCCCTGAGCTTTTTGGGAAGATACAATCCCCTCTCCTCTCCCCAATTCTGAATTAACTGAGTGAAAATCTTCTTTTGTACTTTGAGCAAAACTGTTTGCAGCAGTTGAAGTAACTGGGGACAAAGAGGGAAAATGGGAGAAGGAGAGAGAAACTGGGACATATTAAAAGTGTATTTTGAAAAGTGGGACAAAAAAGGATTAACAGGACTATCCCTGCCAAATCTTGACAGTTGGAGGGAACGGCCTTTAATAAGGAGGATAAATATAAGCTTCACCAGTTGACTTCTGTTTGCATAACATCTGTTAACAGCACTAATTTCTCTTTGAGCTATTTTCAGACTCCCTCCCAACTTTTTTCAGAGTCTTTTTGCAGTTCTTCAACCTTCAGGCTTGCTTGTGTCTACTAGCACTGCCTGTTGCGTATGCATGTGTGTGTTACTACATGTATGCAAACACTTGAATCAGTATTACAGAATATTATAACTCAATACCTAGAGAGACAAAACTGAAGTCTGATTGCAAATGTTACGTAACTGCCAGGGAGAGAAAGAGAGAGACAGAAGTAAAGAAATGCAAAGAAACACAACTGTAAAACTGTTGTAGTATGTCATCCAGATGATGAGGGCCTTTGAAGAAGAAAAGACTACATAAAGATATAATTTTGGATTATATAACATATGTAATTGTAATTTTTTTCTTTAGTACATGACATTTTCTTGGAGTAGTTTTAAGGCCATATGGGTTTTATCTTTAGTTAATTATGAAGGCAATAATCTTGTCTCTATTTTAATAGCATGTTCACTCAACTACTACACTGGGAACCTTTGACAATAATTCCTTTCTATTAATAGAAGAGGACCTCTAACTCAGAATCTTGATTCCTACTACTAAATTTGATTCTTTAACTGTTTTGGAATTTCATTCTAAGAGGGTTTTTTGGACTAAATTATATTTACATGTTTTTAATATGTCCTTTGTGTTGCATTTCTTTAAGAGATTGGCTAATTGGCTTCAATGTGCTACCAAAAAAACCCAGCTTTTAATACTGATTGTACTTCTTTGGGGTTATTTCATGATTTCCATGGATGGATACTTCTACATCCAGACATGATTGATTCAGGATGATTAGTTCAGACAAACTATGCTATTTAGAAGGAGACTTGAGGTTACAAACAAACAAACCTAGCCACCCTCTGCAGATAGTATAAAAAGAAGTTGTTTTGCATATTCATTGGCATTTTAGGCATTTGAACATATCGCTATACATCTGTTCAGCAACTTAACTATTGTCTTTTTATTGTTGCTGTTTGTGACTGCTTTTTAAGTGATCTTCCAATTTGAGTTGAAATGCTGTATGAAAATATAAATGAAAATATATTTGTGGTGTAACACTATGAACTGGAAGTGCAAAGACAGGAGGAGCAATGACAAGGTTACAGTGGAACATTAAGAAAACAAAAATAATGATAATTTACATAATTTTATGCAAAGACATTAAAATAATAAAAGGTTTTCTATACCTTACCTCAGTCTTAGATCACAATGAAGACTATAGGCAAGAAATCAAAAGAAGACTTTGGCCTGTTACAAACAGCCAAAATAAAGCTGCTTCGAGTCACAGTGGAGATATGGGGTTTCAATGATGCATGCATCCTAAGAGTCCAGAAGCCACACCAAAGCCATGCTCCAGTCCTTAGGGCTAGAGCATGGCTTTGGTGTGAGTTCTGGACTCTTAGGACGCATGCATCATTGAAACACCATATCTCCACTGTGACTCGAAGCAGCTTTATTTTGGCTGTCTGTAACAGGCCTATGACTTGGAAGAGTGGTGATGAAGGACCTGGGCAAGATCAACAAGTGTAAAGATATACCACTGAATACCATAGTTAGGATTGTCCATGCCATAATATTTCCAATCTATATGAATGGTTGTGAAAGCTGGAGAATGAAGAAAGCTGATAAGAAGAGAATTTGAAATGTGGTTCTGGAGAAGAGTTCCGTAGATACCATGGATTACCAAAAAGTTTACAAAAAAGATGAATAAATGGGTCCAAAAGCAAATAAAGCCTGAACTCTACCTAGAATCCAAGAGACTGGCACTCTCTCTAGAAGCAAACTGAGGCTATTGTACTTTCAACATATCATGAAAAGACAGGACTTATTACAAAAGTAATGACTTGCAAGGCAGAAAGCAGTAGGAAAAGAGGAAGGCTTGACTCAGATAAACTCAGTCAAAGAAGTCATCACCTTGAATTTGAAATGCTGTATGCAGGTTACATGAGCAGGGTTGTTGATAACCAGGTGTCTTGGAGGTCTCTCATTCATAGAGTCACCATAGGTCAACTTTATGGCAACAAACAGCAAAAACACCAGTGAATTAAAAGCTGAGAAGCTGCTGTATTAGTAAGAAACAGCAAAAGATACTTAGGTCAGTGACCCTAGAGTCACTGACACAAGATGTTGATAAGGCTCATCAGATGGGGCCAGAATGTTGAGGCGTTGAATGTAATAACACTAGTTTATCATCTATCCATGCCATATTGCTATTTTATGCTTATAGTCCCATATTAAATAGCATCTTTAATATGATAAATATTAATATGATAATATGATACATGGATAAACTACTCAGCATGTGCCATGTTGATCTTGGTTCAAAGCAGGGGTGCTCTTGGATGAAAGCCAATTACTGTGTAATGTAGTTCTTCATTCTAGAGCAGTGATTCCCAAAGTAGATGGTACACCCCTCCATGCAGGTGGTAGAATGATCCAGTGGTGTGGTGAGGTAGAAAGAAGGCAGTAGGGGATGGTGAGAGGAAAGGGAAGCGGAAGGGGGCTTCAGTCAAAGTATTTGGTGTGCAAGAAAGACAAGGGGAACGAGAAGTCTTTAGGATCATAGTGAAGGTGAGGATTGCATTAAACCTCTTTTCAGGTTCTCCAGAAAACCACCACACAACCTTGCTGATCATTTTGTGTAGTGGTGTCTCCCACTCTTTGCCTGCCAATGTGAGTTCACTCCCTTACCAGCGTCTTTCACTAGTAGTGGCAGCTGGGAAAACTGTGCAAAGCTTGGGCACATGGCATTGCTTCTGTAGCTCAGAGTGGCACCATTTTGGGACAGATTGGATCAAAGAGTTAGAACACATGGTGGCAGTGGCAAAATGGCAGCAAAAAGGAGCTTTCAAATTTGAGACCCTGCTTAAGCTTTGTGAGCTTTGCTGGGACTTGGCTAGCAGGTTGAGGTAGCATTGCTGTTCCTGCTTTCTTTCATCAGACAGGCTGTGTGGGGAAGACATGTCTCTGGGAAAGGAGTATCTGTGCTCAATTCTTGGAAAGAGTCCTTTTTCTTGGAGCAAATCTTGTAGTTAAAATCTCTCCCTTTCTGGCCCACACCAGTCTCCAGTCCAGAGCATGTGGCCTCTACACACCAGTTGCACCTTCCTCCAGTGAAGGACTGAGAATACCTTCTCTCTAGGGAGAAGCTTCTCCCTTGCACCTGGTCACCCTGCGAGCAGCAACTGAGCAGCTAACTGAGCAGCAACTAAGAGGCCGCTTGTCCGCACTGGTCTTTGCTGCATTAGCATGGGTGAGAAGCTTCTCAGTCACTGCTCAGTTGCTGCTCCCAGGATGACAGGGCACAATGAGAGCAGCAACTGAACAGCCAGTCACACAGCAACCAAGAAGTCTCTTGCCTGTGCCAGCCTTAGCTGCAAGGCTGGTACAAGCAAGAAGCTTCCTGGTTGCTGCTCAGCCAGCTGCTTGGTTGCTGCTCCCAAAGTGATTGGCTGTCACGAAAGCAGCAACCAAGATTGGTTGTTTTGAATTTGCAATAGGACCAGACTTAATATCAAAAAATATATGCTGGAGAGGGTGCTAGGGTTGCTGCCCAAAAGGAAAGGGGGCGGTAGTCTGAAAAAGTTTGGGGACCACTGTCCATGAGCACTCCTGCTTTGATCCAAGATCAACATGGCACATGCTGAGTTCTTTGATAAAGAGCCTTTATTGAAAAGGTAAAGAACCTTTTCAATAAGAATTCTAAGGGAGACTGAAGCTTTGCACCATGTTGTGTAAGAATTTCCAAATCAGTCTGTCAAAGGTTTTTCCATGTTTATTGACAAGAGCAATACAGGATTACATATACATTACATAACAGTAAGGCAGAGTTGCAGTGTACTAGAAAAAGCTTTATACCAGTCATGGGATATTCATATTGCCTTGCAGCTTTACATTTTTCATATGTTTAATTGCCAGCTCAGTTTGATACATGGAGAACTAGGATGACACCAACAAAAATAATGCTGTCTTTTCAATATGTTTTGTGATGCAATCAAGATGTCTCTTTCATCTTGAGCTACAAACAGAGTCAAGGATCTGGCTCAAACTTCAGTTCAGGTTCATATTTGATTAGAAATATGTTTGTTATTTAAAAGGATTCATTATGTGTATTACCTTTCAAGGGCTTAATTGTTAATTTGCTGGTAGCTTTACTTAATTTCTTACTGAATGAAAGAAATGTAGCTTTAATTTAGACTAAACTACTTACAGTTCAATATTTATTAACAAAAAGTAATATCTATTAATGTAAATCTATTTTCAATATGCTGTAGCATTCCATAATTAAATATGGCTTTTACTGTGATTAATTGATTTGGGATGACTGCCACTGAAGAATTATTTTCAATGAAGATCTGTCTGTGCAGCTTGCTCTTGTGCTTCATAGTACAGTGCAAGTGGGCAAAACTGTGAGAACTGAACGCGATATCAAGTGCATTGCTTTGATTTAGAGAAGTAATAGCCATTATTCTGAATTCATAAGATAAAATAAGTAATTTACTATAAGAAAAAGGAAAAGGTTTTCAAAACAAGATTAATTTAACTGATCATTATAAAATGGAATGATTATTAGGCAATATATTTTAAAAAGTGTTTCCAGATAATAACAACAACAAAAATGTAAAACAATACAAGACTGGAATTTATTCTGTTGTATTTTCCACATCATTTAGTTTCCATGTATTAACAAGAACAAAATTGTTGTTGTTGTTATGCAGATGTTGTTATTGTTGTTGTTGTGTGCCTTCAAGTCATTTCTGACTTATGGTGGCCCTATGGCAAACCAATCATAGGGTTTTCTTGGCACATTTCTCCAGAGGGGGTTTGCCATTGCCATCCTCTGAGGCTGAGAGAGTGTGACCCACCCAGTCGGTTTCCATGGCCAAGCCAGGATTCATACCCTGGTGACCCAGTGTCCTAGTCCAATACCCAAATCATTACACCACATTGGCTGTCTGTTATGGAGTTGTCTCTGATAAATGAGACTTGCTACAGTAATCTTGTCTGAGTTTCAGCCCAACCTCAGTCTGTAATCAGTGGCCAAATTCCTATGCACTTTTAAAATACTGTAAATATACAGTTGTGTAGTTATGTTTGATCCCACTACATCACCAGTTGTTCAGTGACCACCACAGCCGTGATTCCACCTGCTGCCAAAGGCTGAATAGCTGGCCTTTTCCTTGCCAAGTCAAAAGCAGTGTGTGAGAGAGTGTACAAAACACCTCGCTGCACTAAAGTCAACACATAAAAACATATGAAAAAGTATAACTGTTTTTACACTAAATTAGTGCCCCATGGGATTCCTGCCATTGAGCCCAATCTCAGTGGAAGAGAACAAGTTGTCAGCAATAGAACGGTTACACATAAAGCAGCAGAAGAGGAATAGCAGCATTTCCAGGAGCTGCTATGCTTGTCACCATGAAGGTGGGCTGTGCTAATGAGTACTCCAAGATGGAATAAAAGTCTTACAAGATCCTTATGTCTGGATGAGGGACTGGGCACTCTCACTGTATTCATGTTTCTGTTTTCCAGCCATCTGGGTCTCTACCATCATACCAAGGAGAGCCCTCTCACCCTATCTCCCCCCGTAGAGGAAGTGCTACCTCATTCTGAGAGAAGGTGGATATATATCAAATAAGTGATGAGGCATATAGTACTGGAAGGAAAGATATATGGGGCAGGTTGCTGCAATCAGCTGGCAAGACTAAATTAGACCTTCCTGAGCCAAGACTTCCTACTGGCCACTTTTGATTATTTCATCCTGCTGGGAATGCTGAAAGAAGTGATTGAGATGTTCATTCATTGAGCTTAAATAGTGGTGGATACATCAGGAATTTGGAAGCATCTTCATTTGTATTTGGATCCTGCTGCCTCTTTCCCACCGTGCTGGACCCATTCTGCCATCCCTGGAGAACCAGAATGATAAACGTCATTGATAGTCATGGATAGATAAATCATTGTCTCAACGCTCAGATCTAAAGCCAATGATTAGGTCCATGTAGAGTAGACCTACCTAAATACCCTGAAAGCACCAGATTGTCTCTTGTGTTTTCCCAAAACCTAAACCTGTCATACTTTTATGTAGTTAAATGGTAGAAAAGGTCATGAAGACATCTGTGCCTCCCCTGGCAACTGATAACATCTTGCTGTTGAGCACTTTGTACTTGCTTGAAGTTGGTTACAGCTGGTTACTTTTGCTTCTTTTTAAAATTTAAACTTCTAGATATGATAAATATTAGAGAGAATAATATTCCCTTGGCTCTCATCCAGGTAGGTGAAATATTTTAGTCCACTAGACTATATGTAAGAATCTTACCAGATTCTACATTTTGTTGCCGAATTCACAGATAATTAGACTGCAGCCTAATTGTGGCATTGTCACCTGAACAGTTATGGTGTCCCCAGACTTCACCTCTTTGCCATGTAGGACTTTTTTTAACTGATGAAAGTACAATGGGCATTCCACATTCACTGGGGTTAGGGCTGCACAACTTCATGAAGTGGGAAAACTGCAAATGTAAAAAACCCACTTTTTTTACTTCAGAGAAAACCTCTCTAAGAATCTCTAGGTCCTCCAACACAAAACTATGGTCCACATCCACTAATAGCTATTAGAAAAAACATTTCATCCCAGACCATCTGTATTTTTACTCTGAATGTATGGGTTTTGTGAAACAGCCTTGATTCTGTACCCACAACACTTCTCTTGGCTTGAAACATTTTTATGCAATACCATAGAATTTCATGGGGCAAGTAAATATCCCAGATTAAGTCACTCAGTGCAAGGGTTTTATTTATTTTTTAATTGCCTAGATAAGGATTAATTTACAATAAAACAGAAGTATTTTTTAAATAAATATAACCTGTTTCTCTTCTCCAAGCAGAGGTTCCAAAACATCTACAAATAGCTACAAAGCAAATATATTAATTACAAAAACTTTTCTCTTCTCCAAGTGGAGAACCATCTACAAATATCTACAGAGCTAATATATTCATTACGAAAAAAAATGAAGACAAACAGGAAAAATCAAACAAATCTTAACGAGCATAGAAATTAAAATTAAAATCAAGACTGCCGCTGAAGCTTTCCCTTTTTCTCATCTTTCCCTCCATCTTTTACACACACCAATATGTACTGCAGGGACTCCTCCAACTTGCAAGAGCAGATTTTAAGCAGGTGGGGAAGGACCCTAGGGAAAAGGGGAAACTGCTTTGTTGATATATGTAATTTCATTGATAGAAAATACTTTTTAAACAGTAATCAAAATCTTGCCAGATTTTTTAAAAAGTTTTCAGATGATGAAATGCTGATAGAGATGATGATCAAGTATCATGTAATGGGGAGTTCTATCTACTGAGTTCCACTATTGGTATCACCACCATCCATAACTCAAAAAGCAGGATATAAATTAAATCAATAAACAAAATATAAATCAATAAATTTGAAAAGCTGTCCTCAGATTATATCAAAGAGCCAGCAATTTTATATAAGAGAAAAATGTTCTTGAAAAAAAAAGTTGGTTCACAGACATTAAAGCTTTAAATTAGCCTGGTAGTCATAAGAAGAAACAGGAAATTCTTATGCAGGCATAAGGCTAGAATTACATGATGGCAGGTAAGCAGTTTTACCCAGAGCAGTGGATTTATCCATTGTTCCTCTGAAAACTTGCTTAACAGGAGGCAGCTGTTTCATAGGCCTGGTAACAGGCTAATATCGTCAATAGAAAGATGGATGCAGAAGCTAGATCTAGCTTGAAAACATAGGCTATTAGCCTCTCAGCAGGCATAAAACCATTTTGCAGGCTAGTAGCTTTGGCTTATCTACAAGGCTTTCTAAAAGATCAGAACCAGTGTCTGAAATTGTACCCACAAATATAACCGTAAAATTTAGCATCAGACAGGATATTTAGTAAAATTCTGCACTAAGCAAAACTGTTGAATAGTGTTCAAGGGAAGACCTATGTAGTGCTGGTCAAAGGACAGACTCAGTTGGTGTACTAGTCAAAGTAGAACAAGTACACTGCTTGCCACAATCACCACCCTGGCATCTAGAAGTCACCTTTTCCTCTCTGCCCCACAAATCTGACTTTTCAACAGGAATACATCCTCATATGAAACTGATTATCTCTCCTGAACAGCAGCCTGTTTCAGTTAGAGTATCACTATATTATTTTATTAATTTATTTCAAGAATTTATAGCCGGCCTTTCTCCCATAATGGGATTCTTTGCCCTTATTTAATCTGAATGTATTAGTTTTCTTCATGCCTATTATTGAGCTTGCATATTAGTTCAGTTTCCCTATTCTGAGGTGGTAAGCATATATAGCACTATATGTCTTCTGCATATGGTATCTAACTGTAATTATTGTCGACAAAGAAAGCATTAAAAAGATGACTTCACATGTTTTGTACCAAATAGTTTTGTTTTAATTTTATTTCTTATTAACGGTGAATGTAGGAGTAGAGGTTGGAGAAGGATGTAATTGTATGAGAATATTAAAGTGATTTTAACTTTTTCTGTATAATACTGTCATAAACATGCTTACTTAGAAGTAAGCTAAACTAGGACTTACTCCAAGTAAGTATGCATAGGACTGCAGCCTATCTGAACTATTTCTTTTTTTGTTTGTTTCTCTCACACTAGAATCTCAATTCTTATCATTGTTATATTTTGAATTCACTTGCTGGACATTTCCTCTGGTATTTAGTGGAGTGGGGGATCAGTTTCCAGAGAATATCTGAAACGGCCCAGATACTACATTTCATTAGGTTAGGGTTCAATCACAGGGAATGTTTGCCACATTATAATCTCATGATCAGAGGATGGTGACTTCAACAAGTCAAGCATTAAGCATGAGAAACTGGGTTAGGATTCTGAACTAAAACTAAGATTTTGTTTTAGTTGTTCAGGTTAATTTCCTTAATTGCCAAATGATTTTATACCACCATGAATTGGAGGACTATTTTGATGAAGAACTTTCTGAAAACACTTTGCTGCAAAGAATAATCTTCCTTTTTCTGCCTTGATTTTGGGCCTATATGGGCCTAAACCTGTGGGAAAAATACCCCCATCTCTTGTCAGTCTCCAAATTTATCATTTTGTTTAATATGACATAGAAAAATAGAAAATTTAGTTTCCAACTCTTTCCTATTGTTATAAATTAGCTCTTTCTTTAGTGCCATAATCCATTTGGTAGTGTTAGTCACCACTTCTGCTCTAGCAGTTCCATCTTTTGGGCATTGAAATTGATTTTTCTCATCTTAGCATTTGAAGATCCAGAGTGTGCCCCTTGCCCCATCGCCTGGGAGAGTACAATGGCACCAACAGCAGAGGATGTGAAGGCAGCACGTTTTCGAGCACCTGAAATGGCAGCATCAGGAGCATCAGCACGAATAGACTGTGTTGAGGTAGTTCTCCCACACTATACTATGAAACCAAAACAGTTTGGGGATACTACATGCTGATGGAGGCTGCCTATTGCTATATTGATCTTTGTGCAAAATGTTTGCTGTGGTTTTGGATGTGCATATTTTCTTGGAGAAGAAAATCTGCCCTCTGTATGTGTGAACTGCTTAGATGTACCCTGCACCAGTTCCCAGGAAACTTATCAGTTCACAGGCACAGCCATACATTGTGAAGATCAATATTTATAATGTAGTTGAAGCAGCCACTATATCACATGGAATATTTTTTAAAGCTATTATAATCATTAACAGTACCAATAAATATAAAGTGACATTAGTGTCAATGTAGGAAAACTGTAGGTAAGCTTCATATTTCTATTAAAGCCTCCAGTCTTCATTGTTAAATTTCTTTTTAAAAAAGTACTTATTCGCTGTCAGAAGATTGAAAATCAACAGACATTAATGACATGAGACCAGAGGGAGATATATATGTGTCTGCGAGACCACATCAGACATTCCAGGAAAGAAGCAAGAGTGACTTGTGCTTCATATTCCCATGTTTCCACGTCTCAGTTGACATTAACTGATACTCATGTCCCCTATGGGGAAGTGAGCCTGAATACTCTAAATCATGACCGTGAACTTCTCTCTCTGGGGGATGTGTGCATTTCTGTCTTACAATAAGATATGGAAAACTGAGAGATGAAGCCAAAGTCACTCGAGTTTACTCTGTTGACTTCTCTGTGGACTGTCTCAAATAGCTGTGGTGGATACATAGAGAAAGAAATAAAATTCTGCCAATGTTACTATTTCTTTAAACACAGGAGTGACTTTTTAGATGTATTCTTATAAATTCCAAAACAGAAAACTTTGTAGGCATATTATTGAGGTCTCTGATATTTGTGTTGGAAAGACTGGATGTTATAGTGCAGTACAGAAACAAGACATTTTCCATATATTTAATTTTTTTAAAGTTGGTACACTATCCTTTTATTTGTATCAATCATTCTGTTTTGAAAGGCATAAATATATGCCATGGAAACAGAGGTATTGGGTTTTTTTAGACATGTTCTTCTGTAGAGGTGTGTGTGCACCTTTGCTTCCTGTGGCAAAATTTGAAGCGCGAGTTCTAACATTATGAAATAATTTGGGATCCATTTCTGTAAAGAAGATCAAAGCAATATAGTGGCTTGGATATTTCAAGAGAGGCGTAAAGTCTATATATATTTATTGTCCTAGGAATGTAGCATTGACTAATAAGTATGTTCTGGTTTCAATCCAAGCTGTGGCAAGAATTGTTTCTTTTCAGTCAAAGCTGTGGAGCAAGAATTGTTTAATTTTCACCACTCATGGTTTGTTTTTTCAATTTAAATGGCTCTTGCTCTGTGTTGCTGTGTTGCTCTTAGTCCACTGGGAAGAATATATGGATACCTGATTTTTAAAAAAGATCTGCTTAGATTGATTTATTAAAAGTGCTTTCTTTATCCAGGCACAGTATGAACATTTTCCTGCCTTCCTCTTTTTTTCTTGCACCAAATATTTATGACTAAAATTATGATTCGTTATGTTTGCATAGTAAGGCTATTACCTGCCATGGCAACAATTATAAAAAGTGTCCTTGGTTAGTAATACAGAGGGACTCCTTTACTTTGATGGGTTTTAAAGATGTATATCTACATAAGAAACTAGGACAGAGTTCTATCATTTTATTATATTACCAAAAATATAAATATTGATGCCTGTTCTATTTTCAGCTTTAACAAGGACTGATATATTATACTTTTGAGTGCTTTGCCTCTACTTCTGTGATAAAGATAATCTCAGGAGGCTTTAGGTGTTTCCTGCTCCTTTAGCTTTTCTAGCATGAACTTCATGCCTCTCTCCCACCTAAAATCTGTAATGCTATCTAAACCTACCCAAGAGTAAGTTTAAGGAACACAACTGTTTCTCAGGAGACATCTGTAACATTGCATTGCTCTCCTTCATTGGCATACAGCGTGTGGCCTTTCCCAGTTGTTAGAGTCTTTGCAGTCAGTTCCACTTTTGCCATACTGGTCCAGGCCCATTCTGTGGCAATGATAAATTATTTGAAGAGCTAATATGCAGTCTGAGGATGACATAACACAAAATTCTGTGACCTAAATCCAATTGTTGTTTCTTCCCAGAACAGGACCATTGAATCGATGAGAATTTAATGTCAACACTTACAGAAATTCTATTGATCCAGAGTCTTTTCTTGTTGGGAGTAACAATTGAATTTAATCCTCCATCTTAGGCGGTATCTGCACTGCAAAAATAATGCAGTTTAATGCTGCTTTAACTTCCCAAGTGTCTGTACAAAGTGCTAGTAGTGCCATTTTGAGCATGTGTTTCCTTTGCTGCCTCTGTGCTGGGGTGCTCATACACATTTGTCCTTCTCTCTCTCTCTCTCTCTCTCTCTCTCTCTCTCTCTCTCTCACACACACACACACACACACACACACCAACAGCTTTTTAAAAAGCGTTTCAGATAGTTTTTCTAACATCTTTTTTTAAAATGTTTAGCTAAGTGCAGATAAGGCTTGCCTATTTTCCTGGGCTTTTTACGGAACATTCATTTTTTGAATTTTGTTCATCTCCACAAACAGCAATGTGCAAAGCCCTGTGCTCATGGCAAATGAAAGATGGCAGGGGCAGAGCCATGAAACACTTCTATGCTCCCTCTGTGTCATCTTGTTCACTAGCCAGAGACTGCATGTAATGATGACACCTGCAGAAATATGTGACAAAAGTGGAAGTGTGTATGTTCATATCAACGATGGACAGCTTAAAATGATAATAATGTGCAGAGGCCACTTATATGTGGCCACAAATGATTTGCAGAAACTTTCTTCTTAGGCATCATTTTCATTAGCAGCAGCAACCACAATGGTGTTGTATGTGTCCACTGATTTTGAATAGATGAATTGACACAGGAGAAGTGAAGACAGTTAAGCGTTGATGTAAATGTACAGAAATGCCCTCAGAAGGTCCTCTCCCTTGTTCCCACCAAACAAATGTGAGAGGATGGTAGAACAGAGAGAAGAGCCTCTCCAGAAGATCTTACAGCTCTAATGGGCTCATAAACTTACAGTTATAATGGGCTCCTTCAAAAAGTTGGATCCAAGCTATGTAAGGTTTTAAAGGTCATTACTAGTGACCAGAAGTGGTCAGAAAGCCATTTTGCAATTATAAAAGGTAAGTGCAGTATAAAACCTAGACTATTAATTTAAGTTCAAGAAATTCCTACTTTGTGGCAGGCTGTCACTGGGTTTTAAGTTCCAGGTTGAGAACATCACACAAGGCTTTTAAAACTGGAGAGTGAAATGGGAAAATGAGAGGGAGGGACAGGAAGGGAGGGGAGTCATTCATGCTTATGTACAAACATTCACTTGATACAACATTGAACAACTCTAACATTATTAACAGCATGTTTTATTTCTGTGAGTGCACATAAATTTCTTATTTCAAATTTATTTAATCTTTAGGTAATAGTGAATTACCTCTTTTACTGATGACTGAATAAGCTGTCAGGATTCTTGGAGACATGTGGCCATTTCCATCCCTTGCCCTCATAGCTGGATAAATCAAGCCGTAACAATCTGCTTACACACTACAACTGTATCATTGAAAGAAGGGATTGAAGATGCAAAATTGAAATTTTTTCCAACTGAATATAAGGGGGGGGGGGGGTTTCCCATCCTTTAAATCATGTAATGGATAAGACAGATTTTAATTTATCTATTTATTTATTGAATTTATATCCTGCCTTTCTCCAAAGGTGGGATTCAGTGTCAGTTCCCTTTTGGACAGGTGTAATGCAGACAAAGTACACGTTATAGGACAGAACGTTCTTAGGCAGGTAGTGCTAGACCCATCATCATATCTGTTTCCAAAGGAAAGACAATACACTTGGAAAACTTCCCTTCTCCATGTTTTTCTCTAGGCCTCCAAGCCAACTCTGTACTAAAAAGTGATGAGTTTTCAGATCAGTTTGTAACAAGTCCTCCTTGCTCAGAAGACTGTCACAGACTGTGCAACTTTATTTCACACTGGTATTTTCTTTCTGACTAGTGGCTGGGGGCATCTCCTGGACTCATGACCAGTAATTAGCATGTATTGTTATTATCAGACTACTCTAAATATCAGGGAAATTTCTGAATAGCTGAAGAGCATGCCTCATGCATTACTTCACCTTTGAGCCTAGCCATTCACAGTGGGAAATGTTAATGCAGGGCATTTTAAAAATGTTTTTTCTCTCTCGTTTGTGTACACTTAACTCTTGCAAAATTTATTTTCAAGGCATAATGGGTGTATAGTTCCAGCCCAGGCAGATCAATGAAATATTGCTAATAAGAGATTTTCAACTCTTTTGGCAGAAGTTGTAAATCATACAGTTTAGGAATAGCGGCTAATGAAATCATGGGTGGCATGACAATGTAGAATGGCAATCTTATGAGAAAAATATTTTTCTGGAGTTGTAAGAACGTATTTTATATGGTATGGAATTGGGGAGGGTTTTTTTCCCCCTAAAAATAAAAATAAAATTGGTTACTGTATTTCACAGAGTATATGGGGAGCACAGGAATACAGTGAATCATTCTATTAGTTTATACTGTGAGAATGAAGTTATACAGATTGGAATGTGTGTGTCAATAACTATGCAATAAGTAGCCTGTTCTCCAGTCTAATGGGACCATTAGCACAGTCCCACATACACATAGCTTTCTTCTTTTCTTCCCTTTTTCACAGTCATGTACTGTGCTTGCTCTCTCTCTGTGTTACTTTTATAAACTTTGGGTTGATTTGTGAGATATACTTGAGTTTGACTGGACCTTCCTCACCTTATATTTCAAAGTATGTTTAATTTGTTTTTCTTCCTTGATACCTGATATCTGTCAAGCTAGATCAAATCATTGGTAAAATATAACCCTTCTCCCAATGCTTGTTACTCCACACATTGCTTTTTCTTATTCTTCCTTATATTTACCAGGCCATTGAAAAGTGATGGCAGGACAACTCACACTTGGCAGGAAGGAGTTTGTATTTTGCCCATCAATTTGTGGCTATAAAGCACTCCAGGGTTACTTATAAAAGTGCATGAGAGATGTTGTCCATATGGAACCTTCCCTTCAAAGATTTTTCGAGTGGAGGGTGCAACCTCTCCAACATTTCACAGATGAAAACCTGGGCATGTGTGGATAAGCAGCATCATAGTGTAGTAAAGATGAGCAACCATTATTAATGAAGAAGAATGCACAAGCTAGGAGACACTTTTCCCTGAATCCCTTGGGAGGTACAGGATGATGCTCCCTCCTCTCCTCCCCTTGCTGCTGACTGAGGCCCAGTACAGGCAGACCAAAAGGCGTGTAGCGGTGCCAATACTAGGGTTTGGGAGCATGAATTAAGCGCACACTCCCGACCCCTACAGTGTATCGGCAGCAGCATTATGGTGGCATCCCGTCTGCATGGGCGCCACCATTTTGACATAAGGGACACACAGCATATACACATCGCTGTGTGTTCCTTACATCATGAGTGTGCCAATGGCGCACTCATGACATGCCAGCACTGTCGCAAAAAGAAACCATTTTTTCCGGGTTCTTTTTGGGGCAGAGGGACGCCAGGCAGTTTGGCTACGGCAGCATCCCTCCACAGCCAAACAGACCGCCACCACCCAACCCTTAAGGTATGTACTGCATCTTAGTTGGGTGTGAACTACTTTTATACTTTGAACCTAGTTTGTAGCAACTGAAATAGGCTGAGAAGAGAGGTAGAAAGTGGAAGAGGAGAGAAAAACTGAAAAAGTAAGATGACAGGAATAATCCAGGCTGTCCCTTGCAAATCAGGACAGTTAGAGGATATGAGAGTGCAGTTTTGTGGCTCCTTTAGACCAGACCCCTCCATTTAAATTGTGATGCCTATAAATACAAGACTACCATGTGTGCCTTGGAATGCTTATGGGTCTTTCAGCTGGGTATTTGAAAATATAATCATTAATGATATATATCCAAAACTATCTTAGGAAGTTTTGTTTAAATTGACATTTAACTTACGTTTTAGCTATCACGGCATAGAAGGTTCTGTTCAGAAACATAACTACTGTATAACAGTTTGGAGTGTTCATTGTGTTATCTAATGAGCCCTTATATAATTTTAAGAAAAACCCAACATCTCCCACAACCTTGTCTAGTGTAAAAGTGTGGTAGAATTGTTATCGCTGGATAAAATTGTCATGTTCATTCTTTGATTGTTTACAGGTCAATGCACAAACTGACACAGCTGGAGAGACTTGACCTAGGCAATAACGAATTTTCTGAGCTGGTAAGGAAAATTAGTTTTACAGACTTCCAAACAAAATGCTATTGCACAGATGGATCCTTCAATTATAAAAACGCCCCAGACCTGTGGATTTTCGTCTTTTGGCAAGGATTGTCCCTGTGGGAATCCCAATCGTTACAGAAACCACATTTCACTGTTTTGCTTCCAATACACGGAAAAGCTGTATACAATCTTGCTTTGCATGAATAATAATGCTGTGAATCTATTTCTGCATGTGAAATATTTTATATAAACAGGGAAAATAGTGAGATAATCCAAACAGTCCCTCTGAATCTCTGGTGCTATAGATTATGTAACTTAATTGGAGAATGAACCTTTATTCCAGGGCACTGGAGCACAGAAATATAAAAAGATGAAAAATTCTTTACACTATATAGTTTAGAAATTGTTGTTGTTGTTATATCCTGCCTTTTCCCCATTTTGGGACTCAATGAGCCTTACAATAGTTTTTAGGAAAAATCAGTTAAAAATTCACAAAACACAAAAATTAAAATGTGATTAAAAATGAAGTAACGGATTGAAACTACAGGAAAAAAGATTCCACCTAAACATTAGGTAAGATGTATGTTTGAATTAGAATAAATGATACAGATTTATTTTTATCTTTGGACTACTCAACCATGAAAGTCCACTGGATGACTTTGGCCAAGTTATCTTCTCTCAGCCTCAGAGGAGGGCAATGGTAAACCCCTCTGAATAATTTTGCCCGAAAAACCCTGCAATAAGTTCACCTTGGGGTAACCATATGTTGGAAATGACTTGAAGCCACACAACAAACAACAAAGTTCTGTTCAGTTTTATGTAAGCTGGTTGGTCTAAATTGTAATGAAGTGTTGCTATAACTAAATACTAGATTTATAAAAACTACTTTTTTTACAGCCTGAGGTTCTGGAACAAATACAAAACCTAAAGGAATTATGGATGGACAATAATTCACTCCAAACATTACCGGGGGTACGGATATTTATTGTACAATTTTGTGGGGAAATAAGATAAATGTACAGTATGTTTTGGATACTGTATTCTTGTTGCTTTTATCATATATTGCTGATAACAAAGAAATGTGTACGTGAATATACATTTTGTTCACATTAGTCTGTGTACAAACTATCACTTTGTTAGTGTTGCTACATATTTTAAGTAAATCGTAAGCTTTTCCCCATATGCACTGAACATGTTTGATTAGTTTGGAAAGATCCAATTTATTTGCTTAGTAATTATTTGCTTCTTTAAAGAAGCTGGAGTGGCACATGTGAGAGAAGTGGGTTTTTAAAAAAATTGTTAGATATATTTTCAAATGAGTGAGGAAGTGTTGAGGGAGGTAGGGAGATATATGCATGTGAACTTGAACTAAGCTGGAAAACATTTTCTGTGGCAGGCCTCCCAAGCTGCATAATTAAAGGATGTCTGGCATAATGAAGTGTCTGCCACTCTGACACAGTGCTGATCTTTCTGAAGCTCTAAATCTGGTGCCAATAATTTTGATACAGGGTACTATACACTGGTGCCTCGGGTTACGAAATTAATTCGTTCCGCCATTCCTTTCGTAACCCGAAAATTTCGTAACCCGAAAAGGCTTTCCGTTAGCACTGGAAAGCCTATAGCTGCACTTTGCAGCATTTGAATTTCGCGCCGAAATGAATTTCGTAACCCGAAAAATATTTCGTAACCCGAAACAGTTTTTGCCAATCCAACTTTTTCGTATCCCGAGGCACCAGTGTATAGTAATCAGATTTCTAATAGCTATTCTATTAGAACTAAAAACTATACTTTAGCAGCTTTTGTGAAACAAACCAAATAAAAGAGAAGTATCAATTGCTGTTACATATATGATTGTTGCAGATCATGCATTTTGACTGACTCCGTCCATGTCATCCAAGTCAATATAATATCATTGTTAGGGGTTCAGATGCCATGAGAAGTTTAGCATGTCTGAAGGCAAACATTGTGCTGTGAAATGGCATAGGATAGTATGTGACATGTGCCACTCCAGCTTCTTTAACATTCCTTTGTAATCTCACTTTCAAGCACGGCAATTCTAGTTGGTTTTGGAAGTGATGATGGAAGCGGATGGTGGAGAAAACGGAATTAAGCCTAAAAATCTATCCTCTAAATCAGGGGTAGGCAACCTTTTTGAGCCGGGGGCCGGGTTGCTGTCCCTCAGACAACTGGGGGGCCAAAGCCAAAAAATAAAGAATTAAATAATATATATATACACACACACACACACACACACACACACCGGGACAAATGTGGGACAAAATTTTCAAATGGAGGACACTTTTTTAAAAAAAAATGGATGACACACAAAAAAATTGCTGATTTTTTAAAAAATGTTAATATAAATGCATGTTTCTGAGGCTTCTATAGACAATTGCCCCCCCCTGCCTCCCTTGCCCGTCGCTTGCTCCCGCTTGCCCCCCCTTGCCTGCCTCCTCCTGATAGGCCAAAAGCCCCGGCGGCAATCGGCAGCAGGACCGGGCTGGGGCCGGTCCCAAGGCCTCGCTGGGCCGCATCCGGGCCGCGGGCCGTAGGTTGCCTACCCCTGCTCTAAATGATATTCAAGGCTTACTCACACTGAATTCTGAAGCTTCACAGACTTGTAACTATATAAATGGCACCTACCTCAGTCTGCTCGATATCTTGGTTGTGGTAGTCAAGATGTTTCAGTATAGGATTTCAAATAAAATTTCAGATACAGCTGGGTAAAATATATAAATACCTCTTTAAATCAAGAGCATGAGTGTTTATATCTGTATGAGATCATAAAACATGAAAGCAACATTCCTGTGCTTTGCTCACATGCAGCTGCTACAGATAATTGTGCTTCATGAAGAAAGTAAGGGCCTAGACAGATGAGGAGAATGGAGACCACAGCAACCAAATTGCGCAGCCTCGGGGAGGCCTAAAAAGAACCTGTTCTTTTTAGAGCATGCGCAGGGCACCATTTACGCACTTACACTCACTGATGATGTCCGCGCGGCACCCCACTGTTTGGGCGCCACGCTGCATGGATGTCAACGTTGCACGCCCCATATGGACCGACGCACACAACCATGGTGCCCGCACGGTGATTGTAGGGCAGGCCGCCTCCGAACGCCCCACCCTACAAAACCCTAAAATCGGCCCCAGACTGGCGCAAACCATCAGTCTGTACTGGGCCTAAATTGCATTGTGACTTAAAATTAAAAGTAGGTAGTGGTTTTTATTTTCTATTTTTCTCTTAGGTCTTCCAAGAAACCTGAGCTCAAATTTCAGAAATGAATTAAGGGAATAGGGTGAAGGGAATATAGGGGGCATGCAATCAGCTTCCATTCCTTGCAGTAGCATGTGTTGCATTTTGTGATCTGTTGAGGACCCACCTTATGTGAGACTATATTCACATTGGGAAGAATTGTGACTTTCAAATATCAGGAATTCCTTTTTGTTTCCCTACATGACATCAGGACTGAATGCTTTTTATTGAATACATTGCCATTGAAGGTTGGTTGACTAAATGCGCAAGTTCATAATATTACATTATGCTACTTTTAGATATTAGTTACTGCTGTGAATTTTTAATTTGATCAACTAAATGTATTCTTATATGTTGTCATCAAGCCTATAGGAAGATTAAAGCAGTTGGTATACTTGGATGTGTCAAAAAATAGGATAGAAAGTATAGATATGGACATATCAGGATGTGAAGCCCTTGAAGATCTACTGTTGTCCTCCAACATGCTACAACAACTGCCAGACTCAATAGGTAAATAAACAACAACATGAATGTTACTGTTATTTTTGATGACCTGTTACTGCAAAATGTTCAAGCATTTCCTCTGAGCATAAAAGAAGAATTTTAGCCTTCCTACCACCATTACCACGTTCATTATCTGAGCCATTAAACATGAGCCATTAGCAGCTTTACCTCTATAATGCCTCCTCCAGTGTACTTTTAATTCCAGGACATGTAGTAGAAGGCACATGTGTCATTTATTTAGGTTTCTGCTATAAACCTGGTGTGACTCACATTCCAGAAAATTCATGTCTTTAAACTGAACATTGCATATGAAACTACATATGCAAATATACAATATAGGAAAACAATTTTAGATGGCATGACTGGTTATTTTACTTTTACTGTTATTGCTACAAGAATTACATGGGTAAAACATGCACTAGTCAATAGCAAAAGCTTTCAGGCACCTGGCTGTTTATTTCTAAAAATTGATACTTTGAATTAGATCAGAAGAGGCGGGATATAAATAAATATTTATTATTAAAAAATATTTATAGATTGCCACAATCCTTTTACCTTAAAAGATCCTCATTTCAGTTTATTTCTACTGAAATAAACCTCCTTTGAATAGGTACCATAGAAAATACAGTGACCTCTTAGTATCTTCTGGGGTTTGTTTTCAGGATGCACTGTGGATACTAAAATCTGTGGATGGTCAAGTCCCACTAAATACATTTTCATAATGAAATGGTATCCCTTTTACAAAATGGCAAAATCAAAGTTTGGTTTTGGAATTTATATTATTTTAAAGTATTTTCAAGCTATAGATGATTAAATCTGTGGATAAAAAATCTGTGGATACAGAGCAATTAAAGGAAAGACTATGCTAATACTACATCTCATTTAATATGCCTTTTTTATATTTTCTTTTTCTCACTCTTTCTTCTCAGGGCTTTTGAAAAGGCTTACAACTCTAAAAGTAGATGACAATCAGCTCACAGTCCTGCCCAATGCCATTGGAAAGTAAGTTGAACTGAAAACATTTTATAGCTTTTTACAATCAGCAACAGAGTACAGCACAATCCTGTACTTGGAAGTAAATTCCACAATGCTCAGTGGGACTTACTCCTGTTTAATATTGCAGTACAAATAACAAATTCATTGGACATTACTTGGTTCATCCAAAGTTTTCTTCAACACATGGGATTCTGGGCCTAAGCAGAACAAACATTCAGAGTTTCTATAGCTTGGTAGTGTCTGTTCTTCGCCTTTCTCTTACTCCAGTTTTAGTGAGAGCTGTTCCAAAGTGAAACACACTCCCTCGGAATGTGGTGGAGCGTCCTCCTATGGAACAGAGTCTGGATGGCCATCTGTTGGGGGTCCTTTGACTCTGTTTTCCTGTATGGCACAAGCAAGATGCATTTCCTCCTTTAGGGGACACTGAAAAAATCTGGTCTATGT
Organism: Sceloporus undulatus; assembly: GCF_019175285.1. Classification (NCBI taxonomy): domain Eukaryota; kingdom Metazoa; phylum Chordata; class Lepidosauria; order Squamata; family Phrynosomatidae; genus Sceloporus; species Sceloporus undulatus. Next base: position 92,316,668 of record NC_056525.1, read on the forward strand.
TTGGAAACACACTAAATCAAGAAATAAACTGACATGTGAAATGGTAGAGAAGCTTGTTTCAGTCTGGGTAAACCTTTGGTTTTTAGAAGTCCAAGATAACTGTGATGATGACAAACATAACAAAGCAGAAGCAGAAACTGACACTGATAACCAGGACTGCATCCACCACTGCAGAAATAATGCAGTTTGACACTACTTTAATTGCAATGGCTCAGTGCTGTGGAACTCTGGGATTTGTAGTTTTATGAGACATTTAGCCTTCTGTGTCAGAGAGTTCTGGTGCCACAACAAACTGCAATTCCCAGGATTCCCTAGCATTGAGTCATGACAGTTAAAATGGTGTTAGACTGGAATATTTATTCAGTGTGGATGTAGCTTGGAAAATGAATCTGATAAAATTTCATGCCTATTAATTGAATCTTAATCCCTTCTCCCTTCCACACACTCCACCTCAATTCTTTTTATGGGAATGGGTGCTTTATGTCTATTTGATACTGTGGAGAAGAAATAACAAAATAATTTTCTTTGTTACTAATGTTAATGATTTCTTCTGGTTGTTTTTTTTTAATTGCCTGTTCCACATAAACTAGCAAAACCAAAATCCGGGAGATTATTACTCCATTTGTTACAAAGAATTGTTTTAAAAAGTAAATTCCATTTGTAATAATTGTTTGAACACACTGTATTTTAATATACCAATTGTGATACTTTTATGCCAAAACAAATTATCCATAGTCATATTTTATATTCCTAAAGTAACATTTCAATCAGTAAAAAGTGCAAATGTATTTTTTCAGTTTTTCCAAAAATTTCATTCCCCCCCCAAAAAAAATGAAAAAATCCAGTTTTTTCCATGGTTTTAAATTTTCTGGAAATTTTACATCTCTAACTAGAGGTCCATGGGCTCTAGACATCACTAGATGTCCCCACAATAGAATGGACAGGCTGACATGTATAAACTTGGATGCTATGAGGAGTAAATTCTGTTTGACTGTGGTCTTTTCTTTTTAGATAGCCAATTACTAGGCACATACTGAAATATTTTCTCTGGAAAGGCCTTCTCTCTTTCACCTATTAAGTGAACAGTTAGCATGAGTTTTTCAGCATGAAGCCCATCCCTTGGCTAAGCAACAGATCCATACTTCCCAGAATCTGACAAACTGTGATTTGAAGACTGTAGCAGAATCTTCTACTTGCTGAAGATATGGTGGATTGCACTTGGCAGTACTGACTCAGGAAACTTGATCTTGGATGTGCAAGGTCTCTCTAGTGCTGAGAGTGATGTTATCTCAGGCAGAATATCTTTCTGACAGCATACCATTACTTTCATCAGTGTTCTAATCCATGGCTGAAGTGCTCTTCCAGATGTCCTACATCCAGAGCACCAGGCACATAGGAGAATATTACATGGGAGACTTACCTCCCATTAAATTGTCATTAAATCATCAGAAATCGTGCAAAACCCATGATCAGCATTCACACCACCGCACACTTCTCCCATCACTAAATCATAGTGGAGGCGTTGGCGCTTGCTTGTCTCATCAGTAAAGCATCCTTTGAGTCGCCATTTGGAAATAATGGGATCTTCATGGTAAGCCTTCCGTGTGATATTCTCAATAGTCTTTTCATCAGTTTCCTTTGCTGGAGAAAAAAGGGATAGATTTTTCTCTGTGCTGGCACTTGTGTGATTGCACATGACACAAGCACAGTTTAAGCAGCCTGCTTTTCTTTTAGTACCATTGATTTCAACTGAAGAATTAAACACATTCTTAATTAAAAATCAGTGGAACTTAAAGACTGCTTAACTCCAGATGAATTGTACCCACAATGTTATTTTCAGTTGTACGATCTAATGTGATGCTTCTCAGATACAGCACCTGCTGTTGGTGATGAGAATTATTTTCATTCCATCTCCATGGGGCAGTCTAATCATTTTATCTATCTTCTCTCTGGAGAGAAAAGACGAGAGACATAAAAGGCAGGCCATGGAAGTCCTATAATGCTGCAATTCTTTTTTCTTTGGAGTTTTGTTGTTGTTTTTTTGCTCCCCCACTCCCCTGCAATAGGTTCTGTATTTGCTTTATGAAATGATCTACTGTATGTAATGATTTGTTGCTCTGCTTTGCCAGTTATGAGAGCTGGAGTTATGATAAACTATGGTATCAATTGCAACATTGGCTGCTGTGCTTTTCAGCAAGATGTCCAGATGTCACTTAAGTTATGGCAAAAGTCAGAGAAGAAGGAAAGGGGGATTTTTGAAAATGGATTTACAGCCATTTCACTCTGATATCACTGCAGGCATGGAAAAATAACAATTGTGTGTGGTATTGTAGTATGGTGAAACACACATAAAGTGACTGTAGTAGAGTCAAACTTAAATTGTTCCCCTTATCACAGAAAGGGTAAAGTGCTGGCAAGAATGGTACTGCTTTGTTTATTTGGGCTCTTTTGACATGTGAACTGAGCCTAAGAAGGGGGAACAGCCATGTACAATCAGCAGCTGTGAGAGTAATATTCACCCTGTCAGAGTCTATGAACTTCTGATAGCTTGTTGAGATCTTTTCCTAATAGAAGTTGACAATGTGCTGTGTTTACACAATAATTTTTAAAATTAATTAAGTATAAAACAACTAGTAATTTATGGAATCATATTTTACTTATAAATGACAGCTTTGATAGCTTTTTTCCAGATGTTTAGCAGGAATCTAATGAGTACTAATGAACTAGTGTGGTATAGTGGTTTGAGTGTTGGACTCTGACCCTGGAGACCAGGGTTCAAATCCCTGCTAAGCCATGGAAACTCACATTCTCTTAGCCTCAGAGAAAGGCAAAGGCACTCCCTCTGAACAAATATTGTGAAGAAAATCCTGTGATAGGTTTGTCTTAAGATAACCATAAGTCAAAAATTACTTGAAGGCATATAACAACAAAATGTAAATACAGAATTCATAAACTGCAAATTTATTTAAATCATTTTTAGCTAGAGATTTCGTTTTATTTTTAATCTATGTTTTGCTTATGGGTGTTTTTGTTAGAATTCCAACAAATGTATGTTCTATCACATCAGGTTTCATGTTTGAATATAAACAATCTAATAGTTATACATATGACACTTTCAGTGTGGACTGCCACCTCCAGGCCTGGGTAAGGGAAGATAGCTGGTAGGGGAGGAGGAGAGAGAAAAAAAGCACCACCAGTTCAAGATACATTTTCTGAGCAAGTCACACTCTCTCAGCCAGAGGGAGGAGAAGGAGGTGGAGGAGAGAGAAACAGAGCACTGCCAGTTCAAGGCACACTCTCTGGGCAAGTCACACTCTCTCAGCTGGAGGGGGGAGGAGAAGGAAACAGGAGGCAGAGGAGGAAACGGAGCAAGGAGGCCCCAGGCCTGGGTAAGGGGAGACAGCCGGCAGGAGGAGGAAGAGGAGGAGAGGGAAACGGCAGTTCAAGGCACACTCTCTGACCAAGTCACACTCTCTCAGCCAGAGGGGGGAGGAGGAGAAAGAGGCAGAGAAAGGCCCAGGACAACTCTTCACAGGCTCCTTGCCAATGAGGCTGCCAGGGGCCTAGAGAGGGAGCTGAGGGGTTCCCTCCCTGGAGCAGGTAGCATTCGCATAATCTGTCAAAATAAATTACAAAAAAATAATAATGAGAGGTGAGGTATGTTCCACCCACTGCCCACCCTCTGACCTTTAGCCCTCCCCCTACATGACCCGATCATGACTGGGGCCAAGTTCACAATGGCCTGACCCCGGGTTTTCCAAAAAGAAATGGGGAAAATTCCAGTTTCAGAAAATCCACGATGAGGGGGATTTGCCCCGTATTGGGTGTGCAAAACCCCCATCTGGGTGTGCAAAACCCGACACCAGTGGAAACAACCCACTTTTAAACTGGGTTCAAAATCGGGGTATATGGTAGTGTGAATTGCCCCTTCATCACTTTATTTTACCCCTGTAATCTGAAAGTGGAGTGTCCAAACAGTGCTCTATAGTGATTATACTGAATGTTTGAAATAGTCCTTAGATATTCTGACTGTGGTCAAAAGACAAATGTAGACTTCAGGTAAGGAAATGGTATAATGTTTAAAGCTATCTTTACAAGACAGATAGAGGGAAACGATGGAGGTAGACATAATTTAGCATTACATGGTGGAGCTTGGTGTAGAGATACTGGAGAAAAAAATAATGAAATGCCCTTTTGAAGTCTATCCAATTTGCTATACAACTCATGGTCAGAATGCTACTTCCACACATTGTTTCAAGTGTGGCATTGGCTTTTTGCCACCTTTTGAAAGGGAAGTGAGGTGGTTTTGAGGAGATTAATTCAGCTCAACCCCTAAAGTTGTCCACCCCAGCTCAAGTCCCCTTGGCTTATGTGGACACCTAACTTTCTCTTGATCAAATTATGTCAAATACTTTTAATGGAATTTATTTAACATGAATAATATTTAGAGAACAGAAGGTGGAATACGTAATGATACTCTCTGCTGAGCTCTGAAACTGGTATTTTCAACATTACAGTGGTGAATGACTACCTCATTTGGAGAAGAGAAGCTTTTATATAAAGATTGCACTGATCCTTCAGCACTATATTAGTATGGATGCCATTATTTCCTGTATTACTCATTCTGGGCTCTGGTGGCAACAGAAAGGGAATAGCATGAAAAAAAATGTAATTTTTTGGCGAGTGCAGAGCAGTTTTGCCAGGTGGTCTACTAAGGCACATTTACTTAAGTCTGCAACAGCCTCTGTCAAGCATGCATCCAGGGTGGATCTGGGCCAATTTGTCTGGATGTTGGCTTTGGAAATGATCACTTCCCTGAGTTTGAATGGCAGCTTGGCACCCGCAAGCCTATAATAAAAAGTCTAACAAAGCTTTCAGCTGTTCTGTTCCCAACCCACTTCATTAATCACTCTGCAGCTCTGAAAAGGATGACACACTTCAGTCTTCCAGACTAGTGTAGTTTAGAAGTTAGTGACAGGAGACAAGGAAAAAGAAATTAGATAGAATGTGGGTTGTAGATCAGCTTGAGATGCTTTACTTGACAAACATTAAAGACAAATAATTGAAAAGAAACCAAAATCTAATTAGGTACTTGTTATTTTTTTGTTGTTGTTGCTGCCACTGAGCATATGGGGATAAAGGTTGGAGTCTTGGGGGCTGAACAGACCACCTCTTTCAGCACCAGATTGGGGCTGCAAGAACTACATGCTGCACCCCTGATCTGACCTTTCCACAATGCAAAAAAGAGCCGCAAAAAGCGGCTCCTTTTTGCGCTATGGAAAGGGGGCCATAGCCAGCAGCACTGCAACTTTTCAGCACTTCTTTTGTGCTGTGTCATCTGGAAGCATCAGCAGAGGAGTGCCGAGATGCCACCAGCCGTGCAGTGAGGTGTGTGGCATCTCATTGGCATGGGGGCAGAGTTGGGATGGGCATCATGCGGACACCACACCCCCACTCCACCTCGATGCTGGCCTTTATTGCTAGTCTGTTGGTCAACATTAAAATTTATGTCTGATCATAGAGAGTCAGCATGTCCCAAAATAGTTGGTACCCCAATATATAAATAGTAGCCAGGATTGGCTTTCCTCCTGCCCTGTATAGTTGGCTGTTAACTCAAGAACATTCTTCCTTAGGCTGAAGCCTACAATTGACTTTTTCAAATGGGTTGTATAAAGTACAGTAATAGATATCTATCCCAAATAGCTATTAAGATCATTCAGCATGTTAACAAACAACTAACTAGTAGGTAATTATCATGTTATCAGTTCTATTTATCAGATACTAGGGCGAAGCAGACAGGGCAGAAGGAGCAGCCAGAGGCTGTTCCTGCCCCGATCACCATGTGGCAGTCAGACGCCATGGTCCTGAGGGCAGTGCTGCCAGAGTCCTAAATTGACCACAAAAAGGATCTCCTTTTGCAGTTGAGTTTGGGCTGCTTTAAGTGGCCCCAATGTGGCTTCTGCACAATCCAGAAGCATGCACAGTGTGCACGCCCAAGCCCCAGATCAGCCCAAATGCAGCCTATTTGAGGCCATTGTCAACTTAATGTGTTGTTGTGAAGATATGTAGGAATGTATAATGATGAAATTGTATACCTACTAAGCTAGGAGTGAAACTCATTCAACTCTATGGGAGTTATACCTCACAGAAGTACAAAACTGAACAATTCATTTTAAAAACAAAAACACTAAATGCATCTAATGGGAACTGTTTTGCTTTCTGGGGTATTTTTCCTCCATAGTATTATTTTAGAGTTGTTAGAAAGTTATTTCTCAGTTTAAGAGAAAATGGTAGAGTATCTTCATTGATTGCTATGTAGAATTGTGTGATACAGATGTCACAGATTTAATTGTTGATTTGTGTTTTCACCAGCAATCATCTTCTCATATTTAAGATGATGATAATGGCGACATTTTGAAAAACTATGTTAAACCATCATACTGGATATTAACATTTTCTTGATCTACAGTGTTCACTTCCCAGAGCAGGCACTATTTATTGCATAGGCACCATTTCATTTTCTGTTCTCAATACTGAAATTTAATTCTTAATACTGTTTGTAGAACTGCAAGACAATAGCATAGAAGTATTACATGCCTCAAAATAATTAATAATTTAAATAACAACAACAGTTAATGGAACAATTTACTAGGTTTTTACAAATTAAATAAATAGCATTAAATCTACAGGAGAAGGTTTGTAATTTATTACAGGGTGTGTATGTTCCTTGATGGTATGAGACTCTGGCTTCAATTCCTTACATTTAAACTTGCCAAATTTTAGTTAAAATATGTTTTGATACAGCATGGTTCATTGAATAATAAACGTACATATCTAGTTTCCTTTCCTTACATGGGTCCAAAGAAAAGTGCATGTGTTTATTTTGTCCTTTATATGTTTTGCAGGCACTTACTGCTAGTCACATAACAAAATAGCCATACAGGTTTATCATACATTATTGCAAACACATTATTGTGCATTGGGCATGACATAGAAATCATCTTGTATAAGGTAATCCGTAGATTCTAGAAAAGTCAGTCCCTAGATGAACTGTTGTTCTGCTTTAACTAAAAATGTACTCCAAATATATTTCCATTATGTTCTTCAAATAAATCTTTATAATGTCATTCCCAAGAATTCATTTAATCCATTGATAGTCTTTTGCCTTTTTGCATATTTTGAAAATTTATAATGTTAAAGATTAAACAGAAGGAAACTAACAATGGATAGTTCTGTAAAACAGACTAACAAGTATTCTTAAAATTTCAGTTTATCTTTATTAGAAGAATTTGACTGCAGCTGTAATGAACTGGAGTCTCTACCTCCCACCATTGGCTACATGCATAGTCTGCGGACGCTAGCTGTAGATGAAAATTTCCTGCCTGAACTGCCTAGAGAAGTAAGGATTAATATGAAATATAGTTCATTTGAAAATGTAATTTTCTATATACAGAGTAAATTTCCACATATATTGTTAATATTAAAGGGATTATGGCCCATATGGGATCCTGTAGGGACCAGGTGATACCCACAGAATGCCAGGCTTTATGTATCTGCACAGCAAGGATAACAGCCAGTTATGGTTTTCAGAATTCTTAGTTCCTAACAATTTCAGTTTCCAAATTTTCAGCTGATAAATGCTGATCAGGATGTGGCGTATCAGGTTGTCAGACTGAAATATGGAGACAGTGTCTATACTTTTAACAGTTATATAGGACATTTTAACAGGTGTTACCTGTCACACAATCAGGTAGTATGCAACAACTGTTGAAATGTCCTCTTCAACACAGCCATTAAAGGTGTAGGAAACTTCCCCAGTTTTCACTAGTGCGATGCCACTGGTGGGTTGCTTGTTTTCTCTTCTAATTAAAGTGAGCAGTTGCTGCACTTCAAACAGGAGAGAAAGCAAATAACAACATCTGCATATTCAGGCATTCCATGGCTTCCAGCATCTGGCAGGTCCTCCAACAGCTGAGTACCAGCCCATGCCATCTACAGATTGAGATAAGATCACAAGGGAGTAGCTCTGTACAGTTCACCCTCTGTATCCACAGATTTTTTTTATCCACTGATTTAACAATCCACAGCTTGAAATATTAAAAACAAATATAAATTCCAATAGCAAACCTTGCTTTTGACATTTTATATAAGGAACACCATTTTACTATACTATTGTATTTATTATTATTATTATTATTAATAACCTTATTTATGAAGCACTGTAAATTTACACAGCGCTGTACATACAATCTTTTTAGTTAGACTGTTCCCTGCCCTCGGGCTTACAATCTAAAAAGACATCACACAGAAGGAGAAGGGTGTGGTGGAGGGAAAGGGTAAGAGGTCCAGCAGTTCCTCTCTACCTCCAAGGCCTGGACCAAGGCAGATGGACTGGATTGAGGGCTTGGGTTCATAATGGATGGTTAATCATTTTCCAGGAAAAATACATACTCTCAAGTAGGATAATACATATACAGTACATAGCAATACAGGAAATGGTATTTAATGAGACTTCAGTATCCATGGATTTTGGTATCTATGAGGGTCTTGGAACCAAATCCCAGTGAATACCAATGACCACTGTATAGACCTTAGCCAAGGCTTACCCATCCAAATGAACACCATGCCATCAGGGTGAAAACTGGATAGTATCTTATCACTTGTCTTTGATGTCCACAGATTGGAAGTTGTAAAAATGTAACAGTTATGTCTCTGCGCTCAAACAAGCTGGAATTTCTTCCTGATGAGATCGGTCAGATGCAGAAACTCCGAGTCTTAAATTTGAGTGACAACAGGTGATGTTTTTATCTTTTGAATTTTCATGTGCAATCAGTATTCCTTTGTACAGGTTGCCACCTATTCCAAATTTTAGTTATTGAAAAATTCATTTCTTAAAGCATTTTGAGATAATTAGTTGATTTTCGTTATAGAAATATTCATTTGCTAAAGTATTTCCAAATAATCAGCTGATAGAACAATTATACAGTTGTGCTCATTGATTGCATAGGATTCAGACATCTTCCCTCAAGGCAACACCTCTGCTTTGGAAGTGCCATGTTTCTAATTATTTAAAGATATACTAGTGGAATTACTGTATGCAAAGGGATCTTGTAGCACATTTAAAAGTAAATGTGTGAAAGAAGTTGTAGCGTAAGCTTTCATAGACGTGGTCTACATCCTCAGATGCATGGACTGAAGTGTTTACCTAGGAAGGACCTTTATAATCAGACTGTATAAATCACCATAGAAATGCAAAACTGTGTTATTATATGGACCTTATCACACGGGGGAAGTCAGGCAAAATCAGAGGTTTAAACAACAACTAAACAGGCAATAAACAACAAAAAATCATTCATGAGGAAATCCCAAAAATGATTTGTTTCTGTTTATTGCCTGTTTAATAGCAATGTGCGTGAAAATCTTAATTACAATATCGCATTTTGTATGGGATAATCACTGTTTAAGCCCCCAATTTTCCCTGTGTGATAAACTCCTTTGTGTAGTGTGCCAGGAAGCCATTGTCTCAGTTCAGCCCATATTGATTGATTGATGTCTGTGGATATATTGTAATCCAACTGTTTCTCTTTGCTATCTTCATTTGTAGTTTTTTCATAACACCCCAGAATCATGAAAATATACTCTCAGCAATTTATCTCAAATCCTTTATCGTTCCCAACCTGCATACACCACATTCCAAAACTCCCTCCATCATTCATATGATCATCCACCCACCCTGGTCTTGGGCAACATCTTTCAACTTTGGCCTTGGGTAACATCTGCCTTTGTCCCTCAAAGACCATAGTTAAATCTGTCCATGTCACCTCATCACCATACCCACATGTTTGCATTTCCCTGTCTATTCATACAGTCTAATTATAAAGTTCCTTCCTGGACAACACTTCACTCCATGCATCTGAGGAAGAAGGCTATGTCTATGATAGCTTATGCTACAACTCCTTTCAATAGTTAGACTCAAAGATGCTATAAGATCCCTTTTCATACTGATATTCCAAATTCTACCATCCAGGAGGAATTACTTTTGTTACATTCATAAAGCTGAACCGTTGAAGAAGTTGACACATAAACTCAGTATCTGTCTTTGAGACTCAACTAAATAAGCTGCAATTACATGCTGGATGTGCTTTAGTGACCTTATTCTACTCAGAGAGATAGTATAGTGTGACTTTTGAGTGAAAGTTTAAATTTAGAATAATTGAAAACACATCCAATTCTTAATGTAGGTTTCAAGCAGCACATAAATGATTATCTTTTTTAAAATATGCTGTTACATAGCTATTTCTAGTCGATTTATGAATCATGCTAGCTAATATATTTTGGGAAATTAATAGTGGTTAAAGCTACAAATCTGGTATTCAAATAACAGAAAAAGGCAATAAAAGTCAGCTTGAATTAATTTAAGCATCTAGATTTTTTATACATACCTCATTTTTTTGTTAGGAGAATGATTTAATACAAAAGCATTATTATCATGTCGCAGCCCTTATCCAGCTTCTGGAGAGTGCAAAAAGGAGCCAAAAGCAGCTCCTTCCTGCACTCTCCAAGGGTGCCATAGCTGTGGCAGTCCAGCTTTATAATGTCCCTTCGGCGCTGCATCATATAGATGCAGTGCCGGAGTCATGCCATGATGGCATGTGCCGGTCTAAGGGCGGAGTTAGGATATCCAGCATGCGCACTCTGCGCCCTAACTCCACCCACAGGCTGGCACAAAGTGCCAATCTGTATAGACCCTGAGTCAACAGTAGAACTAGGAATCTTATTCGGACATGTATTTATTTTATTATTTTATATACTTGTAAGGAAAAAGATAAATGAAATATTTCAAGTAGCATTGGAAAAAAGAGATAAAGATTTATTTAAAATATATATATATATGTTTTCTAAACAGCAAAAGATGAAGGAAAAGGTAAATTTCATTCTTTTTGAAAAAAAATTCTTGACTTCTATGTACTTAAATATAAAATTAAGTTTTATAGGGCTACAAATTAACAAATCACAACTGTTCTGTCAAAGTGGCAGTATTTTTATGTTTTAGTCTAACCATCTGAGTTTAATGAATATAGTCTGATGATTAAAAAATTAAATTTAATACAGATTTCAACTGAGAAAACATTTTTTGGGGGGAAATCAATAATTTAAAGTGATTATTTCTATAAAAATATGTTTTTAAGAAATGCAAAAAGATAAGTGAGTGAAAAGAGACAGAATATTCCTTATTTACTTATGGATTAAATTTCTTATCTTAAAAAATAAAGTTGTTCTATGCATGAAACACTTATGTTATTTCAATGTTATTATTTTTGCAGATTGAAAAATTTGCCTATCACTTTTACAAAGCTTAAAGAACTTGCAGCACTCTGGCTGTCAGACAACCAGGTACACACTTGTTGGATTTCCTTATCCTTGCATCTGAACAACAGGGTAGCAAATTTAAAAACACTTTAAGGCAGAATTGTAGATGATAATTCCTATAAAAAAATAGAATTTGACCCACATGTGTTCATAGTAACCACCCAGTATGTTGTCCCAGTAAAGTCCAGCAAATGTTAATGTTTGAACACTTGGGATAAGATTACTTATCAGGAACCTGTTTCCAGTGTTTTGTACATAGTGTGCCCTATTTCCAGTGTGTTCAATAAAAATATCGTTTTCAGAACAATATTTCCAAACGTCAGTGACTGGGACCCTGTCTGCATGTGCCAGAATACTTTGGGGGCAGCCCAGAGAATTCTGATTCTGGAGCTGCTCCAGTGTCCCCCTCATGCTCCCCACTCCTAAAGCTGGAGGTTGCTGTCTCCTATTCACACACCAGCCTCCTGCTTTGAGAGTTAAGAGGAGGAAGAATGCCTGGATTCCTTCAGCACCTGACTCATGAAGCTGGAGGGAGGCTTTCCCCTCAACCCTTCTCAAGCTCTGAGACTTTTCTGTCAGTTTTCTCAGGGATTTTAAGATTTTAAGCCATCTCTATTTTTTATCCTCCTACACAAAGCATGATCACTGCTCTTCCCCTCCCCAGCTCATGAGTGAGGAGGAATGTGGGGGCCACTGACCTTTGCTCCAACTATGCACACACATGCCACAGCTTCCCCACCACAACCTGACACTCACTTCCTTCTCTTCCTCTCTCACTCCTTGCCATGCAGTCTGACACTAAGGGAACACTGAAAAAGCATTCCTCTCTCTTGAGGGTGAACTAATCAGCACCTGAGGTCAGCAACCCCTTGAGAAACTGTTATGCCCCAGGGGAGTGGAGGGCGGTGCCCCACTGTTTGAGAATCTAGGTGCTAGCAGAATCTGACTACTCACACTGAGATTGGCTCAGTGTGAGAGTGGTTTAGCACTTTCTCATGATGTGTGGAAGATGCTGAGTGCACTAGGCATTTCCATGTTAAAATATAGTCAACCTGTATCCTACGTTTCTGTTGAAAGCTGTGCCCAGAGTGGCACACAAGAAATGCCAATTTGTCCAGATATGTTATATATGGGGGGGGGGGGAATGCAAATATAGCATCTTCTGAGGTAGTCATTGCCTTCTAGGTAGTGTGAAGGGTATTTGGCTGGGAGTGTGGGTGCATAAGCCACAAACCTATTTGATTTTATCATTTTCAAGGAGACCAAGAAGTTCTCTATTTGAAATAGGCATAGTTCTGCAAATTTCTTAGAGAATGGAGAGTTTTTATGTTAATGTGAAATTGAGATTGTATTTGTGTTCCTGGATCGTACCATGGGGCAAATATCCTTAGCAGATCCCAGTTGTCTGCTTTTTCAGAGCTAGTTAAGGAATCAGGCATTTCTCTCCTTTCATTCAAGTAGCACAACCAGCACGTTTACCTGCTGATTGGATTTATGGGCACAATTCTACCTCCCCATGAACCAAAATGGCCACTGATGGGCCCCTAGAAACTCCTAGCCTGATGCCAGCACTGCCCACCATGGGCATTTCTATCCTTCCACTCCAGTAAATAGGCCTGTGATCCCATGGAAGTATGCTGACAGGCATTTTGACTCCACCAGTGCTACATTGGATTTTGGCCATAATAATTTACACTTGAGTTTGAAACAACAGAGGCATGTATAAATGAACACATAATAAAATATTAAGGATCTATACATTGGATGGATGTGCTATATCCTAACCTTGACATGTTAATTTCGTACCAGTAAATTATGTTTCTAGGGTATTTTTTATCAAAAAAATCAAGTGTTGATTGTCATAGTATGTCTTAGCATTCGTTGTATTGTTAGATACCACCATTTTGTTTAATATCCCCACCCACATTAGCTTTTTGGAGTTGTTGTAATGCTGTTTGTTCTTTGCTTACAGTCAAAGGCTCTTATCCCTCTTCAAACTGAGGCACATCCAGAAACAAAGCAAAGAGTGCTGACCAACTACATGTTTCCTCAGCAACCCCGCAGTGATGAAGGTAAAGTACTGTCAGCCAGGTTTTCTAAATACAGAAATGTATGTGATAATTATTTAGTGCCAATTTAAATGTTCCACCAATGGTACTTGTAGCTTTTCTAATACACCCCAAAGAAATATTTTGTATTTCTGAAGCATTTGGTACTTCTTTAAGTAAGTATGGTTGTTTTTTTAGCTTTATACATTTCCTGAAAGTTTTCCTTTAAATTAGCTTTTGTCTTCTGGTGTCAGAATTATAGGCAGCTAAGGCTGGATTAGTGTTTTTCACTGACAAAAGCTCTCAGTGACCTTAGCTACCATCCCTAAGCATCCTCATAACTTGAAGCCTACTGTATGACATATATTTGATTGTTTGCAATCACTTCACATACTCAGATGTAAATGTTCACAATTAATTAATATCTATAAAATAAGTAAAGTTTGTAGGCTGCATACTTTTTCACATTGCTGCTAATTTAATAGTAGATTATGAGGTAGCCTTTATTTGATTCTGGCATTACTTTTCTAACTAACTATAGATTTCCAGTCTGACAGTGATAGTTTTAATCCTACTCTGTGGGAGGAACAGCGACAACAACGTATGACAGTTGCCTTTGAATTTGAAGAAAAAAAGGAAGAAGAGGAAAATGCAGGAAAAGTTAAGGTAACTGGGATTTTATTCTTTGGTTTTTGCTTTGTCTTGGTTAGACTCTTTTATTTAAATAATTAGTATTAGAGTAAAGCTTCATGTGGAACAACAAATGAGAAGAATATTGGAGGAGCCCAGTTAATTGAGTAGCACTGACTTAAATTTCTTCTTTGGTATTTTAACAAGCACTAAAGACCTTATAATGTACAGAGATGGTTGATAATGCTGATAATTAAATTGTTACATTCAGTATTGAGTTAAGGCAATCCTTTTATAGTTACAAAGTTACTTAATGCCTTGAATGTTCAAGTATATTGAAAGCCCTTATTGTCTTCTGACCTTAACAGAAATTACTTCTTCTGAATATCTGTATCTTGCATAAGGACTTACCTGCAGCCGCTGTGCTCACAAGAGCTTATGCAAGAGTTTTGATGTGCAGAAAAAAGACAAAATGTCCACCCCTTCAGTTCCATGTAAAGAAGCTAACTATAGTGTCAGTAGCAATGTCTTCTAACGTTAGCAGAGGAACACACTGGTTTACTACATCTGAAAACATCTGTTTAAAAGAGCAGACCCAGCACTGCATACACCACTCATTCTTCTAATGCATCACCATCACAACCCATTCCTACTATTTCCTGTTTGAAGCAAACCTCACACTCTGCCCAATGGTGATGCTGGTCCTAGTGCTGACAGACATAATATAGTTGTTCTTTCAAGAAGAATTAAAGGTTTATATAGACCCAGAACATAACCAACATGAAGATCCCTTGAATGTAAAACAATAGGCTCACTAAAATTGTTAGTCCTAACTAGAGCGTGCCTGCTGAATCACCGGAACTGACATAAGTGTGGATTGAAGCCCCATTAATTCAATTAGTCTCTTCTAGTTGGAGCTAATTGCTGGATTTAGTCCCATACAGCTGTCTTTGTGTGAAACCTTAATTGAAAGCTAGAAATATCCTATAGTTAAATATGAGAAACCTTTCATCTGAGAGGACTCACAGCATATTTTTTCCATATAAAAATGAGAGGGGGGCTCACTAGAAATTCAGTTGTCTTTTGTTAGTGTTTCTGGACTTCACTATCTCACTTCCACAATAAGATCTAATAGAATTTGCATTTCATGTTAATTACTACCTTTTTCTTTTATGAGTCTTCAAAATACAGTTGGTTCTCTGTATCCATGGATTTTTTTATCCACAGCTTCAACCATCCACAGTCTAAAAATATTCAAAAATAATATAAAATTCCAAAGCAAACCTTATTTTTGCCATTTTATATACAGGGCACCATTTCACTATACCACTGTATTTAATGGAATATGCCATACACAGATTTTGGTATCCATGGGGGTTCCTGGAAACAAATCCCAATGGATACCAAGGGTCCACTGTATTTATTTATATTTCATTTTTATGCCATATTTCTCCCAGAAAGGGACCTTAGGTGGCTCACAAATAAAATAGTTTAAAAATTTACAATAAACGTTCTAAAACAATTAAAATCAAATATGAGTGTCATATCTATACCACATCCCAAAGATTTGCTTAATGTCACAGGGTAGTTTCCAGGAACGGTGTTCTACTGACAGAATAGTGGTAATCAGTGGATTGCCACTAATCAGTTCCCAAAGCATTGCACTAGTCTGTCACCAAAGCAGGCCTCCAAGCAATTGCAAGGGATTAGGAAACCCCTCAACCAGTTCGGTTGCTGTGGAAGGCTAAAACAGGAAAGGAAGAGGAAGAAAGTTCCACTGGATTTAGCTCATAGTTGCCTTGATACCAATTTTTTGTCCCAGCAGAGGCCCCTATCTGGACAGTCCTATAACTGTTTCCAGGGGCCTATTTAAACAACTAGAGGTGGGCACACACATTCAAAATATAATGCATATTTTCCTTAATCCAGATAAGGGCCTCTGTTGTGAATGCTAGCCTTCGAGAATGCTTCCAGCAAAATATTTGTGTGAGCATTGCCCTTCTGGACTGAGATGAGTGGTTTAATTTCAAACTTGATTTAGTGAACTGAAGAGTCATGTCTGTTAATTAAATCAGTAACATTTAGAAATTCATGAAATTCATCTACCAGTGAAGTGAAATGGAGAATTCGGAAAAAAACTAACTTCCATTTCTGTTTTAGTAAGCGTATTTACAAGACAGTTTGTGCAAGCAAGAGAAAGGAATTATTCATTTCTATAGCCAGATTAGTCATCTTATTTTGTTGTAAACATTTTTTTAGCTTAAAACCTTTTGGCCTCACAATACCACAGGTAAATGTAAAGGCTTTTACTTGACTGATTTACTTCTGAACTTTCAGAGAGTTTGCAAATTGCTTTATGTGTTGTTCTCAAACTAGAAATGTGCTCTGTAAATCTAAACTACAATTTAGAACTGCACTAGAATAAAATACTATTCTTACGTTACATTTGTACAGTGTCCCTGCTGTACACACATATAACTGACTTGTTACTAGCAGCAGTTTACAAACTGGAAGCCAGACTCAGAAATGCACTTGCCTTTTTTTTCTTAGATCAACTATTGCCCTATTGTTTATGCAGTTCATCAGCACTTATATTCACCATAGTCAAGACTAACCACTGGGATCATAAGGTGAAGTTTGGATCCTTAGCCTAACTGTAGTTAAGAGCTTTAAGTTAAGATCTTCAGGGTCTTTATTCCAGGGAGCTGTTTCTAAGTTTTGCTTCCAATTTGCTGACTGGTGTTCTCTGGAGAAACTGTTATATCTTTACTAGTCATACTATTTCTGAAATACCTGAAATGTTATCTTTTTAGCATCCTTTGATTCTAAGATGACACATGGATGTGACTGCAGCATCAAGCAATTACTTTTATGTGGTCAATATCCATTGATACTATAAATCTGCCTTGGATGCCATTGTGGGTGAAAGGCTGGATATAAATCCTTGAAATAAAGAAATGAATAAAAACTTATTTATCTCCCTGATGTGAATTTAATTGCAATGTTTTTAAAACCATATTTATTTGGTTGTTGCAATTCAAAAAGATAAACATGTGTGAATTACCCATAATTTCCATTTAGTTTTAATAAAGGTAATTGCAAGTCTAATAAAATTGCATATTTTTAAGGTGGAAGGGAACCTAGAGTACTTTCAGTAATAATAGCATAAATTCCAATTTAAATATGTCAAACAGATATTTTATGATTTGTCTCAGTGATGCTAGACTTTGGGAATGCTAAATGTATCTAAAGGAAACCATGTGGAAATGTTTTTATTATATTATTTTTGCAAATTTTAACTTTATTAGGTCATAATAAAATGGTTATATAGAGATGGTGAATAAATGGGTTGTTGAAAGTGACTCTCTTATATGTTTATTCAGTAATCATAATGCAGAGTAAAGATGGAGTCTCACTGGTGCTTTCAAGCCACCATTGATTTCTTTGGCATCTTGATTACCTATGCATTGCATGTCAACTGCAGGCATCTTTCTGTTTGGCTGATATGAAGACATGATTCTGAGGAGTCAAACAACTCTATCAAGAGCCTGATTTTTAAGGAAATAAGTGCCCTGAACAGACTATGTATTCATATTCTAAGTTTTAAAAGGGCTTGCTTTGTTATTTTGTGTTAAATGAAATGTTTGATAATAAATCTTTTAACTTAATTTTCATAATAAATTTGTATTGATGGGCCTTTTGGTCAAGTATTTCATTGTTTGCTGACATGAATTTGACATTAGAAATTAAAAAAGAAATTCTTCTATCCAGGAATATTGCACTTTGGAAGGTTTTTATCCCCAGCGGCATGCTACTTCTGAGGTAACTTTAAATGTGAAACATAAAAGACCATGAATAGAAAGGGAGTCTAGACTTCATTGGTAATTATCATTTTTAATATCAATATGGGAATATCTTCACCCTAATTCTATCTAGCACATCTGAGAGTACATTTAACAATGAAAGTTAATATTGACTCTAAGATAAATTGACTTTACTCAAATCTTCTTCCATGGTTAATTTAGTTACTGTGTCTTTTTAGTATCCTTTGCAGTGCATGTACTATTTGGCTTACATCCCAGCTATCTTTAAATCTTAAATCATAGCCCTGGTCATGTAGTAAACCAAATTAGATGATCAGCAATTACAGTATTTCCATTGTAAACCAATTAGAGTTATAGCAGTGCTATATTCTACACATCACTTATTTAGTTTTCTTGTTGGAGTTGTACATTGACTTGTAACATAGTATTTCACATCTGCTATTGAGAGCCATGTTTGGATGTGCTTGTTCGTTCTGCATACTTAATTATACTTCAGTGCTGAGTGTAAGTTGCTACCATAGTTTGTACTCTTCACATCAGTCAAGCTTTTTGAATGGATGCCTATTAATGTTGCATTGGAACCTTGGCTGTACATGCCACTTTTCCTTTTGTGGTAGATTTAATAATATCACATTTAAAAATAAAATTAATATCACATTTTTATACAAATACATCCATCAGAGCAGGAAAAAACTATTTCATATTGGTTGTGCAATCCATAAAATTAATGAGCATTTAAGTCTCACTGATTTCAGTCAGACTTAAAAACATATAAACTTTTTTGGATTTCTACTAGTGTGTTAAAATAAGTTATCACAAGCTTGTATTATAAATCTAAAGTGATTTCCCATATATTACCAGATTTCTAGATTCTGTCCAAATGATTAGAGGGTTGCTTAACTGCCTGAGCATCAAGGTATAATTTTAACAGAAGTATTGTCAGATTATAGAGCTAATGGGGGGGGGGAATCAATTTTAGTAACTCACACCAATTTCAAATTCGCCATGTTGTAATTGACATAGGCGTTACCATTTTAGAGGCACGGTATAGCAAATGTTTTATGTTAACATTGTCTCAAATGCCTATACTCACTGTCTCTATGTTTTGCGTTTAATATACACTTGACAATCAAAACTAGATGTTTATTTTTATTTCCTATTTGTGCTTTTAATTTATTTTGTTAAATGAATGCTCAGGTTGAAATAAACCTAAAGCGCTATCCAACTCCATACCCAGAAGACTTAAAGAATATGGTGAAATCTGTTCAAAATCTGGTGGGCAAATCTACCCATGGAGTGAGGCCTGAGAATTCAACACCAACTGCCAGCTCAGAGCAAACTGTGAAGGAAAAATATGAGCACAAGTGGCCCATGGCAGCGAAGGAAATGTCAGTGGAGGTAACAAGCAGCAGTGCAATTAAAACAATATTTACTAATATCCGTGTAATATAGGTCACTTTATTAAGATATGAGTAAGCTTATTTGTCACTCACTCTCCATCCCTCCACTTATCTCTAAAATCTAAAATTTTTAATATGTGGTGAAATTATAAGAAAGCAAAAAGTTACTGGTCTAAGATTTATGTATCAATCAAAAAAAAAATAAATAAAAGCTAGATTATGTAATGTTACCAAAAATGTTTCTGCTGAGCATTATGGATAACAAATAGATACCTTCTTTGATATACAAAACAGCAGCAATAATATTGTTTGGTCATTGTCAACCAGACATCATGCTGGACCTAGAGAACCTAGAGATTTTAAGGAAATTATCACAGCGAGCTTACTGTGGTTAAAATGCTGATAAAATGCTCCAGAAGCATGAAAATGTGAGAGTCGGTCACTGAAGCATTGCCTCTCCTCTCCTGTCAGCAAAGCGTTTGCGGAGCAGCTATTTCTTCATAACGTAAGTTCCTATTATTGAAGAAATGGCTGCTCCATGGATGCTTTAAAGACGGGAGAGGTGAGGGTATGCTTCAGTGACAGTTCAGAAGTGTGACTGGCTATCACACCTTTGTGCTTCTGAAGCATTTTACTTTAAATCAAAACTAGGAAAAGTGCAGCCCATGTTCCACATGTGGCCTGTCACATTCTGTCTCAGATTCAAATATGTATATAAGATCATATATGTTTGTGTGTGCGTGTGTGCGTGCATGGTCCAGAATGTCCCCAGATGGAGGTGGAGAACATTTCCACCATGTTTGGAGCCATCCAGGGGTGCCATCCAGAGATAAAAAACAATTTTTGCAATTGTTTTTTTTTTAATATTTTTGCTTCAAAATGCCCACTTTGGGGAATGCATTTTGTGGGAACCCCTGAGCCAGTTTGGACCCAGGAAAGGTCTTTATTTAAAATCCAACATAGTGAAAATACTCCCATGCCCCCAGATGCATTTGATGACATTTTCTTTATTTTTAATTTTAATTTTGGCTAGAGCAAATCTGCCCCTTCAAGGTCTCCTTGAGTACTAATGTGCCTCCTTGCCTTCCACAGTTCCCCACCCCTGTTTTAAATGGTTCTACTTGGATGTTCTTTTCTTTGTGGAACCAAATATTAAATAATTCTACAGCCAAATGAAAGCTATAGCCCAAACAGGCAATGTTTATGCCAGATCAAGTAGATTAGGGTCCAAGGAACCAAAGAGGGTGTAGTCAGAGCCCTAGTCAGTCTTGAGTTCCAGAGAAGGCAGGTTAGGCAAAGCACAGTGTCTATTGCACTTTTAGTGACATATTGCTCAGCCTCATGCTTATTTAAAATATTTCTGTATCACCTCCCAGCCGATAAGGACTATCAATGTGCCAACTCTAAGGCCAGGTCTTTATCAAGTGGTGAGAATCATCAGTGAGTGCAGGCAAGATGATACTTTTGCATGGCAATGTTTAATCATATTTACAAGGGAAATAGAGCAGTCACACTGTGGATGTCCCTGTTCAAGACTCATACTACTGTTGGCAGCTTATACTCAAAGTTCATGCATGTGTCTATAATAATATTATAGAACTTGGTATTCAATGTTAATGTTGATTATTATGCAAAGAGTTTGAGTAGTGTGATTTCTCAGAATTCCCCTTTATAATGTTACTTAATTATTCAATATGTTTGCATTCTGCAGGATCCTTTTGTACACCCTGTGAATGATATGAGGATAGGAGAACTTCGACCCTCAATGGCTGAAGCACCATTGTACCAACCTAAACTTGTTCTCTTGGGGAAAGAAAAAAAAGGTACTCATTTTATAGTTATTCAGAGACATAGGTTGTAATATGTCTAAGTAATATATTATACTTTATTTTACCTCTTTTTCAAAACTGGCCAGACCCTATTCAGAAATTATTTTATGAACCTGCTGTCGTAGGCTGGCCATTGCATTTCTAGTGATTGGAAGGAAAACAGGCAAAATAATGTTTCCATACTGTTTGGATATTTTTGCTCCTCCTTTCAAGTGGTCTTTTCTTCTACAGTTGGACCTCCACATTTGTGGCATTGACTTTCGTGGATTTGACTATTTGCAGACTTCAATAATATGTTATCTCTAGGAATCTCTAGGTCCTTCAGTGCAACTCTGCCAGAAGTTGACCATAGGATTGCACTGGAGGATCCAGAAATTACTAGAGAAAACACTTCTCTGGGCATTTGTAGGTCCTCCAGAGTGATTCTGTTGTCAATCCCTGTCAGATGAGGACCAAACAGTTGCACTGAAGGACCTAGAGATTCCTAGAGGGGTGTTCTCTCAGGTAAAAAGATTAATGGTTTTTTATTTGTGTTTTTTTCCTGTGTCATGGGGGTCCTTTGCCTCTAACTCCAGCAACTATGGAGGGCCCACTTTTCTACCAAGCAAAAATATTTCTCTGATTGTCTCCATCAAATAAACCTCCAATCCTCTAGGTGTCAAATACTTTAGGAAGGGTGAGGTGCCTATTAAAAATAGGGGAGTTATCCCACACACACACACACATACACACACACAAGAAGAGGATGAGGAAGAAGAAAAAAGAAAGAAATCTCAACATGTCAAATAACAAAGTTTAATGTTTACTGAACAAAAATGTCATTAAAGAAACGTTATGAAATCTGAATGAATGTGTACACATTTACCAAATGAGCAACATGATAATAAAGTAATCAAGGACAGCCATAGCAAATTAACCTAACTTGAAAGTGCCCTTATTGTATCTAGATCCATTGTTCAGTCCTCTTACTTGGTTTTCCAGGTGCAGCTCTTTCTTTTTTTGACTCTGGCCTTTTTTATGCTCTGATATAATTTCTTCCTCTCTAGTTTATCCATCCATCTTCAAGTAATTGAGAAGATAGTTTCTTGTTTCTGCTGCTAAGTTCCTGCTACCTGGCAAACTCCACATACACACACTTTTGTGCACATTTATAACATTCTGTTTCCTTGAATGGCTTTTTAAAACCTTCGTTGAAATTTTTAACCTCCAATTTCCAGGGCTGAACTTCCTGATTTCTCTACTCTAATTTTCTTAACCTCTAAACTATTTGTGTGTTGCCTGAAACTAACACACGCACATACGCATACACACAAAATAAAAATACACCTTTTTTTTACTATATCATAAAATTAAATAAATTTCATATATGAAGGATAATTCTCTTCCTTTAATCAAAAGACACAATATACGTGTAGCTCCCCCATGGGAAAAGGAGCACAGAGGTATATGTTCACAATCAAGGAACTGATAATGCTGACACAATTGGATGCCCCTGTCCCTGTTTTAAAGTTTTAAAATACCATAATGAAATGTTCCAAACAAGGTACAAAATGTTGGTTGTTACCTTTAAAGCCCTACATGGTTTGGGTCCAGGTTATCTATGAGATCAGTTTCTTCCATATAATCTGCCCCCTACACTGAGGTCCTCTAGCAAACATTTACTTCAATAGACTGACAGCTGTTACCCAGAGGACACTTTTTTAGCCTTCCCCAGATTATGGAATGATCTTTCAGAGGAAATTTGTCAGTGGTGTAGTACTTTTAAATTATGTGTTTTAAAGTATAAATTGATTGTTTTTAACACAAATGGGTTTTATATGCTATTTTAACTGTGGTATATGTTTTTAAATTGGTGGTGTGTTTTTTTAACTGGTGGTATGTGTCCTGTCTGTTGTTGTTTTTAATCTATTGTTGTTCCCCGCCTCAATCCATAGGGAGAGGTGGGTAAGATATTTATTATTAATATTATTACTATTAATGAACAGATATCACCATGGACAGTATTCATATTTCCTCATATAAAACCTTATTTTAAAACGAGAGTTCAGAATAGTCATGATTTGAATTCTGAACTCATGTATTTAAAATAAAAAAAACTTTTTTATTTACTTTAAAACATTATTTGCTATAAATGTTTTCAAATATACTATTCTGTAATATCAGTCACAAACATGCTGTGTGCCCAGGCATCCGATATGCTGGTTTCATGCTTCCAAAATTGGCTTTAATAAATCTGTGAAAAGTACAAAGAATATAGTCTAATAATGATGGTGAGATCTTGGTTCTTATGAAGAGGAACAGATGAGAAATTTTGTAGCAATAAAGATCAGCAGTAGCTAAATTATTCTTCTGAGGTTAGTGGGATGGGGTGGGGTCTGATCAGTCCAGAACCATAATGCTTGGGCTGGATCACATCTTCTTGTCTTTGGCAGTAACAGTGTGATTCATGGATGATATGAGGAAAGTATAAACCATCTCCTTTCCCTTCCTCTCCTTTTTCTCTTCCTCCTCTTTGTCCAATCTAGTCCACAAATGAATACAGTTCACAATATACTTGAAGGATAATAATGAAGTCTTATATTTGCAGCAAGACAATATATACTTATTGATCAAGACAATGAGAGAATCACAAATAAAAATAAGAAAGAGGAAGGATATAATATGTACTGTATAACACACAAAATTATCTCTGTAGATAAAGTACACAGCTTACCAGTGGCATCCCTAGGTGGGTGTCAGCCAGTGCAGGGAGGATCTGCCTTGTACTCCCCCTGCCCCGCCGGCTTGGCTAGACAGCTACAGCACCCCCCCCCCCCCCCCCCCCAGACTCCTGCGTGGCTGCTTCTACCCAGGACCGCAAACCCCCCCCCCCCAGTCTTCAGAGTCTTGCATTGCTGCAGCCATGCAAAACTCTAAAGGCTCCTCTGCCCCTGCAAAGGCTTCAGAGACTACGTGGCTTCTGCTGTGCAAGACTCCGAAGGCACCTCGAAGCTGCTGCTGCTACTGAGGGAGGTGGTGCTGTGGCCTCTGTAGGGCCCATTTAGGATCTGGTACAGCTCCTGGGTAAGCAGGAAGGCCCAGTAGCCATGCCAGTCCCTTTAGGTGTACCACCCCAGTGGGGGACACCCCCTTCTGGGTTGTCACCCAGTGTGATCCACACCCCTGCACCCTCTCACTGACACTACTGCAATTGACTATACAGTTGGACATTGTAGAAGTGGGAACACACCAGTTGTTTCGTACATATGTTAGGTTTATCTTTTCCTCACCCGTGAAATTTTAATTTCATATTTCTCATTCCATTTGCAGAGTCAACAGATGAGTCTGTAGCAGATAAAGTTCACTGCATGAATAACAGTGTTTCTTCAGGAACCTACTCAGACTATTCACCTTCACAGGCTTCTTCTGGGTCTTCTAATGCTCGCATTAAAATGGGGTCTTTGCAAACTACTGCTAAAGATGCTGTGAACAATTCTTTATGGGGGAACAGGTATGTTCACATGCCATGCTCCATTTGTAATGCCAGTTTTGAATATAAATAAAGATAAGGAATCCTGAAGTATAAGAATTTAAATAATTGTGAAATGTAAGAACT
Organism: Sceloporus undulatus; assembly: GCF_019175285.1. Classification (NCBI taxonomy): domain Eukaryota; kingdom Metazoa; phylum Chordata; class Lepidosauria; order Squamata; family Phrynosomatidae; genus Sceloporus; species Sceloporus undulatus. Next base: position 92,341,364 of record NC_056525.1, read on the forward strand.
TAAAAAAAGAACACTTTATAAAACAAGGAGTCCTTAAAAACAAAAAGACAGGAACTTTGGTACTGGAGGTAGAGGTGGATGTGTTACATTTTTGTACCAGTAAAGTAGTGCTTGGGTCCATGTATAGTTTCAACATTTCTGAATATCTTCCATCCTGAGTACAGGTTTATCTGCATATTTCCAGTGTATCTAACACACATTTTAATGGTATCATATCCTTGTAACACAATTCCCAGGTATATAGCAGAGAACAAGAATATGAGAGCCATAACTGTGATTCATCCTTCACATTTTTTTCTCCCACACATGGAGCCCTATACAGGGTGGTTAAATTAGCTAGAGATGGTTTTATTCCATTAGGAATGCAGTAGCCTGAATTTTCAAAGAGACTGTGACATTGCTTGCAGGCTCACTGCTGTGTACTTCATATGGCACAAAAATCCATATCTGTTTACATGTGGATTTTTCCTCTGTGTAGAAAGATAATTAAGTTTATGCAAAAAAAAATTATATACATGTAAATGATGATTAGTGGTTAGGATGCCAATTCTGATGATCAGAAGATCTGAAGTTTGGCAGTTCAAGGCCCAAGTGTTGCATAATGGGGTGAGCTCCTGTCACTAGTCCCAGCTTTTGCCAACCTAGCAGTTCAAAAGCATGCAGATGCAAGTAGATAAATAGGTACCACTTTGGTGGGAAGGTAAGAGCATTCGGTGCAGTTATACCGGCTACATAACCACTAAAGCAGTCCTCGGACAACATTGGCTCTTCGGCTTATGAATGGAGATGAGCACCACCCCCTACAGTCGGTTACAACTAGATATTAATGTCAAGGGACTACCTTAACCTTTTTTAAATGAGGATATTGCTCTTCTTTCTCTCTCCCTCCCTCTCTCATTTTCTTTGAGATTGCTTACAAAATACATTGATTGCACTTGGATGTTTGGTTGGAACACAATACAACCAACATGAAAAATATTTAAGTACTGTTCATATTGAGAGAAGAATTAAACTGTGGGATTACACCCTTTATAATTTAGTTACTTTATTTATTAAATATATTTTTTGCACTAGATTAAAATTATCAAGTATCTGTGGGAACAAAAATTCAGTAGAATTAACATACCATCTGCCCAATCTCAGTGCAGATATTTACAGGAAATGAAAATTCAAACTATTTTCCTGAAGATCTGTGATAACATTAACATTAAAAGTTATGTTCCCAACTCAACCCATATTCATTTTATAAATATTTGATTGAAATATTTTTCAAACATCCCATTTTTCATTGCTCACTACACTTGGATATTTCCCTGCCTTGTAGGACCATTTCCTTTCCCTGTGAGCTTTTGTATTTCACTAACTATTATTTTATTAACAAAGACAATTCTAGGCTTTCAGAAAAAGAAATGTAATTTCAAAACCTCACCTTGACATTAATGTTCAAAAACTATTACTTTTGAACATTTTTCTATGATTATCACATGTGTATGAGCAGAGGATTTTTTAAAATTTTCATGTAAAATAACAAAAGTAATATGCATGATGGATTCACTTCTTTAAACATTTGATAGACCTTTGGGGTCAATCATGTTATTTAAAAGGAAAAGAATACCATTTAGTGATTTCTTAAAATCATGGAGAAATTCTGACAAGTTGTCTAAACTCTGTTGCCATATGTCTAAGCTTTTTTTGGTCAGATCGTCAGAATGAAATCTGTAAACTTGTCCCTCCACATTTGCACCTTTGACTTTTGTGGATTTGATTATTCATGGTTTTATTAATATGTTCTCTCTACGAATATCTAAGTCCTCCAGTGCAACTCTATGGTTAACTTTAACCAAAAGTCGCACTGCAGGACCTAGAGATTCCTAGAGAGAACACTCCAGTAGGCATTTGTAGCTCCTCCAGCACAATTCTATGGTCAATGTATGGCAGATGTTGGCCACAGAGTTGCACTGGAGGACCTAGAGATTCCTAGAGAGGTGTTCTCTCAGATTAAAACATAGCATTTTTCTTATTTGCAGTTTTTCTACATTCATGGGGGTCCTTGTGCCCCTAACCACAAGGACAAGTGTATTTATAAAGTTTTGAAATCACTAGAAATAGGTACAGGCAAAACTGACCTTCCATGAAAGAATATAAGTCTGTTTGCTTTGGACAGTTGATTCCACAGGAAGCTGTAGTTTCTTCACTTAACCTTGTATTCTACTGTATTTTTACTACAAAGGTTAGGGGAAATAAAAATATAGATGTGTCCCCCCCATCCAATTTTCTATTCCATTTCTAAAGATCAATAGAGCTAGCACTGAGAATTTACCAAAGTTCCCAACCATTTTTCTTATTCCGTTGCAAGTTGGCTTGTATTCCTGCTCACTAATAAACAGACTAAACTATACTTACTGTACAGCAATGGTAAGGTGAGGCATTTTGTTCTTTTATGATAGCTTCCTTTCTGAAAAAAGTTGATTTTTTTTTCATTTTAAAATCTATGTTTCTTGCAGGCTTGTCCAATCTTTTCCTCAGCCCCTTGAGACAAAGCCTTTGCTCAGCCAACGGGAATCTGCTCCAGCAGGAAACATGCAGCAGCATAATGATCGGCGTCCAATGAGTGACACCTTTGCTGACAGCTGGAATGATGGCTCACACTATGACAACACAGGATTTGTAGCAGAGGAGAGCACGGTGGAGAACCCCAGCACTAACCCCCTCTTAAGCTCTAAATCAAGAAGCACATCTGCTCATGGCCGCAGGCCTTTAATTAGACAAGACAGGATAGTTGGTATTCCCCTTGAACTTGAACAGCCCACTTTGAGAAACACGCCTGAATCAGAAGTGCCTCCATCAAACCCTTGGCAGAACTGGACGAGAACCCCTAGCCCTTTTGAAGATAGGACAGCCTTTCCTTCTAAACTGGAGGGCACCCCAAACACTAGCCCTTTACCTGAAAGGAAAGAACTTGTGAAAGACTCTCCTGAAATAACTAGCACCTTTTCTCCAGGAACACAATGGGAATATCATGATTCCAATGCTAATAGGAGTCTCAGTAATGTGTTTTCACATATTCATTGTCACCCGGAGCCTTCTAAAAACATCATTTCCATCAGCAAGAGTACAGAAAGGCTTTCTCCAATGATGAGGGATTTGAAGACTAATAGATTTAAAAAGTCACAAAGTATAGATGAGATAGATATTGGCGCTTATAAGGTTTATAATATTCCACTAGAGAACTATGCAGCTACTACTGACAATGCAGGAATGCATGAAAGGTCAGATAAAATGATGGGAACAGAACATGGAATGTCTAGTATGTCTCGTAGCCAATCTGTACCAATGCTTGATGATGAGATGCTGACCTATGGAAGTGTTAAGGTCCAGCAGCAGCAAAAGCCTTCTGTGACTAAAAAGGTGTATCAGTTTGACCAAAGCTTTAATCCCCAAGGATCAGTGGAAGTGAAAGCAGAAAAGAGGATACCACCACCTTTTCAGCATACTCCAGAATACATTCCCCAGCAGACTAAAAATGTCTCCAAGGATTTGGTAAGCCCAAGAGCCTACCGTGGATACCCACCCATGGAGCACATGTTTTCTTTCTCTCAGCCTTCTGTTAATGAAGAGACTGTAAATACTCAGTACTCAAGTCAGGGATCAAGGGCTGGGTTTTTGAGAAGAGCCGATTCACTGGCCAGTTCAACAGAAATGTCAATGTACAGAAGAGTGAGTGAACCACACGAACTGCCACAAAGCGATAGGTATAACAGACATCAGTATAGAGGAGCTATGGAACGCCAAAGCAGCATGCAAGTGTCTGAATCCCAGTTCCTCAAAAGAAATGGCAGGTATGAAGATGAACATCCTTCATATCAAGAAGTGAAAGCCCAGTCTGGAAGTTTTCCAGTTAAAAACCTTACACAAAGGAGGCCATTGTCTGCAAGAAGCTACAGTACAGAGAGTTATGGTACCTCCCAAACCAGGCCAGTTTCAGCTAGGCCTACAATGGCAGCTCTGTTGGAAAAGATACCATCAGACTATAACTTGGGTAACTATGGTGACAAGCCGTCAGATAACACTGATATAAAGACAAGGCCTACCCCTGTGAAGGGAAATGAGAGCTGTGGTAAAATGCCCGCTGACTGGAGACAACAGCTACTTAGACATATAGAAGCTAGAAGGTTAGACAGGGTATGTTTGGCATTTCTCTGCAATTAATCCCTTTAGTTTTTATATTTTTATATATCAAAACTATCTGCTTGCAGTGATTAATATGTTATCTAATAATACTTCCCAGATTTGTGTTATAGACAAATAAAACATGAGGGTTTTTTTTCCATACTGAATTATAAATGATGAGTTAGTAACAAGGTTCCCTGGGTGAAAACTAAAAAAGAACTTCCCTGATGTCACATTGGGTTTTTAAATACAAAAATGGTAATCTTTACTTTTAGTAATGTTGATTTCAGTAGTGGATTTCTGATTATGTTAAATGTCTTTTCAAAATCAAGCATCTTTGTAAAACAAAACAAAACCCCTGAACTTAAATTTTTCCTTTTATGATTTGTTAGCTCTTGTTCAATAATGAGAGAAAATAATAACCCATTACAACAATAATGAGAAGGTTTGACCTAGGTAACCTTATAATTGATGGGTACAATTCCAGATTCTACAGAATTCTTGCAGAATCCTTATGAAGGATTATGAATTTGGTAGCTCTTCCTTGCCAGACTGCATCATTATAGCTGAAGAATTCGAAGATATAGCTGTATTAGTCTGTAGCATCCATATGTAGAGAGTTCTTGTAGCAATAGCAATAGAAACTACATTTCTATACTGTTTATCAGTAAAGCTTATTGCACAACATTTGGAGGGACGGGAACGGAACTGAATGAGAAGAAAATATGTGTTACCACATGGGAGAATGCCGCCAATGCCGCCAGGAGTCCTCAAACCATTCCCCATCCATTCCATGGCAGCCAATTTTGAAGGATGATTTTGAACAATTTTTCAAAATCAGCTGCCAGGAATGGCTGGGGAATGGCTGGGGAATGGCTTGAGGACTCCCAGCGGATTCAGAGACATTCTCCCATGCAGTAACACATGTTTCCCCCCCTGTTCCATTCCATTCTATTACCATTCCTCCAAGTGCCTTGCAATAAACTTAAGTGAACTAAGCACTCCCTAAGCAGTTTACAATGTGTAAGCTAATAGATCCCAACAAGCTGAGTACTCATTTTACTGACCTACAGAAGAATGCAAGGCTGAGTGGACCTTGGAGCCCCTGGGATCATACAATCTTGCAGCTGCAGTACCAGCATTTAACTACTGTGCCACCAGGGCTTCCTTTGTAGTACCTTTGAGACTAACAAAAAGAAAGAATTTGGCAGCATGAGCTTTCTCTCATGCATCTGAGGAAGTAGACTTAAGTCTACAAAATCATATGCTACTAACTTCTTGCGGTTGTTTCAAAGATGCTACAAGATCTCTCTACATCATTGTAGCTGCTTTGTGTAAAAAAAAAATCTAAAAACAAAATCAAGAACATCACATTGAATGTGTCACTCTACCTTGGCATTATATTGGCCTTATTTTGTTTTTTATTATCTTTATATTATTGAATGTCACACCTCTTATTAAGACTTTTACAGACTTGAGTAGTTTTTTCATCAATCTGGAATTATATATATATTGACATCTACTTTGTTCATGAAAGCCAACATTGTGTAGTGGTTTGAGCACTGGACTCTGCAGACTAGAGTTCAAATCCCTACTTGGCCATGGAAACCCACTGAGTCACCTTGGGCAAGTCACACTCAGCCTCAAAGGCTGAACAAATCTTGCCAAGAAGGCCCTGTGATAGATTCGCTTTGTATTCCTGTTGACTTATGGCGGTCTCATGAATTTTGTAGGGGTTTCTAAGGAAAGAAATACTCAGAGATTGTTTTTTCAGCTCTTTCCTGTGAACTCTATGGCAACAGATCAGTCTTCCATCCAAGTACTAACCAGTGCTGACCCTTCTTTGCTTCTAAGATGCGACAGGATCTGGTGCCTTTAGGGTATTTATATCCTACTAGCTTTGCTTAGGCTCACTGTAAGTCAGAAACAGCTTGAAGGAACATAACAAGAAACCCTACAAGTCTTCCAACTCATATTGTTTCATGGAAATATACATTGAAATATGAAGTACGTATTTTTCTTCCACAGTTAAACATGCTGCCAAATGTTGTCATAAAAGAAGTGAAAGTTGAGACTCACAAATAATCTGAAGCCTGTAGATCTCATTCTTCAAACTCCTGTGACAGAATTACTCTTGTCTTGCTTGAAAGTCTTGCCTCAGTGGAGATTATCGCACAGCCATTTTTTCCCTGGCTATGGACGGCTTGGGATCAGGGCAGAATGGGGGAAATGGGTGTTATCGCACAGTAAATTGCCACTGTGCTGCCACCCAACCATCACCCGTCCTCCAGGCACACTCTGCCGGCTGATTTTGGTGGTATGGAAGGCTTCCGTACCAAAATCAGCCAGGAGAGCACACTTGGGGGTTGGGTGAGTTACAATTTACTGTGCAACACTCATTTTTGCCCGTTCCACCCTGATCCCATCCCGTGTATGGCCAGGGCAAAAATGGCCATGCGATAATTTCCAGTAATTGCCATCAGAAATATTTTACATTAGGTCACTGTGTTTTTCAATGGCGGAAATTCACAGTTTACTTGTGACTCACTGAAAGTCGAACTGCCCAATAATGTCATGTAGTACTTCTGTCTTAACACTATAATACTGCAAAATACTGGTGTTTTTTTTAAAAAATGCATACCAGAATTGTTCTGTCTAAGGCATATTCTAGCTTGTATCCTAGTTACTTGCTCATTTTCCATGATACTTCTGAATGGATGAAAAGTTTTCAGCAGGGGATCATTCACAAATGCAATCTTCATTTACAGTGTTGCTATGCTTTGAGGACTGTAATACATGTGTATAGTCTATTTTGAGACTGCAAGTCTTATTTTTAGGGCCCTAGTAAATGTTATAAAAGAAAGTGCACTGGCCATTATTGGTGCAGGTTGGAAACAGGTACTCATGGTGTACATGATTTTGTGAAATGGGATGCGGGTATTGTCCCCTCTGAATTCTACTGTCAGAGCCAATTTTGTCAGTGGATATATCCTGCTGAATCCTAGCCCCTGTGCTTCCCTATACTTGAAAGCCAAGTAAAAATTCCAATTTGGGGATCTTCAAGGAAGTCTAATTTCCAGAAATGAACCAGTCAATCTAAGGGAAGATAATCTTTTTTCTTCTTCTGTTTAAGTGCAGATTTTCTGCAGTGGGTCCTGTGTGATTTTTTGTTTGTTTGTTTGTTTGTTTGTTTGTTTTTGGTGAGGGTAACTAAATAATTACAAAATAATTATAAATAAAATTATAATAATTTAAAGTAGTGACCTAAAACAAAATGCTACCAGCTGCTGAGTTTGGAACAATTCTTGTAATGTAATTTGGGTTCTGGGGAGAAGTCTAAAAAATAAAACAGACATATTATTATTATTATTATTTGCTGTTAAGGAATAAAATGATCTGATTTGGGGGCTTTTTCCAACTGAAGCTAAAGTCTGAAGGCTGTATAGAATGAAGTTTCCGGAAAATGGGAAAGGGCAAATGACATCCTACATGTTCTATATGTCACATCCTTTGAAGTCTGTATGTTTATTTTGTAAATGTCCTTTTTAAAAAATGCATACCCTCCAACTTTCCCAGTTTGGCATGAAAACTGTCAGTTATTTCCCTGCAGTCCCACTTTTACAGATGCTTTGACAATTTTCTAGTTTCTCTCTTTTCCTCCCAATTATCCCCTTTGCCTTCATCTTATTTCAGTTGTTCCTAACAGTTCAGAGTGCAAATCAATTAACTCAGGAAGGAGAGAAGAGAAGAGTAGGGAAAAAACTTTGCCCTTCCCAGTAGACTCAGGCAAAAATAGACTAGCAGTCTCTACTAGCTTAGGTGTTCTTCTTCATTAATAATGTTTGCCAGTCTAACCACACTCTGAAGTTGCTTGGCCACATCTGTGAAAAGTTGGAGGGTATGCAAGTATATGTATTTTTGTATTCTTAGGAAGTCTTACAAGCAATAGTGGTCTAGTGGAGCCAAGAGTCAAAGCCTGTGAACATTTTGGTTAGCAGGGGCTATGACATCAGTTACTACTACCATTGCCCAGACTCCCTGTTCCATCTGGGTTTAGCTGTAATCTCCACAGTAGGTAGCAGGAAATTTAACTTTTCCAAGCAACAGAGCATTGATATACATTATTCCAAGCTTGGCCACATTTCACTTCCAGTGAGGCCAGTGAGGTTTAACTCCCACTTAAGTGAGTACTGTGTTGTAGCTTAGAAACAGGACTATTTAAGATAGAAATGGCCAACTGAGGGTGGTAGTTACATTGTCCTCCTGGAGGACCCTGGAAAGCTGCATCTCAAACCGCACTATTCTTAAAGGGTATAGTATGGTATATATAGTATATGTATTAGGCAGAGGAAAAACTACAACTCAGAATATTCCCCCAGTCTCTGTGGGAGCAGTTTTGCTTATTTAGCAAGCTCATTTGGGGAATCCTATTTTGGGGATCTAATAAATCTGAATGAATGAATGAATGAATGAATTTATTTAACAAAGAATTCAAATGGGACTCAACTACTACTTAATGTCTCTCCTGGGCCTAAAACAGCCCAGGGGGGTCCAAAAAGTTTGAATAAAAATAGTTTGAATTTTTTTTGTGTTGGGGGGGATGAAACTGGGAAGCTCTATCTATGGGGATGCAGGGGTTACATGCAAACCATGGGCAGTACTTTTATCACCCCTTACCTAAGACTAGTATTGAAAAAATGAAATAATATTGTATGTAGTATTTATATGAAAAAATAATATTATTAATATGCTGGATGCAGTGTCTCAGCGGTTAAGACACTGATTCTGGTTATTGGAAGATTGGCAGGTTGGTAGTTTGAGACCCAAGCGCTGTGTGATGGAGTGAGCTCCTGTCACTAGTCCCAGCTTCTGCCAACCTAGCAGTTTGAAAGCATGTAAAAGTGCAAGTAGATAAATAAGTACCACTTCAGTAAGGAGGTAACAGCATTCTGTGCAGTCATACTGGCCACATGGTCACAGAGTAGTCTGACAATGCTGGCTCCTTTTGTTTAGTTTTGAAAATGGGCACTGCCGCCTACACTCAGGACTGACTTGACAATCTTGTCAAGGGAGAACCTTTACCATTAATGATATTATAACTTTCCAATTTTAGAAAAGATAAAAAAAATTGACGTAAGGCATTCTGTTGACAGGGCAATTGGACATTCAGATTTTTTCTTAAATAATAAGAAATTAGAAGAACAGTATATAGATTCTACAGTCTATCTGTTGTATTGCTATTTGGGAAAATAAATTTCTTTTCCCAGGCTAAAGGGGTCAGTGCTATTTGAGGCGGTTGTCCTGAAAATGTTTACATCCCAATTATAAGTGTAATCAGGTAAAGGGTTCAATATTTATTGAAAGCTATGACCAATTGTTAGTCTGAACTAGCGTAGACCCATTAATTGGCAAATTGTGAAGTCAACACTTCAGTAAATTCTATTTATTTTGTCAGCCTACCCTAACTGGAATTTAATCTTATTTAATTTCTGGTTTCAGATAGGGACACACACTTAGCACCTGTCAGAAATCTGTTAAGAACTAGTGCATATGTGTATTTACCTACACACAGCCATACATATATTTTAAGGGCACACATCTACAAAGAACACACCATTTTTATCAATACAGAGTGTAAGCATTAGGCTTAGCTGCTCTCCCCTTGTTCAGTAACAGGTCTGGCATCCTGTTCAGCAATTGCATGATTGTAAGATGGATTTACAGTCTCATAATATTCACATTTACAATTGTGCTTACTGTTGTTACTGGAGCACATTATTCCGTTGTAATTCTCTACATAAGAGAATATAAGAGTTAATATATGAATGCAAGCATGCATTCTGTGTATCAATTGACAGATTTATATTTGAAAGACATATCTTGTGGTATTGGTATTTTTAATAAATGATCTAATTTGGAAAGCAGTGAGTTTTCATAAGGATGTTCTTATTCACTGGGGTATTGTATCTGTGGCTGATTTAAAACAGTTCCTTCTTCAGAGATGCAAGTATTAATTCATTTGCATGAGCAGATGAAACAGATGTTTCAGGGTCAGCATTATATTTCTGGAAATGCACACCGGTTAAATTACATCTTTGACATTTATGCTAATTTAATATTTTATATATTCATGAAGGTTGTTTTCTGATGTTCTAAAATAGAACCATTGTGATTTTTAAAAATTAGATTGTATTTACAGTGGATCGTCTTTTGCTAGTGTAGATTCAAAACTTGTACATGACTTCTGCAGTATGTTCTGTGAAATCAATTTTAATGGACAGCCTTTTATGGTAATTAGAAGATCTGAACTGAGGTTTGTTGTTGATGATGATCTTTGTGAAAGTAAATAATAGAGTCTGTCATTCATTAGCTAATGAAATTGATGTAAAAGATTCAAATATCTAATCATGCCATGTTCTTATGTAGTTTACTTAGTATACAGGCAACTCTGTTTATCATTTTCTTTGACTGTTTAAAACCTTCTGCTCTTCAGAAATCTGTCTTGTAAATGTCTTTTTATGGTAACCATTTTATGTACAACTAGCACTCTATGTGCTTCTGTCTGACTCAGTGCATGCTTAAAACAGCTACTTATTCCTTGGTATTGTTTGTTTGCTTTAATTGAGATCATGTGAAGTTAGTCATATATGTTCAATATTTTCTCTTACTGAGCATGTGTGTTCATATCCTGTCACGTGGTTGTTATTTCCTCTACTCAGACTGCTGCTTATAAACACAACACTGTTAACCTTGGCATGCTGCGCTCTGGAGGTTTGTCAGCAATGCATGCAGGCAGAAGCATGACATTAAACTTGCAGACTAAACCTAAATTTGAAAACCAAATGCATCAAGAGCTACCTCTACCGAAAGTAAGTATGAGATAGCCTGCCTATATCCAAAACCACATAATAATTTTTCATACTCTCTTTCCTCTTCCTTTCTAGCCTTTGCATATTATTCATGCTTGTGTCCTAAAATAAATAAATAAACAAAAGGGGGCAAAGTTGCTAATGTAATGTGCTTACTTAACATCTTTGCTTCTTCAAGTAATTGGCTCACCACGTGACAGTTCATGCTGCTTTCTGCTCTTCTGTTGCAGACTGATATAGCCATTATGTTAGCCAAAGAGGCCTGAGGGTCCTGTTCCATGTTGTAGATGTTTAATGATGTCAGTGTTGTTAAAATGGTGCAGTCATTTAATGTCAGGGAAAGTCCATTGCAAACTCTCATCATCTAGGTTTGTGTCATAGGAGCCTGAGGCCTAGAGGTGTTGTAGTTTGTTGTCCTAGCTAAAGGCTGGATTAAAATTATAGTTCAAATGACATTTTAAAATGTATGTCCCATTCCCATCTTTATTATATTTGTGTTTTTCTTTATGTAGAACATTGTGGAATTAGCTAACTGTTTTGTGTAAAGATATATATACCCATATATTTTTAAAACGATCTACGGTGATCTAATTGGGGGACATACCCAATAACTTTCTGTAAAATCATACTGAATCAAACTGTATTTCAAGATGAATTCATGACCCTGAATAGGCCTATTTAATAATCATGTGGCTGATAGACAATAAATTGCTAGGAAATCTTAATATGTTTTCACATGTTAGGTGACACACAAAGACAACAGAAAGATTGTGCTTTTGTGTTGGAAAGAAGATATGAGGTAGTGGATATAAATTGCAGCACCAAAAATTAGACATTGAGCTTTATCGCATGGGGGTTAAACCGCTCCCCAGCGCGTTCTACCGGGGGCGAGCGGGGGCACGCACGGAACACGATGGGCACCGGATGGGGCCCAAAACGCGACTTTATCGCATGGGGGGACGACGACGATGCATGTTCCCATCACGTCCCAATTCGGTTCCAGAGGGCGCCATTTCTGGGGACGCTTTGAAACAGTTCCCAGAAATGGCGCCCTCTGGAACCGAATTGGGACGCGATGGGAACGAGCAGCGGCGGTGGCGGCGTCCCCCCATGCGATAAAGTCACGTTTTGGGCCCCATCTGGTGCCCATTGCGTTCCGTGCGCGCCCCCGCTCGCCGTCGTTAGAACGCGCTGGGGAGCGGTTTAACCCCCATGCAATAAAGCTCATTAAGTGACAGGCCATAGTTGTCAGTCATTAGGGCTACATCCATAATGCTGAAATAATCCGGTTTGACACCACTTTAACTGGTGTCAAACTGGATTATTTCTGCCATGCGGATGCAGCCAAAGCCAGTCAGATAATGTATCTACACTACATAATTATAGCAGTTTGAACCAACTTTAACTGCCATGACTCCATCCTATAGGGTAAAATCATGACAATTACAGTGGAATCAAACTTTGTAGTACAGATACAATCATAATCTTAGCCACAAATAGTAGAAACAATTATCTAGGAAAGGCATAAGTTATACTTTGGTCGGTTTTGGGTAGGGGCCAGGGTAACCAACATGTAGTGGCTGCACTACCTGTGAGTTTCTTCTAGTCCTGGATATGTGATTCTGTGATACATCTAAAATATGTTATGCCAAGCACTGAACATTTTCCCCAGACAAAAATTGTACAGTGTTAAAAATAGGCATGTAATTCATTATCAAATTTATAATATGTACTACTAACCTTTGACATTTTACCATTTGATTAATGAATTATTTACTAATTTAGAATGTTACAAGTTGTGTTCATGGTTTCTAGTTTCTCAAAGTTAAAGCAATTCCAACTGCATAGGCCTTTAAAATACCAATGTGTATTCTTTCTGCATTAGCAATATGTGTAATCTTCCTTTCATTTTCTTTCCAGTCTTTTTGTTACTGTCCATTCCAGGGTGTGGGCATATATGTTTATTTTCTCAATGCACTGAAGGTTTGAGTATCATTGCAGCTGACTAATGATCCAACCCATGAAAATAAATCACCAAGAAATCATGTTTCTGATTTAAATTTTGCTCTATGAATGATCTCTCTGGGGTGTGTGTGTGTGTCTGTGTGTGTGTGTGTGTGAGAGAGAGAGAGACAGAGAGAGAGAGAGCAGCTTGTTGGGAGCCAAAGTAAATTTATCATTGGCTTGTTAAATCTTTCATTTTGCCACTGCCCTGTTCAAAGGAGTGCTGAATTCTCTGTCTAACCAAGAAGGGAATGACTTAAAACCATGAAATTTACATGCTATTCCACATATTTACCTCAAACACACTTGGCACATCAAGTTTCTTTAACTCTTCCAGGATGTCTGGTCAATGAAATATTGCTTTCCCTTTCAAACTCTTTTTAAGGTATGGAAACAGGGAATAGTCAGATGGACCAAGATTTGGTGAGTAGGGTGGATGGTCTATGCACTCATACCCCAAATTTTTCAAAACATCCACTGTCTTGCCACTCTGTGGACAGGTGCATTGTCCTGCAAAAATAGAACACCATTCCATAGCTTCCCTTGCAATTTTTCTTTCAGACCTCCTTTAATCAGCACAGCAAGTTACAGCAGTATTCTGGTTAACTGTTTGGCCCTTCAGAAGACAATTAGTCATAAAAAAATACCTTCCTTATCCCCCAAAAACTCTGGCTCTGACTTTCCCTGCTGAATTTCTTCAGCCTAGAGAATCCAAGTACAGTACTGCCACTGCAAGGACTGTTGTTTCATCTCTGGATCATAATGACGTAACCATGTTTTGTCTACAATGTCAAATCATTCCAAACAATATAACTAGATTTCTCAAAATGCTACAAAATAAACTTGGAGGTATCCACTCGATTTTATTTATGGTCAGCATTCAAACCTTTTGGCACCCTCTTGGCTGACAGCTTCTGCATAACCAACTGTTCATGAATTATAAACCCACTGCATTCCTGGGGTATCTCTAGTGTCTCAGCAATTGTTTTAGCTGAGATTTGCCATATGCTGTGTGCCGAAAACTGGCACCACTTCTTCAAGTGAGTATGATGGGCATTTGACACTCAATGTTTACATCATACACTCATGGATTTCCTTTAGAGTTTTCTTCTGTAGGAACGGGAACTTCATGATGGCCTGGAGTTCAGCACTTGTAAATTCCACACTTTTCATTGACATGGTTCTATTGATGATCTGGAAATTGGAAATTGGAGCTACAATTCTGCAAATTGGCAGTTTACAATAGAAAAGAATATTATTTCAAGCTACAGTGACAACATTTCATTCAGAGTTTGGGATATTGGTCAGGCTGAGACCTTTTCAGCACTCCCTCTTACCCCCCCCCCCTTATATTGTGCAGCTTATTTTGCATTTCTGAATAAGTGTGGAAATCAGAAAAACTAATGAGCCAGTGTTAAATTTTAAAATCTTGTAGTAGTGCTTTTAACATTTTTATATCATGTCTGCTGGTAAATCTGGAATAGTTTTTATAGAGAAGTTTGAATTTCTTTAGTGTTCTGAAAATGTGAATCCAGAAACTATGGTTTGTAGACATTATTGCTGAAGAAAACTATTTGTGCAATGGGTCTTTCCCACCACAACACACAGATGCAGACCTAGATACATGGAAACACAGTGCAGGCAGCTTATCTGTGGAACTTACATTAACATACAACAGCTTTTGCAGACCCCTATGAACACAGCATCCCAAGACTTTATCAAATTCAGTTTAAGGCTTTGCAGCTTTTCCTGTCCAAATTCCCTTTCACTTCACGGAGTGCCACTTCCCTAGCTTTGATGGGAATTTTGTTCCCAAACCGGAGTGAGATTCCTAGCTATCAGGACAGCATTTCTTCTTCTTGGTTCCAGTTTATAAGCTCCTATTGATGAGGATGTTACATTACTTTTTTTTAAGCACCTTGTTGCATTTTAAAGAGTGTTGCTCTTCCCCACTTGTTTTTCCCTTCATTTTGTTGATTGGTTGTTATGTAATATGTAACATAATATGCTACCTGTTCATTAGTTTTTTAAACCATTAAAATAGTAAAATATTTCCAAATATTTTCATCCATACCTTCTTTAATATTATTGTGAACTGTCTTGAGTCCCAGTTATGGGAGAAAGATAGAATAAAACTCAGATAAATAAATATTTAAATAAATTAGAATTCTTGCTACAGTAAGTTGGCATATCTCTTAATCATACCTCCTTGTCAGACAAAGCACAGAATTCATGCCTTCCAATTCTTGTTTCCAACTGGAGAGTTAATATCACCAAAAATATGTATACAAAGAGGACAGGAACCAAGCATGTAACTGACCAGCATACTGCAATTAGATCATACATAGTACATGATATATAGGTGATAATTTGGGCTTTATCACACGAAGCTTTTCTCCTGCTAATATAGCATTGTTGCTAAAATGTTATGCAATTGCTGTGTTCTCTTTCTATTGCACTTTAGGGCACCTTTCATGGATTACAGCTTTCATTTGCACTAAAAGCTTATCACAACATTTGGGACTTCTCACCCAATACCCAATACCTTCTCTAAGACATTTCCTGATTTGGCACACATGCACCTGCACATGGGCACATAGATATATACACACACACTCCGGAATGTAAATGAAAACAGACTTACATTTAAAAAGCGCTTTATCCTTATGGGTGGGGTGCAGCCTAATCAGGATAGATAAGATGTCTCACTGACATAATTAATTTCTGGAAGATGAAAGACAGAAGCTATTGATCTATCTGTCTGATCTATTCTGATGCTGGCTTTCATCTGCCAGTGATTAGTTAAATCTGAAGCTAGAACAAGTAGCAAGAAAGAGGGTGTGGGTTAATGAAACAAATGCTTTTTTAAAGTATAAAACTTTTTTCCACTTCTATTTCCAGATGTGTGGGGGAGGGAGGGAGAGAGAGGCTCTGGAAGAGGGCTCTGGAACAGAGGCAGGGGCAAAGAGCAGTAAGTGTCACTTGGGGGTGCACGTGGCATGGACCGCATTGGGTGACACCCCAGAAAGGGCAGAGCGGCTGCTCCAGGAGCCATGTGGTGGCATGTCCAGCCACAAATGCACATTCCTGTATGCCCTGGAAGTTTGCCAGAAGTCCCACCCAGAAGTCCCAACCCACCCACCCATAAGTGACCACATCAGGTGACACCAACCCTAGTGGTGCCACTGGCAGTAAGCAAAGTTTCAGCTTCTCTAACAAGCCCCAGTTGGTAAGGGTGAACAATTGATTTTTTTTTCCTAGAGGGAAAAAGGTTTAAAAATTTCTCAGTTGCTTTGCCAATTGAAGGGAAATCAAATGGAAATTTCTGCCCCCTCTCCCACAGGTCACTTATGCCACACTCAAAGCCCCAAAGCATGCCCACTGGCCTCCCCCTGGCCACCCAAAATGGGCATTAAAGCACAGTTGAATTTTCACAATAGAAATTGTAGCAGAACAATGGTTGTTTTCTGTTAATAAAAGAAACACTGTAAAACCCGTCTCCCATGGGAGAACAGCAGAAGAGGAACAGTGTCACGTGATAAGCCCCAACTGAAGACACTATTATCCTGATGTATTTACCTGCCTTGTGTGATGAAGACCTTTGAAATTTTGACTAATTTTATTTCACTGATTTTAATGGTCCATTGATCATCTAAAATCCAATTACTCTTGCTTGTATGTCTGGCTTTCTCGTTATTAGAAGAATCACAGATTTTTAAGGGACCTTAAAGATCAATCAATTCCTTCTTTATAATAGAAATCCATATTTCAGACTTTGCTTAAAAAAAACTTTAATGAAGGAGAATGAACTGCCACCTTCTGTGGCAATTTTTTAAATGGTTGTACATCTCATACTATCATAAATTTATTCTTTGTGTGTGTGCATAGAGAGCATAATTAACTTTATGGTTGCCATAGTTGGAAACGACTTGAAGGCACACAATAACAATAACAAACAACAGCTTTACATATGCTTAGCCAAATAGCAGAGGGTCTAAGAAACCCTGTTAGTGAATTTCAAAGATGTGTATAGGGACAATAGCATGTGGTACAATGCATTTTGGTTCCTGATATGCATTGGTCCGATTGTGCATCAACCCCATTGCTCAATGGTCACATTACTCTATAGCTCTGCTATATAGTAACATTATTCTTTACTAGGTATGGACATTACAAAACTTCCCAATTCTTAAATTTAGCCTACATAAGTCCACATACAGGATTCCACCCTGCATCTTTAGTAATCTCTTGTTAATGGTAAACACATCAAACATTTTTGAGTTTGGAACCTTTATTGAGTTGTTTTTCCTTGAACTGGAGCCTTTAAAAAATTAATGTTAACATGCAGGACCAATTATTGTCATTAATAAAAAAAAATTCAAATAATTACTTACTTTTGTGATGGGTTCATTCCTATGGGATCCCATAGCAATCCCATTGCTATGTGCTGAATAAATTTCATTGCTGTGGGATTTTTAGCCTGACAGTACTAATGTCTGGTATGACATTTAAGTTTTAGAAAACAGTTATATGAGGATTGCTTAGCTATGTACATTAGAAGTATGTCTTCCGATAAATATATTTAATCTGAGTTAAATATATGATATTACTTCACCCCAAAGTCTTTGACAGTTTCTGAATAAATTCCTGGTGCTGGCATTAAAGTCTTATCCAATTTTGTGACCAATTATTGTATAATATCTGTGGGTTTAAAATGGCAGAAAAATAATGTGGCAGTTTCCCATCACAATGACGGTAAATGGGAAATGATGTGAAATTATGGTTATCAAAATGGCTAATATGGTGTTTAAATTATAACTTTGTTATGTTGATCTTCCTCTCACTAAAGGAGGTATTAATTAACCTTTTTAAAATAGACCCCATCACAACAGAGCAGCATTCTAGACAATGGACAGGAAGATGTTTCATCTGGCAGCCAATGGAATCCATATCCCCTTGGAAGGCGAGATGTACCACCAGAAACTGTTGCTAAAAAGGTAACATATATCACAAAAAAAGTAATATTGGAAACATATAAATAGACATTAGTGCTACTCTGGTGCTGATGTGGTCCACTGACCTCTTACCTATAATTAAGAAACTGAGAGTGGACCATGAGATTCTGAGTCTTGGCCCAGTTTCTCCCACTGACTTTAAGAGTGGCTGAATACTGCATTGCCATTAATCTTAACAGGTTTCCTCTTGGTCATAGCTTGACAGTAGAACTCGAATTTGATTAGCAAACCTGCATTAGCAGTACAGTAGACCCTTGGTATCCACTGGGATTTGTTTCCAGGACTCCCTGTCGATACCAAAATCCATGGATGCTCAAATCCATTAAATACATTGGCATAGTAAAAAGGTATCCTTTGTATAAAATCGAAAAATTGAGGTTTGTTATTTGGAATATACACACACACACACACATCCCTCCATATTTTCTGCATTGATATTTGTGGATTTGATTATTCACGGATTGGATTAATATGTTCTCTCTAGGAATATCTAGGTCTTCCAGTGCAAATCTATAGTCAACTTTAACTAAAAGTTGCCCTGAAAGACCTAGAGATTCCCTAGAGAGGAATATCTACTAGGCCTTTGTAGCTCCTCTAGTGCAACTCTGTGGTCAGTATCTGGCAGATGTTGACCACAGAGTTGCACTAGAGGACCTAGAGATTCCTAGAGAGGTCTCCTCTCAGGTAAAAACATGGTGTTTTTGTTATTTGCGGTTTTTTCCATATTCACGGGGGTCCTGTGCCCCTAACCCTAGTGAATATGGAGGAACAAGTGTATATGAATCTTTTCAAGCTGTGGAGAGTTGAATCTGTTGATAAAGAATCCTTGGATTCTGTATTTATTTATTGCAATATTTATGCCCAACCCTTTATCCAAAGATTTCAGGGTGGCATATAATAAAACCAATCCAACTTTTAGCATTGGCCATGATCAGTCATTGCTATTACGATGGTTACCCATAGTTAACATTGACTGGGAGAATTCACTTTTGAGTAGAAGGTAGCCCCACAGTGCTCTTCTGATCTGATATTTACTAATAAGTGACATCTGTCTGCACTGTTCTCATATCACTATCTTAGCTTCAGGAGGGGGAGAACAGGGTCACCTAATTTCTTGCTATCTTGGTTTGTAATCTGTAGAATTAAAATTTTACTTCAGTTTGTACTCCAAGTACCTATTTTTCAAGGCCCAGTCAGTTCTTCCACTGCTGGTGCTCTGTGATAAATGGCTGCTCCATCTGCTGGAATCTTCTTGGCACTAGCCACTGTTAATCTTCTTCGCCAACAGTTTGAATTGTATAGTTAATAGAAGATTCTCATCTTGAACGAATTAACTTTTGTTACAGATGTTAAAAAAGAATACATAAAGTACAATGAAATCTTGCAAAGCCTGCCTACACAATGGAGAGTATTTTTCCAATCAGAATAAGTAATTTTGTTTTTCTGCAAAAAATATTTATTTCCAGTTGATTAATATACAGTAGAAGCTGTTATGAATTCCTACACAGTAGCAATGTAAGGCTTTGCAAACAAAAAAGACCCTATTAAAATACATGAGAAAATGAATTATGAAAACTATTTACCTGCAATTCCCAGCTGATAGCTTTTTAGAATGCTGCTCTAGTAATGCTAATCTCCTTTAGTTGAATTTGACTTCTGATTATTTATTTTGCAATCATCATGGCTAAAAGTTTAAAATCCGACTCATGTGAAGCTGACTTTGCAGTAATTTGTTTGCCAAAGTTAGTGTGATTTTTAAAAGTATATAAAATGGGAATATTTTGTAACACAGCTTTATCATATTAATTCCAAAGTAAATTCCATTGTATACATTGGGGATTTTCGGGGACTGTTTCATTATTTTTTCTATGACTTTGTATTTGAAATTTTCCTTGTTGTTACCCACCTCGATCCTCTCTATTGGGAGAGGCAGGATACAAAAAAAATATTATTATTATTATCATCATTATCATTATTAAATTGAATCATACATCCTAGTTAAATGTGTTCAGACCTGGATTTTTTTTTTTTAATTGCACCTTCTAGCCTTTTTTCAGTTTGTGGCTTTTTGTAGGTGAAATGAGGAAAAGTTAAAGTTTTGCCAGGTTAGAGGTGCTGGTGATAGTTGGCAAGCATCTCTAACCTGACAAAACCTCAATCTTTCTATATGTTGCCTATTGAAAGCCACAAGCTGAAAAAAGGCCTCCATTGGCATATGTTGGAGTCATATATGTATACCCTGCAGCTTTTTCATGTATGGGAAAGTTACCATTGGCCATAGCTTTCCAGCACACCTACGCATCATTCTGCTGGTTCAGATGTGATACTAAAGTATATTATAGGACTGTTGCAATCACATTCTCCTTTTCTTGTCTACCATACACCACATGAATTGAACAGAAGAACCTTTTCCCATTTTTAAACTAACCAGACTTCTCCATTAGATTCAAAACTACTGTATTTTGATTAATTTATACTTACAATTAATAAGCTTAAACCAGGATCTAAAACCATTATTTAGCTTCTTTTGAACTAATTATATTTTAAAGTATCTAAAGTTATATATACCGGACTACAGCAAATATATATATATATATATATATATATATATACACAGTAAATTGCAAAATATAGTGTTTGCAGTGCAAGTGAAGACCTAGTCTTTCAAAGTATGTTTAATTGTGATGTATTTTTTATGAAAACATAAGAAAAACATTATCCTTCCATTTTATAATTGATTCTCCATGTGTTCTGTTCCAGATGTTGCCAAAGGAAGGACATTCACTATATTCAATGGCTAAATACATGGTTTTGGTGTTAGTTATGGTTTCTTACAGCTATAGAAAGCAAATGTCTGCATAATTATTGATTGGGGGTTTTTTTGGAGGGGGGGCTGTACAAGTTTTAATAATTGTTTGTTCCAGTTTTCTAAATTTCTCTCCTTATGTGTTAATATTATACACAGGCAGGCAGCCATATCCAGACTCTGATGGGATCACAAAGTCTACAGCATCGGAGCCGAGAGCAACCGTATGAGGGTAGCATGAATAAAGTAACCATCCAGCAGTATCAGCCACCACTGCCGATACAGATCCCTTCTCAGAGCACTCGGGCACCACAAGCGGGAAGATGTGTGATCCAGACTAAGGGGCAGAGGAGTGTGGATGGCTATCCAGAACAGGTGAGCATGATGAATGAAAGTATGAAAGGGTTTATTATTATTATTATATTTTGTGAAAGGTAGACATTTTGCTGAAAAAGTAAATTTTATGTCTTATACTAAGAGTGGAAAGATTTGAAAATATTTGAAAAATTGTTGAAAATTTTGTTTCTCGAAGACCAGGAAGCCCTGACAAGGAGACTTTTAGAGAGGTATCACTTTGTGGTTTAGACTTGTTTTGTGTGAAAGATATACATGGGTTTTTATGTACAGAAAAAGGCATTTTCCGCATAGAGATTCTTTTTGCACAGAAACTAATGTTTTTGTATAGGAAACTTGTTGTCTTCATAGACATTTTGTTTTCTGTGTAGAAAATGCTGATTCCACTCTAAACCCATGGTATAGACAAACTCTTTTTTAAGAATTTGACAGGATATAATTGTTTGATGCTGCTCACGATTATTTTTATCTTTATTGATATCAGAAGAAAAATATTTTTTCCATTCCTGGTTCTTTCCAGAGTTTAGATTTTTGACTAGATTTCTGTCAGATTTCTTTTAACATGAAAAAGTTTGATGAACTATTTCTTCTGAAATAGAAAATATTTTCAAAAAATTGTATCTATTCCTATTTTTATTGAATAAATATGATTGTGTTAAGTATTAATTTGGGTATTGTAATATTTAAATCCACAAGTTATTTCTTCAGTGATGTATGATAGCACCTAAAGTAGTCTCACTGAAATAATAATTGGAGCTAACATTTGTCAGGCAACTGCAATTTTTATGATGATTAATTTAATGCAAGCTTTTAGTCACACTTGTATCTTTTAAATATAGTTTTGTGTGAGGATAGAAAAGAATCCAGGCCTTGGATTTAGTATCAGTGGAGGAATAAGTGGACAAGGAAATCCATTCAAGCCTTCTGACAAGGTAAGACATTAATTCCTTACTTAAATTGACAATTAAAGAAAAACCTTAACAGCATTCCACACTGCAGCTGTATATTTTGTTCTGTAGTACTTAGTGGAAGTCACTGGGAAGCCACTGTTTCTTGGTGACCTCAAAATGCAACAGAAAGTTGGAAAGCATTTTTTTTCCCACATACAGAATTTATCTTAGATCCTGGTACAAGCAGTATCAACATCTGAACGCAAATAAGTTCTAACTTTCGAACATCTGGACTCAGATAAGCATTCTACCCATAGGCAAAATGAAATGTTTTTAGTAGGTTGCTATTCACAGTCATGAACTGTTGTCTTGTGCTGTTAGACCATAAATTCTCATTGTCAGAACTAACATAAGTAGTACTATATCCTCACTAAAAATATGGAAGATATATATATATATATATATATATATATATATATATATATATATATGAATTTTGTTTAAAATATAAGGCTAAATGTACTATTTCTTCCATATAACGTGTAGTGAATTCATATCCTGATGTCATTATGCTGTGTGTGTCAAGACCCTTGTCTCCACGATTGGGTGCTATACAGCTTGGAAAGGTGGACTGTTGGCTTGGGGATCTAATTCATTTTCTTCTACAACCCAACTTTCTGGATCAACCAGTGCCTAATAAAGGGGTGGGTAAAATGTATCCCTTAGATGTTGTAGCCAGCCATACACTTACAATTAAAGAATTCCAGATGTAGGCATTTGTTTTAGAAATGAACAGAACTCACATTCATTCCACAGAAAAATGCACTCTTACTTGTTCATTTCAGCAGTATAATGTATGTATATATATGGAATCATTTTCATGTTGCTGTTGCTAAACAGTTGGGAGTTACAAATCTCCTCCGTATATCCAGTTCTGCTTTCCTCCCAGCCCTTATACACAGGATCTTGATATTAAACCACAGTTGGTTACAGAAGGGTATGGGTCATTCTTCACATAGACATCTCTTTCCGTCAGTAACCCCATGTTAATTGCAACATCCCTTTTCACACTAGCAGGTCAGTTGAAGCCAATACTGAGTGGACTGAAGCCAAGGTCTGCCATGAAAATATTTTCACGCTGAATGGATTTAAACTTGCGATAAATGCATGCAGGAAAATTGTAATTATTTTAAATTGTTAGCAGTTCATTAGGGGGGAAATAAATAACATAGAATTCCTTTATAAGAAATCTCAACTCAGCAATTCCTTCATGTTATTTATTTCAACCAAATTAATAAAATATTTCCAAGGATTTTTCCCCCTTCAGAGCTGATATTTGGACTTTTTTCATTAATTGTTTCAGGTCTTTTCAGAAGTATTGTTTGGTTGTGTTTGGGGCTTTGAGTGAACCCATTCATCCAGTTAGGCATTTTCACACACACAGATATCTGAATGATTTTGGGCTCTCCCACCCCATGCATTTGGAACATGTTCCATTAATAGAAATGATTATGTGCACAAGTATCCACATTATTTTGTCAGTCGACCCTAATCCTACAGCAAGTCTCATACCAAAATATATACTATGCAGTGATAGTACATATGTGTGTGTGTGTTCGTACACACACATGCACTTCCACATTCATTCTTTTCCATTTTGGTATGCACTTTGAAACCCCTTAAGGTTTTGGTTTGCAAGCAGCATTTTCATATTTGTTAATCTGGAAGCATAATTTCTTGTTAAGGCTACCAGAAGGATTTGTCCTGCTTGTTAAAGGTCAGCAGTGAAGATTAAAATTTGTGTTGATGTGAAGGAACGGAATCAGGCAAGTTGCAGCACACACAACTACACAAGGTTCTTGTCATGGTGCATTTCATGCAAGTGCCTTTTAAAATTTTAATCCTGTGTTGGTACAGTTACGTACTTTTCTTAGTAACATACACTGTAGCTTTGAGCAATAGCAAAAATCATTATTTTCTGTATATGTCAGACTGTATTTGTTGAGATGACAGTGAGATGGCTGAGAAAATAGAGATAAATAGCAAATGTGAATTTTCACATTTTCTATTTATCTCCATGCACTAAAACCTGACTAAGCGCATGCAGCATTCCTGGAAAAACAGGATGAGATTTGGACTTTTTAATCTCACTGCATACTTTTGATTACTAGGTGTATGGATTGTCATAGAAATTGTTTGAGTTCTGTGTGGATGAGACGGATCAGCAAATACCTGAACATCCTATTCTTGAGGGTTACAGTGTGAGGGAGGAACAGGCACTGCATTCAGTCCTCTGCTCCTCTTGATTCTGACTACTGAATAAAACCTATCTTTGAGATTTTGGATCTGCTCAGCATCTCACTATTGTTCCTTCATATGAAAGAGATAGACTGATAATATCACTTAACACTAGCTTTTTCAGAGAAAAGAGAAAAAGTAAAGCTTTTTTTTTAAAGCATAATTATATCTTCATTGCAAATCCATAGTTCTTCTAGTTTTACTTTTAGCCATTCTTTCCTAAGAATTGCTGACAATTTTAGAGAGAAAGCTATTAGTCATGAGAATCAAAGGCAAAATCAGGTAGCAGACCAAATATGATTTGAGACTGTGGCCAAAGATCTAAAACACCACAGGGATAAAATTAAGATGGTCAGTGGAGTTTCAGAGTCTTGCCTTCCAAACCAATCCACTGAAAGTAAAAGTACAGATTGGCTAATTCAGCATTATTATTATTATTATTATTATTATTATTATTATTATTATTATTATATATAGGTAAAGCTATTGTTCTTGGTCATGTGGTAACATGCTCATAATTCTTAATTATTGTTAAATGGTAGTTAATACAGAATTTTAATACTCAACAAGTAGAATGGCTTACAGTTAGTATAATAATTAGGATCATTCATTCAGGCAGTCATCAATTCATACAGGTTGAGTCTCCCTTATCTGAAATTCTGAAATTTGAAATGCTCCAAAATCTAAAACCTTTGGAGCTACAACAAAAGTAACATAATATGTACTTTTGTAAGGCTGCAGAAGGACGCAAAGCTAGAGATAGAAATGAATGAATAACCAGGAACATCACTGCTACCAACGCTATGAAGACAGAAATGGGTAGCTGGAGAGATGCAGCTGGACAAAGTAACTCAGACTTTGGGCTCCCTCTTATTGCACAGGTTGCTGCTGCTGCTGAAGCTACTCTTCCTGGGTCCTATCCTGCAAGAGCCTTCTCCCAGCCTGCCTCCCATCGCCTTCCCTTGCTCCCGTAACCACTCCATTCATCAGAAGGTTCACTTTATTTTTCATGCATTTTTTAAAAAGCAAGTTTTTGAAATCTCCTCATGTGTCTTTCCAGCCATGCCTCTGGAGCATCATCTCTTTTGTGTTTCTTTGCAGCCTACAAATATTGCACCATTTTATTTTATATCTGATTGCTGTACAGGAGATCTCTGGGGAACCCTTCAGCCATCTGCTTCTGTCTTTGCGATAGTGGCAGTGGCAGCACTCCTGATCATTCATTCACAAGGCAGAAGCAGGACTAGCAAATATTCCAAAATCAAAAAAAGATAAAAAATGCAAAACACTTTTGGTCCTAAGTATTTAGGATAAGGGAGACTCAACCGTTATAAAAATCATTAGCTTAGTTCTTGATGATAGTATCCTAACCTCTGTTACTTCTGACTTATAGGGTATCTTTGTTACTAGGGTTCAGCCTGATGGGCCAGCATCTAACCTGCTCCAGCCTGGTGATAAGATTATTCAGGTAAGTAGGACATTTTATTTAACAAAAACATTATTTCAGTGTAAATATTCCATCATATATGCATGCTGCCATATTGTTGTTTCCCCTGCCTCCTTGCCCAAAGTAGGTTTCTGATAGCCTTAGAATATGATGGCAATCTGCACTGCTGAAATTCCTTCCCTTATAAGTAGGCATAATTCCAGGAATCAGTGGCCATAGAAGGGGTTCTTTGGGAATCTTTGGCCTTTAAAGAGCATAGTGACTGGAAGAGAAATTATGCAGATAAAATTTTATATAGTTAGCATGTCAGAGAGGAATAGGTTGTTTGCTTTATAGAGTTAGGTCATTGGTTACACATCAGGCTAAATTATAGGTTGGATTTTGCAATCTCTGAGTAGTGACATTTAGCATGTTATTTTTGTAAAATATTAGTATGAGAGTTGCCCAATGTGACCTTGGACATACATTGTTAATATATCTAACTTTGGTAAATTTTACATTAGCTTAATTTAAACTGAAATCAGCTGATGAAAAGATGTCTACATATGACTAATGTCAATACAAATGGTAGAACAAAGCTAATGATCCACACCATGTTTCTTCTCCTGCTAACTTGGAGAGAAAATTGAAGGTAATGCAAAGAGCCAATATTTTGAGCAACCAATTTTATTTGCTCTTTAGATTATAACGCACAGGTAGATAGACTTAATCAAGGAAGTCCTGATCTGGAATTTGCAAGTCTAGAGCAAGGATGTTGACAAACTTGTTAAAATTGGCTTGATAGCAATTAACAGGGAGAATAAGATTATAATAAGATTCAGTATGGGCAGATTGCATTTATGGCCATTTGTGTTGCCATTTTTTAAAATTAACTTACCTAGTTTTACAGAACATTCAAGAGAGCACAGGGATATATCCAGTTCGCATTTCTGCATACTCAAAATAAATTTTACCTATAGGCAAAATCTGAAATTGTGTAATCTATAGTATTAAAAGAGGATGCCCTGTACACTTTCCCCCCTACAGTTCATTTGGAGTTGCGTTTCCCCTTTGTTTTTTGTATAACCCCTTCTCATGCATATTTTTCACTTTATTATTGTGTGTCTTCAAATCATTTCCGACTTATGGTGGCTGCAAAGCGAACCTATCATAGGATTTTCTTGGAAAGATTTGTTCTGAGGAGGTTTGCCATTGCCTTCCCCTGAGGCTTAGAGCATGTGACTTGCCAAAGGCCAGCTAGCGGGTTTCATGGCCAAGCTGGGAATCAAAACCTGGTCCAACACTCAAACCACTATGCTACTATTCATTACTATTTTTCAGTACTGTAATTATAGCATCAAGGAGGTAAAAAGCTCTTACAGTATGAGGCATTAATTGAAAATACCACAGGTATTTTCTTCACCAGAGTTTGGTAAACTTTGCAAGAATTACTAAATGAAGTAGATTTATTTATTTAGAGTATTTATACTCTGCTCTTCAGCCACAAAGGCTCTCAGAGTGGTATATAAATTGTTAATTTGACAGTTCCCTGCCCTAAACCTTATAATTTAATCTCTTACATCTTGTCCTGGTTTATAACAATGTGGATGAGGCTGTTCCTTTGGGACATCTCTGCACTCACAGCTTCATGAGCCACAGTAAAGCAGTTACCTAATGCAACAGATTATAGGGAGTTGCAAATGTGTTGTCCCTGATCCTATCCCACTCTTCTGGGGAGCCTTTTAGAGCAGACAACTTCCTGAATGCCTGGCTCTTGAGGGGCCTTAGAAAAAGGTATTATGAAAGGAATTATTAGGAAAATTGACTGATGAACTTAACGTTATTACTTCTCCTATTAGGGCTTAGCTCTGAAGACTCTGAGTCAACCACTCAGATAGAAAACAGCTCTACAGGTGGCTGGCTGATGTTGGTGATAATTTCTGCTGGTACCTCTACATCCTTATTGTTTTGGGGAAGTACCAAGGAATGCTGTCACCACACCTTCCTTCCCCTTCTTTAGGAGACCATTGCCACGTCCTTGTCTCCTCTGGAATGGCAAGCAGATGTACTACTGTGGAGTGTACTTCCATAGTATCCTTATCTTTGATGGCTGTGCAAATGTGGGCACTGCCAGTGTCCTCCTCTTATGATGGGTATATGGATGCCACTAACATCTTCTCAGGGAGGAATTGGCCAGGAGGATACAGGCACAGGTTCTTCATTTACTGCCTTCTAAAGAAGCTGCCACCATTGTCATTTTGTCCACCATGCTCTCTTCCACTGTAGGTGAGGGACAGTTGCCACTGCTGTTACACCTTAATTTCTTCCTTATGTGATGGAGAGCTTGAATCACTCTTGCATGTATGCAACAGTAATTTCAGAGAGAGTTGAATATACAACCAGTCTTTAGCTATGCTTCCCACAGTTTTATCCTATATTACTGTATCACCAATTTGCATTATAAATACAGACAATTAAATCAGAATCATCCAGATATCATACCATTACAGTTCTTATGATTCCAAACTGACTCTTTTTTAAAGTAAATTTGTGTATGATCAGCTGTTAAGAAAGAATAAGGTTTTTTTTTCTTCTGCACTAAGTGATCTAGACATAACCAGTGATTTCCATAAAAGGATTAGAATAGTAGTGGTTATTGTGTGCCTTCAAGTTGTTTCATCCTAAAATAATCCTATCATGGGGTTTTCTGGGACTGAGAGTGTGTGATTTATCCAAGGTCAGTTAGTGTGTTTCCATGGCCAAGAGGGGAATCACACCCTGATCTCCAGAGTTATAGTTCAACACTTAAACCACTATACTACGCTGACCCTCATCAGAATAATACCTTGTAGAAACATACAAAAATAAACCAAGTATTTGCAAGTGAGGGTTGAGATAAGGATTCATAAAATGTGTGAGCCATAAGTCTAGTGTGATCCAGCACTCAGGAGATGACCAAGCTTTTTTAATAATATGGTTTCTCCAAGCCATGCAAAGGGAATACAACCTGTGTGTTTAGGGTTCACAGAATCCCCTAATCATTGTTACTGCACCAAGATGAGTGTGTTTTGTATATGCATCATCTGGCTTTACCTAGCAATTTAGAATGAGTGATAACATTGTGTGATCTCATTGGATGGCAAATAAAAGTATCACTATTTTATTGACTGACTGGGAGAAAAAAGAATCCTATAGAAGTGTTCCCTTAAGTTTTAGGTATCCTGATAGTAGCCTGTTGATTTATAGTCTGATACTTGTGGCATGGTGGTTTGAGTGTTGGACTACAATTCTGGAGACCAGAGTTCGATTCCCACTCAACCATGAAACCCACTGGGTGACCTTGAGATAGTTGGATTTTTGTCAGACTCAGAGGAAGGCAATGGCAAAAGCTTGTCAAAAAAGAAAAACCGTGATAGATTTGCTGTTGGTCACCATGGCCTGTTATAGACAGCCAAAATAAAGCTGCTTCGAGTCACTTTGGAGGTATGGTATTTCAATGATGCATGAGTCCTAAGAGTCTGGAAGCTTCACCAAAGCTGCATTCCAGTCCTTAGGAGTGAAGCGTGGCTTTGGTGCGGCCTTTGGACTCTTAGAACACAAGTATCATTGAAATACCATAACTCCAAAGTGACTCGAAGCAGCTTTATTTTGGCTGTCTGTAACAGGCCCATAAGTTGGAAATGACTTGAACACACACAGCACAGCAATACAATAAGGCCATATACAAGGAATACTTGTATTAAAATTGCTGTCTGTTTTACTGAGCTTGTTTCAGCAACATTCCGTACAGTTAAGCAATTGTTGAGATTGCAGAGTTGTTTATAAACTCAGCTTTATTGAGTGAGATACTCTCGCCAATCATGAGCAATATTTTGTATCATTAGGAATAGTATTCATTAAAGAGAGGTAATCTTATCCAGAACTGATATTTATGTATGCATATGCATATGTTAGTTTTTATAGCCTGCTTTGACACTCATAGGATTTCAAAGTAGCTTACAAAATTACAAAACAGCTTAAAAGTACAGTGGTAAAATCATTGTAGATAGTTAGATTGATCCCCTGGCTGAGCAACAAATCACCCAGGGCTAAAATTCCAGTGAAACAACATGTCAGAAGGGCTCTAGAATAGATGCCATAAGTATCTTTGAACAGATGGCACAGATCCCCTGCCTGATCAACAGATCACCCAGGGCATTGTTCTTTTTGTTTTGTTTTTTTACCAGTTTGCTGAATTTATATCATGTATGTGGTTACTAGACAGGATTTAGTTCATTTTTACCTGGGAATATTTGCTTGCAAATGGCAACTTCTGTTAAGGAAGCTAAGGTCCTCCTGCATGTGTTATTTTCTGCCTTGAACATGCTTGTCATAGACACACACACAGTCCTTCTCTTGGCTGTATTGCTCATTCATATTCACCCATCCACATTCCACATCTCCTGATCCTCTTTCTCTCATTTATTCCCAGCCCATCTCCTTTTCCATAGATACCAACAGAGCAAGTCTCTCAGTTGACTTTTATAGAAAAAACAAAAAGGAAAGAACTGCATACATTCTAGAGTTTGTTTTTTTAAGAATGAGATCTGAATTTGCAAAAATGCACAACAATTGATTTTCTACATATGTTTTAGCTATTTACATACTATCAGCTTCATTCTGTTTTTGTGTTTTGTAACCAGTCTAGTTAATGAAGTGATCTAATTTCATGTGCCATTTTCTGACATACCGCACTGCCCTCTTATAGTGCTGCTATTCCACTTTTACTGCTCTGGCTGCCTGCTGTGGCATTCTGAGGTTTGTAGTTCAGTGAGGCCTAAGTGCTCTCTTGCTGAGAATTCTAAATGCACCTCTTAAACTGCAAATCCCAGAGTGCAACAGGAGGCAGCCAGAGCAGTAAAAGTGGAATAGCAGCACTGTAAGAGTGTAGTGCAGTAATCTCCCTAATCTATCCAATATTCTCAATGTAGAATTAGAATCCAGTAGCAGACCTGGGTTGATAACTGGTCTTTTCCAAATGACTGTGGCATGATATATGTGGGTTAGTGCAGTTTACAAGAGATGTGGTTTGAGTCTTTTCCACAAGTGCTACTTTCCTTGTAGTCCATTGCCCATGGCTTTGCCATCTGCAGTGAAAAAACAAGCCTTTTGAGGTAGTCTGTTTTGGGCAGAGGCTATCACTATAGTAAAATTATTGAATTCAGTGTCTATTCAGAGATAGCATTCCTGTAAAACACTTCAGTTGTGAGAAAATTTAATCCTTGAAATCCTATTCTTTGTCTACTTCTTCCATGCAATCCTAGTCAACCACTCCACTTTTAGAAACCCAAAAAGTAATCAGAGGAAGGTTCATTCTTCCCTTGCTTACCAGTCTGTTCTTCTGATTTTCATTTTCTCAGCAATGACACAAATCCATATATTAGCTTTGAAACATCTAGGGTCCATTCCCACTGGCAGGATGAATCGCTTCCTGATTTGCTCTTGCCCCAGTTACGAAAGTGATTTCAAAAGACCCCTTGTTCCCACTTTGAAAGGGTTTTCCCCCCTTACCAACCTGGTCGCTTTTGGGGGGGGGGGGATATGATTGGTCATTCCCACTGGCAGCGCTACTTCAGAATCCCCCGTCAATCATCTGTGACATAAGTGGCAGACCGGCTTGGAAATGGGTCTCTTCCAGCAGGCCTTCCCAACCTAGCTCCTCTCCCCACATACTGTGTTTTTTGTTGCTCTGTTCACCAATTTTTCCCTAATTTTAATACTATTGTATTTTATTGTTTGTAAATTGTGATTATTTAATTGTACTTTTAGTATTGGGATGGGGGGTTGGGAAGGGACCATTTTGAATTTTATTGTATTTTCTATGTATTTTAATTGCTGTAACCCATGCGGATTCCTTGTCATTGGGTGGGCTATAAATAAATTATTATTATTATTATTATTATTATGGGGGTGAGGGTTGGAGGCTGAGAGAATGTGACCTGAAGCTGAGAGAGTGTGACCTAAGCCACCAGTTGCTGGGGCCAGGAAAGGCACCCCATGCAGGGACCCGAGCTTTCCCCATGCCTCCTCCTTTCCCTGGGCTCCCGCCACCTCTGCCAGAGAAAAGGAGTCATGGAGGCAGAAGCCAAGCCGAGGAGCCCACCATCTGCCCCCACCCGGCTGAGGAGCCCTCCCCCCAAGGACCCTGGCCCAGGCTCACCGCTTCTCCGCCTTGAGTCAGGCAGCTCTGGCCCTAGAGGGAGGTGGAAGACCAGGAGCCCACCCAGCCCAGCCTCTCTTGCACTCCGGCTGACCCGGGACTCAGGTAGGAAAGAACAGAAGGGAGGGAGGGCATGGGCG
>NC_056525.1:92377775-92409598 GCF_019175285.1 Sceloporus undulatus
TGTATTGACACTTTGGTGTGTTTTTGAAAGTAGGTTTCTACAAGGACCAAGTCCGGATAGGGCATAGGAATTTTACATCTACAGTGATCCAAAGTATCCCAGTAAAACTGGGATTTTTTCTGAGTTTGCTGGGGTTCTCAAAAACTGTGAGGCAGTAATGGACTGTCAGCAAGAGAATAAGATCCGAAAGATTCTCTGGTGACATTGAGGTGAGAAATGGTGAGAAGAAAGTTCATGTTTATGGAAGCTGCAGGATCCAGTGGCGCATAATGTTAAATCTTGTTTTGGGATATCACCCTACATAAGCTGCCCCTATTTAAATTTTTTGGATGTGTCTTTGCACCTAGTTCTTCTCAGAATGTAGGCCCGATACAGATGGGCAAAAGCACTATCCTGGGCCATTTAAGAGCTTGGGAGAGCAGAGCGTCCCCACACTCCCAAGGGCTACCGTGCTCTCCCAGTGCCATTTTGTGTGCACGCCTTCAGACGGGACGTGCACCAATTATGTGTGTTGTGTCCAAATGGGGCGGTGCACAATGGACATCCCTGGGCTGCTCCAGGGCACAATGGCGCCTGTCAGTGGCCAAAAAAGGAGCTGCATTTTGCAGTTCCTTTTTCTGAGTTCAACATTGCCGCTATGTGCATTCGCCATGGCAACAATACGGGGGATAAAGGGGCGCCTCTGTCTACTCCTTCCCCCCATCTGTCCAGCCTCCATAGTCAGGCAGCACATAATATACTGGAGAATGAGATTGATGTATTGATGTTAATTACAGAGTCAGAAAAACAAAGAATATCCTTTACTGGGTCAATAGTTTCTGTGACACATGTTGAATATGAGCTGTTGCTTAGGACAGAAATCTGAAAATAAGTTTACATAAAATTATAAATCAGAATGTTTGTTTGCGGCAATGTAATTGCTGAACCAAGAGATTCAGGTATCAAACAGATAATAACAATGGAAATACAGGTTGAGTGTTCCTTATCCAGAATTCTGGAATCCAAAATATTCCAAAACCCAAAACATTTTTCATGGGTGGCTGAGATAGTGACACCTTTGCTTTCTGATATTTCAGTGTACACAAACTTTTTTTCATGTACAACATTATTAAAACTATTCTATAAAATTAGCTTCAGGCTATGTTTAAGGTATATATGAAACATAAATTATGTTTGTGTTTAGACTTGGGCCCCATCTCCAAGATATCTCATTATGTATGTACATACAACAGAGGTATTATAAAATCCAAAATCCAAAACACCTCTGGTCCCAAGCATTTCAGATAAGGGAAGACTCCACCTGTCATATTATTTCCTAAACATCTTAGTTTAAGCATATCTATGAACTGTTATTTGGTTTGAGGTTAAAAGTAGCTGGTATGAATTTTATGATACTTTTTAGCAGCCATATTTATGATATTCGATTAAGTCCTAAATTATAAGGGCATATTATGCATTTTAGGAAGAAAATGTTCATGTTAAAAATCAACCCAAATGTGACATGGCACAACCATTACTGGATCTTAAGCTGTTTTTATTTTTACTCATAATAGAGGAAGGAGTAGTTTTTCCTGTACAGTTGTCCTGATTTTAATTAGTTATGAGTTGTTGTTGTTGTTATTTCAAAAAAAATGTTCCAGAACATTATTATTGTTATTATGCTGTAGGTTTGTGTTGTTGGGGGGGGGGTTGATATAAATCAGAAAAATTACGTGACATGTTTAAACCCACACACATTGATAGAGATTATGGGTCTCCTACAATAAGCATTATGTGATTCTTAGGTTCTATTTTAATTTACCAATAGTGGCATGGGGTGGATAAAGTGTGGCCCATGAGCTGCCTGTGACCACTAGTCCCCACTTTTGCAAACCCCCACCCCATTCTCATTTGTTTTTAATTGTGCAGTTTTTAGGAGCTTTTCACACAAAAGAGATTAATGCACACAACTTATCCCATCTTTTCCTCAAGACTCAAGAGGATACACGTACATTTAACTGTCAATGACGGATCCTATCGCATTATGCCTTGGCCAGGTGTATGCAGTCTGTATGCAACCCAGGCTTATACTATGCCTTTTCAAGGACGGGAAAATCATTGACAGTTAAATGTTTGTGTGTCCTGTCAGGGAAAAGATGGGATAAATCATGTGCAATAATCTCCAAAGACTGTGTGGAAAGCCCCCAATTCGGTCTTGAAAAAGAAGTGCATTGTAAGTTTACCAAAATGTTATAGTCACTTTGTTAATTAATAGATTAAAATAAAGCTTCGAAAAATGGGTTTTATTATGTCACAGAATCCCCTACCCACAATGAGGATTGTGGGAGATGTGATCCTAAAAAGTAACTTTTAGGTCATGTTTAATTCTGGCCATGAAAATGCCTGGGGATGATCTAAATCACTTTTAAAGTGATTAAGGTCTAATACATTAAAAAAATAACTAATTTATTCAAGTTAAAATGTAGGATCCAAAAAGTTCCATGTAATCTACAACAATAAGAAGAGACTATACTAAAACTGAGCTCTTCTGCAGTTGTATTGCAATTCCATTAATTTCAGTAGAAGTTGCACAGACGTTCTCAAAAGACTATGCACGTAATGAGACCCTCTTAATAATACTGGGTTAAATACTATATTCACCTTTTCAAAATCTGAGACAATCATTAAAACTTTGGTAATGCATATTGACTATACTGCATATCAATGCAAACTTGATATATGTATCACATTCCT
Organism: Sceloporus undulatus; assembly: GCF_019175285.1. Classification (NCBI taxonomy): domain Eukaryota; kingdom Metazoa; phylum Chordata; class Lepidosauria; order Squamata; family Phrynosomatidae; genus Sceloporus; species Sceloporus undulatus. Next base: position 92,380,509 of record NC_056525.1, read on the forward strand.
GTTTCCCTTTATCTGGATCTGCTTAGCATGCTGACAGTGTGGGATTTATTTTCTGAATTATGAATGTATTCAACAAAAGAATATAGAATTCAACTCAAATGAGCATTTTTTTAAAGTTTCTGTGTGGGCTTTGATCTGGTTGACCTGGATAATTCATGACAGTGAAAGTGAACCTGAAGCTGTTGGGAAAGCGGGGGAGAGGTGCACACACATTAAAAAAACCCACATACACTTAAAGCATACTCTACATATTCCAAACTATCAACAGTCCTTTTTATAGTTAGTATAGATATCTGAGATTATATTGTTTCTTTATCATTCGTGGGTAGATTGTAGATTGATGGCTGCTGTCTTACACTGCTGGGTTCTGTGCTTTGTGACAATAGGCTTGGTTTCCATGTGATACAATAAAATAATTGCCAGATGTTTAGGTTGCCAGATTCCATAGTGAGCGTTATAAGTGAGCTCTCTTGTTAGGGACACTGGTTTGTATCCAATGACTTTAATCAGACTGAATTTTTCTTTTCCCTATCACATACAACCAGTTGGCTCTTGAAGTTTGAGGATTGTATAGAGGAAATTTGAAAGATGGTGCAGGGGAGTTGTGAAGTGAAAATTGGAAATTAAAATATCCCCATTACCAAGACAGACATGTGCTCATGTAAGACTATTAAAGTGTTGCATGTTCCTGCAAAAATACCTTAGTTTCCCCCAAAAGAATTAGCAAGGCATAGAATAAAAAAGGATACAGAAAGAGGATGATTTCTCTGCTCAAGTGTATATCCTATTTAACAGATGAGTGGGTCAATACTTGAATCACTGACAACTTTACAGAGTATGCAAAGAGATCTTGTATCACCCTTGAGGCTGGGAGAAAGAAGTTGGTAGCATAAGCTTTTGTAGAACTGCATCTGATGAAGTCTAGAAAAGTGTTACTACTAACTTCTTCCTCTCAGTCTCAAAGATACTACAAGATAACTTTGTATACTGATCAGCTATGTCTTTGAACATTATGGATTGCTTGCTTCTATGAGACCCATTCGCCTCAGGGGACATCTTCAGATGAGGACTTGCTCTGCACACTTTGGCCTATCCAGAACATGGAAATTCTCTATGAATCTCTCCCCCCACTCACCAACAATAACAACAACAACCTAGCCTCAAACACCCTAGCCCATTCATGATCAAAGATTGCCTTAGAATCTCTCTCCATGGTGACTACTGTCCTCTAAAGTTCATTACATTTGTGTACATTCAGAAGAGATGTACATAATGTGAAATAGATTAGATAAATTATCCTAATGACCTCACCACGCCAACTGCAAAAGTCCCAAACTTCTGTTGATACAGAAGCATTCTTATTCTCTTGGAATGTTCCAGAAAAAGGAAACCCCTCAGAACTTTCTGCTCCACTCATGGCAGAAATGGATTTTCCACTATCAATTTTTCCCATTGCCTTTTTATATAACATTTTGATGACTCAGATGTGTATCATTATTTTATCAGAATATTCAACTAAATGTATAAAAATCTGCAAAGAAAAATACTGTGTTAACATTGTGAAGTAATAATAGTTCCTTCTTTATTAATTAGTCTTTGCAGCTCACACAACATGTGGTTCATAACAGAACAGTACAGGTTACCATCTATATGTAGACTTGTTTTTATTCTGTATATCATAATAAGCCATCAGTTAGGCCATTCTGAAAGAATGAATCAGAAAAGAATAGACACCTGAATGTGCAGGTACATTTCAGCAAGCCATTTGTGTGAAAAGTCCCCCTGTGCAATTTCAGAAGTTACCATTATAGCTCTCTTACTGGGGGTTGTAATCTCATGGCACAGGTAGCTAGATCACACTGGGTTGCTGTCCACGTGACATAAAGGCTTGCCATGTGAGAGGATATTCTGTGTGTGGTCCTATATTTTTGAGTGGCTGTCACACAACTAAGTACAAGTATGCAACAAGCCTATGCCTTATAGAAGGTGTACAGACTGGCACTTCCTGAACTAGGATTCAGTGAGGGCTGAGCATTTACAAGCTCGAAGCCCTTGTGCAGCACCTAGATGCCATCTTGGTGCATGCCTGAACAGACAGCGGGTGCCATGATGATGTCACTCAAGCGCATCACCCAAACAGTGCTGTGCACAAGGGGCATCATAAGGCCGTGCCGCAGCACTTATGGTGCCACTTGTAGCGGTGCAAATAGGAGGTGTGTTCCTTTTTGTACCAGGTTGGGGGTGTGACATGTGGTTGCCACATCCCCAGCCCAGTGCTTCAAGGGGCGGGCTGTTTGTACAGCCCCATAATGAGTTACTTGCCAGGGGGGTGTCATAAAGCAAAAGACAGTAAACAAAGAGAAAGCTTTGTTGTCAGTTTCTTGCTTTTGAATAAAAAACAAAAAATGTCACAAACATGGCAAAATAAACACCAATGCTGCTAATAAGGTTCATTTGTTATTTACATTTTATTTTTTATCTAGTAGATCCCAAATGTAGCCAGAGAGAGAGAGAGAGAGAGAGAGAGAGAGCAGCAGCAAATAGACAGATATTTAGAGAAAAGGGGATGAAGTAGAACTTAATTTTCTATGCCTAGTTTGTTTGCAATAACAAATGCACCTTTTAAGAGAACTTTCTAACCGTGTTTTTCTAAAAACAATTTAAACATACTTAAATAATTATTGCAAGTATTGATGCTTTCTACATTCATGGCCACATTTTTATCCAATATGTGCTTTCCCACAGTCTTCTTAATTAGTGTAAGCCTTTGCTAATACAAGTACTGTTGTTGGACATTGTCTACAATTGGGTTTTCTTTTTTGCACTTTTATCAGCCACATTATATGAGTTACTATTCCAGCAGTACATATTGAGCCATGTGTTTAGTTTTATAGAAGTTTACACTTTGTCAGTGTTACTATAGTAGCTTTACCATATTTTTGTCTTGAAATATTGCCTTGATGAAGAACTATCAGGGTCAAACAACATTTTCCAAGTAACATGCAGTGTAGTGGTACGTGTCCCTTTAAAAAAAAAATTGAATGAGTGTGTGTGATTCTGATCTAAATTAGAATTATCCCAGCCAGCTTGGAACATTTAATTTTACCATAGATGCACATGCTATTCACAGTCTGGATTGAGACCACCGTGCTCACTGTACAGTAAAAAGAAAAAAAAAAGATCTTAAGTTTCATGGTATGTTTAATGTTCAGATTCAGAACATTTTGGAATTTCGCTTGGCAAATCTCCTTTGCACCTTTTGAGTTTTACCTTCTACATCTGTTTCTTAGAATCACTAATCCATTTTTCATAAGCTTGCTTGTTATTCATCAGCAGTAATATTTACCTTAAATCTGGATTATTTTTGAGAAAGACAAACTAGATATTACGCGGAAGATCCACTTCTTTAAACTCAGGTCTGTCCAGTCAAATCTAAAGTGAAGGTGATGATCTTATTTATAAACCCGTTGGGGCACAGCCACAACTGTCTTCCTAGAAGGGTACTTCTTTGCCCAATGCTTCTCACCTGTGCTCCAGTGCCTGAATTAAATATATCTAAGAAAGAGGTGCTTGAGAAGAAGGATAGGGGAGGTATGCAGGTACAGGGAAAGTTCTGTTATCTTTAGCCATACACAAATATATGCTCCTACTCCACAAAATTGTATGTGTTATTTGGATAAAATATGAATTTAAACAAATATGTCTGCCACCTAGTTTAGTACTAATTGCATTAACCTTTTACCATGGGAACTCACTTCACATATAGAAATGTGAAACTGGCCAAGTATTCTTAATGTTTCAGTTTATCAAGCACAACTGTGTCATGCAGATTAAACTGTTGCAGGTGGTCCTTAACATGTGGACTGTGTCTTAGACTTTCAGTATAAACTGCTGGCATTCAAGTACCTATTATCTATAAGTGGGCAGTGGCAAAGTAGCCAAACCACAGCCACAATACTTTCCTTTTTCAGATTTCAGAACCTGGTTATTATCCTGACTTCTGGCCAGCAAATCTGGGGTGGTTTCATGGTAAGTCTACCAATGAATTTACACTAAGCAATTTGGAAACCAAAATTACCCAATGAGATTCTGAAATATGTTTGTTCTTATTGCAGATGGCACTGAGTACACATGAAATACTGGATATCTTTTAAACCCTATTTCAGTATCCAGGGTTGCCTCAATGAGTTCACTATAAAGCATCATCAAAACGTCTGATGGAAACTGAAACTTAAAGAAACTGAAATATATATTGTTTGCCTGCCTCATGCATTGATATGGTTCATCAACAAAGGACTTTGCTCATTACAAAGGCTATCTTTTTCTTCTTTTTTAAAAAAGGCAAATAACTCCAGCAGTATAAACTAGATAAAGTTTTTTGTAATAAACATGTTGGTTCAAGGCCAAATCATAGGAGAATGGAACATGTCGTATACAAGGATCATACTCCCTTACTCAGAAGTCCAGCATGCAGTTCTTGTTATAGACAACTGTTTTTCAGGCTTACCTTTGACGGGGACCATGTCTGATCTGTTGGTTTGGTATTATGGCTCCATTCAAATTTTCATCTTGCACTAAATTGGGAAAAAAATAATATTTTGACATCAAATGTCATTATCCAGGGCATACATGGGTATTTTTAAGAAAACAACCTCATGCACTTGAAGTGCGATGGTGCCACATCTGTGTGGAGCCATGTCAGCTTGGATGCATTGACTACACATCTCCTTGCCTTTAGAAGTTTGGAGTCTAAAGTTTCACTGTAATTCTAATTTCTCTTGCATTCCTGTGCTTTTGAGAGAATTACAATTTATATGTGCTTTAATTCTGCCCTAAATAATCAGTTTCTTTCAGGAGATGATTGCTAGGATTCCTTTAGTTTTTCTACCTCCATTTGTGTTACCATTCTGTAGCATGTGATAATATACTGGTGAATCCTGAAGCCTTCTCACATTTTCATGTGCTCTTTGTAGTCAATGGCATCTAATTTTCAGGTAAAAAATGTGAAAGAGGGAAGGCTGAAAGCTTGCTTATGATAAAGTAAATCACTCCAGCGAACATACCATGTGTCAGATGCATGCTTCGGGGTCATAGTCTGATCCTTTGATGAACCCCTTTGAGAAATGGAAAACATATTTTTATGTTATTATTGGCCCTTTGCACTACATCAGAATTGAAATGGAACCAAAAATTAAAATGAGTTTATTCATTTCCACTCAGAAAATCATCTGCAATCCTCTTATCCCCTCTTAAAATCAGGAGGACTACTCTGAAGTAAGTGGATGGAGAATTGTGACCTATGTTAGAGTTTTTCAATCCTTAGGTTGGAAGCCAAAATTAGGCGATCAGGATATGAGAAAGGGACATGCAGACAGATGTTTTTGCACTTAAGGCCATTAACTGCAACACAATGGACCATCAGCCTTTATGGGGAAAAACACCCTAAAATCTATATGGAGCTCAGCATAAGGTGGGCTGCCATAAAATATTCCTCTGAGGTTTTGCACATGTAATTCAAGGCTTTGTTGAATGTCTTTGATCTGTCTGGAATTTGTACTCTTTCTCTTAAATTATTTTCCTGCTATTTGTTAAAAGCAACATTTAAATTAATAAAAAAGAATTTTCTCTGTAGTGTGGTGGCTTTGTCTTCATTATTTCTTTTTGTTGCATCCTGGTTTTGCATACTTGACACTTAACTGTATTGTGATTTTTAGAGTTTTTCATTACTACTCTCTAAACATAGGTGTTAACCTGCTAATTTCTTTAGTATTAAAAAACAGCAATACCTGGAACAGCACTTTCATTTCAACCTCCATAGGCTTCTTGGTTTGTTTGGTTTAATAGACAATACAGTTCTGTGTATAAAGATGGAGCTGTTTCTGCCATTGAAGTTAATGGGGAAGAGTGAACATGCAGATCTGTGTACATAGTAGAGAACAGTCCAGAGGAAAAAAGCAAAGGGGACCTTTGAACCCCTTTGTCCTCTCCAAAAATGATGAAAACAAATTTTCTGATTTTCTTCTTGCCCTCCACATAGGTAGTACATAGCAACTCAGAGGTTCTGGATTAATGCAGTTATGTCTTCTGCTATTCTAAAGGTTGCTCAGGCATGCACATGAACCCACACGGGTTTCTTTCTTTTTGAATAGCTCTTTGTAAGCTATGTGATTCAAATCAGTGTGCTTTGTGGTTAGGCTGGAGGAACCTCATGTAACTGCCATGACTGTAATTCACTACTTTTGGATAAACAGACAAGGGTTGTCTGTCCATTACTGATTACTGAATGTGTGTGTGGACTCATCCTGAGAAATGGGAGTGGGAAAAGGAAGGGTCATATGGCTGGCTGCCTTGTGCTATAGCCAGTAAGGGATGCTTTGCCATGCCGTCTGCATTTCCCTTCCCTTCTAAGGTCCAGGGTACAATATCTAAACTAACCAAAGAGCATTTCCCTTTGTTTTCTAATTCTACAATAGCAAGAATATGAGTAACTTGACAATAACATAAATTTATTTTTCTGGACAACATTAATACGTAATGACTTGTTAAATGACTAATGGGTACAGTAACTAATTTCTTTTTAAAAGTACAATTCCAAGGTCTGAACATGCATGCTACACTGAACACTTTACAGGAAGAATAGAATATGAACAACTCTAGCCCTTTGAATCTACTTTTGCTGGAGAAGAGGAATGGGCCCGAACAAACAGGCCAAAATAAAGCTGTTTCAGGTCACTTTGGAGGTATGCTGTTTAAATAACACACACATCTTAAGAGGCCAGAAGCTGCGCCAAAGCTGTACTCCAGTCCTCTTAGGACGCATGTATAATTTAAACAGCATACTTCCAAAGTGACCCAAAGCAGCATTATTTTGGCCTGTCTGTTTAGGCCCGAATATTACAAGGAGGAATAAATGCTTCCTTCCACAGCATCCTTAAAAAGACATATGGTCATGTAACCCCAGATAACACAAGCAAGTGTTGCCAATAGGATTCTGACCAATATTTGCAGCAGAGCTCTCTTGTTACTTATATGCAGAGTCTGTATACCTCAGAAAGTGTCAGCATTTGTTAGGCTTTATGAGAAAATCATGAAAATCTTCTAAAATCCAGGCTCCTTGTGCCTTTTTGATGTTTCCAAGCTGTTTCTGCAGTTTCTTGTTTTTCCAGTTCTGCATTCTCCTAGCACCTTCTATGCTTTATTCCTCTCTTCTGTTTTCTCCTGTCATAGCTTTATCTGGCAAGAATACTGGGTTCAATTCTGAGGGTGTCCCACGTTAAGAAAGATGTAGACAAGTTGGAGTGGGGCCAGAGAAAGGCAAAAAGGGGGACAAGAGGCATGGAGAATAAAACATTTGCAGAAAGTTTGAGGGAGTTGAATATGTTCAGTCTGATGAGGGAAAGACTCAGAGGCGACAGGACTGTTTGCTGGAATCCTGTTGGGGCCTTACGTCTTAGTAAATGGAGTTGTGTCTGCGGGAATTACAATTGTGTAATTGCATAGCATTTGTATCCAATAGAAGACTGGATTACATTACTATGTAGCAGACCCAGGAAAGTTTCCAAAGTGCCCAATGCACATCAGTGCACTGGGCATTGGAAGCATTGGGCACTCTTGCTGGTGCACCTTTGCACATCTTTACAATTCAGTAAAGTAGTTTCTTAGAGTCTCTGCTACCTAGCTAGGTAGATAAATGTATAAGATACCTTTAACAGGTTATGTGTGGTTCTGGTGATACTCTTTAAATAGCTAAGGTGGTAACACAAAGAAGAGTGTAGATTTGTTCTCTGCTGCCCCAGAGGGTAGGACCAAGTATAATGGTTTTAAGTTACAGGAAGTTAGTTTCGATTGAGCATTGGAAAGAATGTATTGACAGTAAGAACAGTTTGGCAATGGAACTAATTTCCTAGAGAAGTAGTGGATTCTCTTTCTCTGGATGTCTTCAAAAAGAAGCCAGACAGGTACCTGCTGAGGATGCTCTGGCTAGAGTTGGACTGGGCCTATGGAGCCCCTTCCAACTGTATGAATCTATAATTCTATAGTTCTATGGAAACAGTGGTAAGAATAAAGGTAATGGCCGCTTTCTCAGTGCAGATGTCTGTATAGACTTGGGATAAAGCTCTGTACATTGAAGTAATTGTACAACAGGGTACAAGCTGGAAATAAGTGAGAAAAGTGGACATACTTGCATGGGTTTGAATGGAGTATGCTCTGAACGTCATACAGACTTCATATAATCACAGTTAAGATAATGGAGATTCTACTGTGATCAGGTCTCTCTTACTTTATGTGACTGCATGATTTTAGTTGCCTTTCCCCATGTGGCCACAATGATAAACTGTTATATTAATTTTTTCTCTTTTGTCTGTTACAGGCCAATGGACACAGTTTTGTACATATGGAACATGAGAAAGCTGTATTACTACTGAAGAGTTTCCAGAATACAGTAGACCTAGTTATTCAACGTGAGCTTACTGTCTAAATATTTTTTATAAATAGTAAAATATGCTTAGCCAGATCTAATGTTTAATTAAATAAAAATTTATATATATAATGTATACATATATATAAATATAAGAAACATTTTTTGCCAATTGCTGGACCAATGGCAAACATAGTGCCAAATGTATAATATTATATGTTAGTACTGATCATTCTGGGGGAAATAACTATATAAATATAAATTCCATGTGGTTATGTATTAGTTTTCATTGTAAGCCTCTGGCTATGCATTGGTGCCAGCTGCTTTTTAATATTCATTTAAATTATTTCTGGATGTCATAGAATTTCAGAACACAGAAATACCCACAAGCTCTACAAATTCTGATGTCCATCCAAAACACTGCCTCAAAGTTGTATATACCTTTAGATGGGAAGTTATGTAAAATTTAAAATTCCCATAAAGTCTGTCTCATTAGGTATAGGCCTCAATCATGCATCCATCCCCTCATTTGAGTATAAATCTCTGCCTGTGCAGAGCCATGTACACTGAGCCATAGACATTCCCTCCAACTTACTGAAACACCTCTGAAGCCACCCCACATGGCCATTCCATGCTCTGTGGAAAGCAGGCAGGATCCAAGGAGCAGCCCCATATGGCTACATCCCCATAGTGGCTACATTTCCATAGTGCGGTGAAAAATGGTTAAAGTAGCACTAAGACCTCTGGGTGACTGCACTGGATCTCAGTGCTGATATCACCATTTCACATCTGGGTCTGCAGATATATAGCCAGATGCTTTTCTCATCCTGCCTGACCACTGCAAGGCATAGAATGGAGAAAAAAACTTTTAGAGAGCTATGGAGGGAGGGAGGAAATACCAATACCTGCAGTGCCAAAAAAAAAGAGAACATCTGTGCACCTGTACATCCAAGGAAAACTTACGGGTGTGGATATCTGTAACAGAATGCCAGCCATAGCGAAAAAGATTTTCCTAGACACTTAGAAGAAGATAAAATATACAAATTAGAGGTGCAAACTTACTTGGTATGTGAACTTGATGGGACTTCTATTCTGAAGAAATATATAAAGGATTGCACTTTAAATCTATTCTTTTCTTTTGCTTTGCTTTTCCACTGCAAATGCACCTTAGAAAGGAGGGTTAAGAGAGAGGACAAAGATGCTTCCATGGGTAGACTGTTCATGACTAAGAATGCTTATGTTCTTCCTTTCCAGTATATTTGTATCACTAAAGCAGCAAACAGACATATAAACCAGTTTTCCCTGACTTGGTACTTTCCAGATGTTTGGGACTACATTTTCTGTTATTCCTAGGCTAGCAATCATAACTAGTTGTCAGAGATTATGACAGCTGTAGTCCAACTCAAGCAGCAGGAATATCAGGTTGAGAAAGGCTAACCCAAACGAATAACAGAGATAGGCACAGCAGGTAAGAAACATCTTTTTAAAAGAGCGTTTCTACACAGCAGTAGTCAGCTTGGCAAATTAAATGCCTGTTAGGGTTAAAAACCTTGACTAGGTTTAATTACAAGGGAGTATCTTTGACATCTCCTGATCACATTCGTAGTTTGAATCTTCCCAGCAGATCTTAAGGAAATGGCAGCCCATGTGGAAGCATGTGGTTCTTCTATGGATCCTGGAACCAAGCGATAAAGGTATTCCCTGACAGTTCTGTTTGGAAACAGTTCAGGTGTTGCAAAAGTCCTACAGTATACTCCAGTTGACCATTGCTTCCATCCACAGAAGACCGCTACACAGGGAAAAGTATCCCATACATAAATGTAGCAGGTTCAGTTGTGTGACCAGCCTATTTGAAAAAATGAAGGCATGTGGAAGAAAGCTAGGGACACAGCAGGTATAAAGTTATGGAAATTGGCACAGGATCTGCTGCATATAAGAATTCTTGGATCAAGGTTCCTGTTTATAGCTGCTCCCTTCTAAATAGCTAAAATGTTAGCATTAAAGGTGAGGCTGTTCATAAATAAAACCATTAATTCTTGAATCTATAAATAAATAGTCAAGACAACATTGTCAGCTTGTTTTTGCTCATGCTTTTAGCCCACTCACATAGACATGAGAAGCAGACAGTAATTTTAAATAGTATTTATTTTTTTAGTATGAGCAGAAAACCTCTTTTCCAGTGCATAGCTCTTATTTCAAGTATCCAAGCTTTATAATAAAACCCATATCTCACCATTTGTGTACTTTCAGACTAAGAGCAAAGTGGCTCTTCGTTTTGTAAAGTGACAGAATAATGTTGTATCTCAATGCCATGGATGTTTCCAAAGGCAGTTCAACTATTTAACAAAAGGATCTCAGTCTGAAATGACTCATCAATGAAAGAGACTGGATATCCCAATTTGAGTAAAAGATTAATTATGTATAAAGTGAAGCAGACATTTATTAGTCCATTTTTCCTGGGACTTTGTAGAGCTCCTATACACAATGCACAATTGGTTTTAACAGCTGAGACCACCTGCAGAAGGTATGGGGCAGAGAAGGCACCTGGTATCCTCATCAAGGCCTCCTTCAGATCCCAGACAGGCCTTGTGCACTGCTCTTGCACGGGTGAATTTCCCTGTGAAGGGTTCCGCTGCTGCAAGAGAGAATCTGAACCTATTGAATGCCCTTTTTAGGGTATCTTATGAGAGGTTCTATTTAATCTCCGTAGTCCTATTTACATCTCATCCCAAGCTTTTTTTTCTTTCTCGTTTTTTGGTAAGATATAAAGCATCTTTATATCCCATTTTGGGATGGAATATAAATCCAACCAATTAATCAGTTGCTTCCCTGCTATGCCTTTTATCTTTCTCAACTCTGACCCTTGAATGCAAAGTGCCTGAATTTAGATAAGTAACTTTTTGGGGACTACCATTCCAAGAATCGTGGGTTATTATCCAACCTTTTTAAAACATGTTGTCCATACTGAAGCCTTGCTGTTTGCCTTCAGTTGTTTCTGATTTATGGTGGCCCTAAAGTGACCCTATTGCTGGGTTTTCCTGGCAAGATTTGTTTGGGAGAGGTGCCTTTGCTTCCCTCTGAGGCGGAAAGAGTGTGACTTACCTAGGATCACCCAGTGAGTTTCCATGGCCGAGCAATGATTAGAATTCGTGTCTCTAGAGGTGTACTAATGTAACCTGTATGCAAAGAGATCTTGTAGCACCTTTGAGACTAACTGAAAGATAGAAGTTGGTAGCATGAGCTTTTGTAGACTTGAGCCTACGTGCATCTGAGGAAGTAGTCTCAAGTCTACAAAAACTCATGCCACCAACTTCCATCTTTCAGTTAGTCTCAAAGATGCTGCAAGAACCCTTTGCATACTGATTTTCTAGACTGACATGGCTGTGTCTTTGAATTCTAATGTAATCTGATTAAAACATTTATTGGAACAGACTCAGACTTTCCCCGAGAGACATGATCTTCTCTGATGCAAACTGGGTTGATCCCAGTCTACTTTGGAGACTGGGAAGGACACATGTACTCAGTATAAATCTAGTCAATTCCAGCTACTTCATGCCTGAAATAGACCCAAGAGAGGATGCCCTTTTAATGGCTAGTCATGCTGTCCAGGGGCTCAGTGGGTTTGTCTAGCCATTTTTTGTAACCTTTTCCAACATATTTATTTATTTAGGTACAGGTATTTATATCCCGCCCTTCAGCCCTAATGGTTCTCAGGGCGGCTTACAATTATTATTTTTAATCAGACAGTTCCCTGCCCTCCGGCTTACAATCTAAAAGACACGACACAAAAGGAGAAGGGAATGGTGGAGGGAAAGGGGATGAGGTCCAGTGGTTCTTCTCTCCCTCTGAGGCCTGGACCAAGGCAGATGGAGTGGAGGCAAGGCTCTTCCTTCTTCCAGGCTAGTCCTGATACATACAAAACATACATACAAAAGTTCTATACAATAACAACAGCAACAACAACAATAATAAAATTTATTTATATCCTGCTCCTCCAAATGATCTAGGTGGCTTACATTAAAATTTAAATAGCATTTGACATTATATAAATGCTGCTACAGGGGGGGAAATGTTCCAGGGATTCTGAACATTACAGTCCTGTAGAAGTCAGCTTTGTAGATTTTTGCCGCAGGAGTAACAACAATAAACAGTAGCTGGGAATAAATCTGATGTATTCTGTAAGGCAGTTGGTTTGACCTTTCAAGGAAGTCTAGGATATAAATATTAAAATAAATATTCTACATGACATGGCTCTTGCAAATGATGGGTCTATATTATCTTGGAATCGCAGATTTCTTTTTCAGTCAGTTCAACACTACAAAGTTTACCTGTCATCATATCCTGATGGGGTCCCTTTATTATAAAACTACTTGCTCTCGTTTTTGACAAGGATTTCAAAATATCTCTGTGAAATTTCAAATTGATATTGAACTGTTTACTCTCCAATACCCACCTTCTCATTAGAACTGTCCTTCTAGAATTGTCTCCATAGCAACAATTCTGTTAGTAGCAATGCCCACTCTTTAGCTCTCTATACAAACTCATTTATTAAGTGACACCTTCAAATTATACTAAAAGTACAAAGTGAAATTGACATTTTCTTATTTTTGCCCGCAGTCAGTATGACAGCTGTTCAGGGACATATTAAGATGAGTCCACATTGGACATTAGTACATGGACTGTAAACACTATAGATGTTTCAGCAGCAGTTCATTTTGCATCTATGCATGCAGCTGAGAAATACTCCTGCGGCAAAAATCTACAAAGCTGACTTCTACAGGACTGTAATTTTCAAAATCCCTCAAACATTCCCCCCCCCACCCCTGTAGCATTTATATAATGTCAAAAGCTATTTAAATTTTGGATAGCTGCATCCATTCTGTCTAAAGTCCGTTAACATATATATCTTTTAAACAGTCAAAGGTGCATCCAATTAATCAGGCAACAGATTGTTACATGACTATTTTTAATATAGGTACTTATCAAAAACATCAGGCAGCAAGCATTATCTTGATGCACTTGCTTTTATCTTAAAACAAATGGAAGCCATATTTTTACTTTAATACTCTTAATTTTTACCCATTGCTGTTCTGTGCCTTCAATTCTCCTCTGACTTATGGCAGCCCTATCACAGGTTTTCTTGGCAAGGTTTATTCACAAGTTTGCCATTTGCTTTCCTCGGAGGCTGAAGGAATTTGACTTGCTCAAGGATATCCAGTGGGTTTCTACAGCTGAGCAGGGATTCAAACCATGGTTGGACTGCAGCTTCCTGAGCTCTAGTCCAATGCTCAAACCACTATACAACACTGACTCAATTATACTGATCAACTAAAATCCACGTGATCAATCAATAAATTCTTTAATTAGATAGCACTGACAACAGAAATTCAGAATTAGGAAACAGCTCATACTTTGTCTTGCCTGATGTAGCAAGAGCAGTAACACTTGTCACAAAAAATACAGTGGGTCCTGCTGAGGTTTGGTCCCAGGACTTCCCATGGATACCAAAATCAATGGATACCAAAATCAAGCTTTACTTTTTGGAAGTTATATATTTTTAAAATATTTTCAAGCCATGGATGTTTGAATCAATGGGTAAAAAATCCTTGGATATGGAGGGCTGACTGTACTGCCTAATCAAACTATCCCTGGGTTCGGCATTATTCCCTTTATCATGAAACAGAAGGATTCCCTGGCACTCTCCAAGCTACCTACTCTCTTGGGCTCATCTGTTCTTTCGATTATACACCCGCACACTGTGCTCAAGACCAATTTATGAGTAACAGATTAGTCATGTTATTTTTAGTCAGTAGCCGCCATTCCATTAGAAATCTTGTACCTATGAAATCTGGGGGGGGGGGATGTTTCTCCACTGAGAAAACCTAATTTTTTTACACTGCCACTGAAGCCAATGGGAACAAGTTCTTCTCAATTAAGCTTTCTTTTCTTGCAAAAAGCTGTGATATCTTTTCCTGTACAAAAAGACCACTCTCAATTTTGTCTAGAGCTAATTTGGGGTTTGGGGTTTGGCTGTAAAACATACCAAAGAAATAATCTGGAAAATAAAGCAAAATGCTAATATACCCATTCTTTTGCTAAGTTTCAGAAAAGATCTCTCTCTCTCTCTCTCTCTCTATATATATATATATATGATATTTTTCAAACAGCCAGGTAGTAACATGACTCAAGTGTTTCATGTTTACAGCATTCTTGTATGGCCAATAAAACTAAGGCACAGCTTGAGAAAGATTTATATATTTATAAAACATTTCCTTCCTTTCGGGATTATTATCCAGTATTTTGGTTTCGATTTTTTTCTTAGTTGTATCTTTCATTATTGCCTAGTGTTCCAAATACGGGACAAGTACAAAAACAACTTTTAGACCAGTACTTTGGATTGGATACAAACGCGTGGGTTTTTAAAAAGGTGTGTTTTTAAAAAGCTTTGCAATGCTTGACAATGCTGGGAGTTGTATCTGCACAGTCTAATAGTGACACCCAGAGGTAAAGGATATTTTCCTCAGCACACGGATTTTTGATATTCGGATTTATAACTCTTCATAAAAAAATATTCACTTTTAAAATAAACCCTCCTTTGCAGTCTTTATGAATCTTTCAGATGTGCATTGCATATAAAACAAGTACATTTTATGCACAGCATTCCACTCCATTTATAGTATTTATGCCCCTTGTAAAAGCTTTTATTCTAAACATCAACAAGCCACACCAGTTCAGCACAAGAGGCTGAATTTTTTTAAATTGGGGCCTTTCCTGCCTCTTTGCTAGCTTAGGTGGCTTAACACTGGGCAAGACAAAAAACAAAAAAAGCGACATTTTTCTACTTGTGAGTACTGTAATCAAGTCAAACCAACAATTTACTTTATTACAAATTTTACCATTTTATAAAACATGTTTAATGATAGAGATAGCTGTATTGTAATTAATATTTTGAAACAATTGTGATTTTGAGCTTAAATTATATACAGAACTGTCATTTTTGTATGTGTTACAGATTGCTATATGACAAAACTGTACTTTTGGGTTTAATTACAGTATCATTGTAAATAAGGCTGAATGAAGACTCATTTACTACTTTATGAACATAGATTGTGAATGTATTTCAATGTTTTTGCAGTATACAGATTTACTGAACTTGAAAGCTGCTTCATTTTATGTGCAAAAAAGTACTTTAAAGCTATATTTTAAATCAATTGATTCAGTGAAATCAATAACCTTTAATTTGCACATGCAAGTGGTATCCTTCCCATTTTACTTTGTGTATTGACACTAACTGGTAAGGTGCATATTGTGTCTAGAATGCATTTTGCAGATGCTTTCTGTACATAAAAAGAATACAGGGACTCAAACAATGCTGTGCAGCGTATAGCAGAGCCATTTTCGGCTTTGATGTACTCAACTTTTTTCAGTATTTAAAAAAGTGTTTTGAATAATATATTAAAAAGTCTATTGTATAAATAAAGTCACCCTATTGTAAGTATTCTGTCTTTTTAAAATGTAATTGCAAGACACAAATACTGCCATTTTTCCATTTTACAGAAAGCAAGGGGTTTTTTTTGTTTTTGGCGCCCTCATTTCACAAGTTTCTTTTTTTTTAACGTACCTAAAGCATTGATGAGCATTACAATGTCCCAAAGAAACAAACAAGGACACTTCCAGCTATTCAGTTTCCTGAATGTGTAACAACAAAAGTATTCTTGGGTTTTGAGTTCCTGACATTTGTTTAGCAAAGGCTTCACCTGGGTGCTACTTATAAAGGAGAAACATTTGGCAAAACGGATGTGGAATGTTGTGTCTGATACGCTGTTGGACCACAATACCAACCTTCACTACAAACACTGGAACTGTTAGAGAAAAACATGTCTGCTGCCCAAGACAGGAGAATCCAAGCATAATAAACACGATGCCGGATTGAGGCCAATAGCTAGAAGTGGGCACTTTGGCTTAAAGGAATGCAATGCAGAGTGTATTAGGGATCCAAATTTTCATTCCTCATAAAGCACAGAACACCTAAGAAATGTTACTTTCCCATCATCCCCATCACCAATCTGCAGCTATTTTACTTGGGGGCGGTGCACACCAGCCATAAAAGCAAGCCTGGGGGTGGAGTGCACATGACACAGCCCAGCACCACCCTCAAGTCAGCCTGATGCCATGCACTGCTCCACACGGCATTACAGCACTTCTCTGGCGCTGCATCCAAACTACACAGTGCAAAGGAGCACCTTAGCTAATGCGCCTTTTCCAGGGTGCAAAAAGGAGCCCTTTTTTGTGGCTCCCTTTAACACCCTGGAAAGGCCAGATCGGGGCCGTGGCATGCAGTTGCCGCGGCCATGATCTGGCTGTAAAAGGGGTGGCCTGCACAGCCCCTTAGGAACAATGTGTTTTGTTTGGGTTTTTAACTATCTCTGAAAAAAAAAGACACTCCTTTGAATGCATCAACAGTATTATCTTGAAATGCATGTGATC
This sequence comes from Sceloporus undulatus, assembly GCF_019175285.1. Taxonomy (NCBI): domain Eukaryota; kingdom Metazoa; phylum Chordata; class Lepidosauria; order Squamata; family Phrynosomatidae; genus Sceloporus; species Sceloporus undulatus. Next base: position 92,397,415 of record NC_056525.1, read on the forward strand.
TTTTGGAATAGATGATAGTGAAGATACTGCATAGACAGTAGTTGGATCAGTAACTGCCTCTCATTCTATTGCAATGTTATTGGTTTCTTGAAGAAAGTGGGAGATGAGCATATGCACATGCTACAGTACATTTCAGGTAAAAATGAGCATCTGTCTGATAATAGACATACAGATTGGACTCTTATTGGAACACTATGAGAGCAGCTACAGCAAAGAAGGCAGACAAAATCTGCCAGCTTATTTCTTTAGTGCTTTACCTCCTTCACAGCTGCTTCATTGCCTGCCATTGCCCTTCTGCTGTCATTGTCTACACCAGCATACTTCTTCCTGTCTTATCATCTATGCTGATATTTTCACCAGCATAGTGCACAATGAGGATTCTGACTATGTACTAGGTTTTCAAAATAGGCTCCAAACACTGTTGACTCACCAGTAAAGGCCTCAGTTTAACAGAAGTTTTAAGTATAATTACAACTGAAGCTACAATCATATGGTCATAAGTTTACCACAATATAAAGAAGCATGAAAGTAATCCTAGTAGGGCAACACTCAAGAGCCAGAAGTCCAGTTAAAAAACTCCTTCTTACATAGATTGCACCTTGTTACAGTCATGTGGATTACTTTCTGCCAGCACCATGTATTTACCAAGTAAATGAATGCACAGATGTACCTCATACTTGGAAGGGTGTCTCCAATGTGACACCCATTGTACCTTGTAATACCAGCAAAAAGACTCCCCTACTATTATTAATTAACATTATCTTGGTATACTATAAAACATAGCATTGGTCAAGTTCCAGCTGCATGCCATCTTATTTTAAATCATCACTTTCCAGTTCCCAGGCTGACTCACAAAAGACAAAGAAATCCGTGCCAATAGGCTTACAATCTAAAATGCTCAGAATCACATGGATACAGAGAATTTCTAGAGAAAGGAAGATGGCAGGGGGCTAAGTAGAAAGGAGAAGACCACAAACCATAGGAAATGAGCAAGACTGTGCCCTCTGCAGACAGGGAAAGGAAAACAGAGTCCCAGTGGTGTTGAGGTTTGATGTTTCAATACTGGAGGAGGTTCAAAAAAGGGAAGGTTTTGTTTTAGAATTAAAGACCATTACTCTGAACTATTTTCAGGCATTATTTATTAAGTGGGTTACTTATCTTTTAACCTCAGCAGTTTCTGAAATGGGTATTTTGTGATGCAGAAATTTTGTGATATTGTCTGTAACAGCCTAAAAATTCTAAGTATATCAGAAAGGTTATGGATAACTGGTAATTTCTTGTTACTAGGGCATCCTTATGTAATCTGTTTTTTGTTTTCAAAACTGGTAATATTTTTTACAGCACCCAAAACGTTTTTGGCATTTATGTGTGAACTCTATATAAGGCATACCTAGTCATCTGATGGAACTTCTGGAACTGATATCCTGTTGTGTATAACTGAATTTGATTTTTCAAATGTATGTGGATATATACTAATGCAACAATGGAAATGAAACTTTCAATATAATTTTTTACTAACTGTTCCATAACACAAAAGTTTCATATTATGAAGATCAATACATTCATCATTATTATTATTTTGCAGGGGTTTTTTCAGCAATCCCTTTTCTGGTGTCCTTTAAACTTAGATCAAATGAAATGAAAGGGAGGGGAGGGGAGGCTTAAATCTCAAGCCAGCCCACTAAGTATGTCCCACTTCAACAGATGCATGCACCAGTTATCCACATGTGTTATGCAAGTGTATATACAAAGACATGTAAGGAAAACATACTTCTTGATCTAGCTTTTAACAATAACTCCATCATGCATCCTTTGTGCATACACTAATTCAAATAAACAGTTCTCAGGCACAAGGACTTCAATCTTCAGGTGGAAAACCTTACACACATTTTGATTCAAACTTAACAACAGATCAGGTAGGAATCCTGCTTCTTAAGTATTCAAGCACAGCATCTGTCCCCTTGGCAAGAATAGTTGCTCGAGGAGTCCGAAAAGGATTGCCTCCCAGCAAAAGTGTCCTGACAGAAGGATGAGAATCTAATTACCATTACTGTTTTTTAAAATGCATTGATTTATGTGCGTACACACAACCTTTATGTATAAAAGCAACAATAATTTCATTCCTACTTTTTAAGAAAGAGATGAGCAATTTTAGTAATTTCTAATTAAAATGAAGGTTAGTTGTGCCTCCAGTCATTTATCTTCACCATCTTTCATTCATCTAAGTATTACTGCAGAAAAAAGACTAACCATGGAATTATATTCTCCCAGTGTGTCTGCTCTCCATTATACTTCCTCTCACTTATCCTAATTGAAAACAACTCCAAATTTTGCTTAAAAACTGGTGATGCTGTAGGCCTTGACCATGGCTGAGGCTGACAGAGGAAGCATGCTGAAGTTCTTTTAGCCTGAATCGACTGGAATTAGAAGTATCCATCTCCATCAACTCTACTTGACTACATGAAGCCTCATTAGAACTTTGGTAGTTTACTGAATTTTATACACAGAGAGACATTATCATATCTTGAATAAGTCCCCATCACTTAAAATTGTCATATAAGTACTTGTTTATAAGTTGAAAAATTTCTGACAAAAAAACTGACCCCAGAATCATGGGTCGACTTATAGACAGCTCAACGTGATAATACTGCTCAGAAAGAAGTACCGTCCAACACCCCATTCCCCTTACTTTGGCAGCTGCTGCTCAGCCAAGAAGAGTTTGTGAGTGGCCCCTCCTTCCCCAGGAAGCAGAGAAAGAGATGGTTGCCTTGCAAGGACGTGCACGCATGTGTGTATGTGTCCCTCTTTCCAAGGGAGCAGAGAAAGTTGGTTGCTTTGCAAGGTGCACGTGTGTGTACGTGTCCCTCTTTCCCAGGGAGCAGGGAAAGAGCTAGTTGCTTTGCAAGGCACACACGTCTGTGTGTATGTCTCTCTCTTTTCCAATGGAGCATGGAAAGAGCTGGTTGCCTTTGCAAGGAGAGAATTTGGGGGGGGGGGCAGCTTTGTCATTTACATCCTTTGTTACATGCCCCTAAGTTGTACCCTCAACTTATCCACGGGTCATGTCAAATTGGCCCCAAAACCTGTCCTCAACTTATACATGAGGCTAACTTGTACATGAGTATATACAGTAATTTTCTTTTGAGAGTACATTTTCTCCTGTACTCCCCTAAAACAGTAAGGCCTAAAAACAGGGAAATTATTCAAACATACGCTTTCCAATAATACTTTTTATTTGCTTTAGCCCACAGAGTAAGGAGGTTGTCCACTGGCGTATTACGTCTTATTATACTCTTGCTTACAGAAGTACATGAAAGAACCACTGTAATGTCTGTGGGAGGCCAGGTATGTTATATCGTTCTAAACTAAATACAGGTAGTGCACCCAAGTTTTCTACTATAGTTTGGGGGGGGAAAGGTCTGTGGCCTAAAACAAGAAAGGGACTATACAACAATAAAATGTAGATCTTGTAGCCATTCTGTAAATCTGAATTATTACACTGAATGGTTCTGGGTTTCTAAATAAAAAAAAAAACATTTTCAAATTTCTTGCTTACACAGTTCTGGGAAGCAGAATATTATTGACAGCCTCTGTCTGAGAAGCACTAAAAAGTACATAGTTTTAGAATTACAGCCTAATGCATTCAATTAGTTGGATACAAAAGATTGGATGTTATCCAATATTCATAAAGTGCAATCACCTGAGATTGATGCAGTTCCCAAGTTCTGGTGGTACATGCAAGAGATCATTGTTTTGAAGATCTAGAGTACTAAGCCTGTCCAACTTCTTTAATTGCAGAGGATCCAGGGAGCCAACTTGATTATTGCCAAGGAGGATTGCTTCAAGGGTTGGGATGCGGTAAAGAACATCTGGAAGTACTTTAAATCTATAAAGACAACAGGAACTTTTTTTAGTATAATTCTAAGTAAACAACACTGCAGAAAAAGATACAGGACTACTACTAAGCAGCAGCAAAGGTACTAATTTGTTGTTATGTGTCTTCAAATCATTTCTGTTTTATAGCATGCTTAAGGCAAATCTATCACAGGGTTTCCTTGGCAAGATTTGTTCAGAGGAGGTTTACCACTACCTTCCTCTAAGGCTGAGAGAGTGTGACTTGACCAAGGCCATCCAGTGAGTTTGAATGGCTGAGCAGGGATTTGAACGCTGGCAATGAACCATGTGCAACGAATGTATTCTGCAAACCTAAACATGTACTAAGAGTACAGTGAATACAGTGGGACCTATTTCCATATAAACATGCATTGCATTTCACTGTTTATGCAACAAAATACTTGCAACCTAAGAAGAAGAGAAAAGTGCTTAAAGAACACTTAAAGAACAACTAGGCTTCTGAAGAAAAAAAACAGAATGAATGACTTTTATTGTATTTGGAGCAGGAAATGCTAGATGTCCAAGCTAGGTTTAAGAAAAGAAAGGACACTATAGAATTTCAAAAGAAAGTCAGCCTGTGCTTTATAGATTATAGCAAAGGCTTTGATGTAAGTCATGAAAAATTAGATTCCTCCTATATAAATGGGTGTGCCACAACTTTTGATTGTCTTGATGCATAACCTATATTCAGGACAAGTGGCTATTGTTAGGACAGAATACAGAGAAATGGAATGGGTTAGGCAAGGATGCATCATTTCACCTTATCTGTTTAATTTATATGCTGAACATATCATGTGTAAAAAAGGATTAGACTCAGAGAAAAGAGGCATGAAAATTGGGAGAAAGGAACATCAATAATTTAATATACGATGTTGATGATACCATACTACTAGAAGAAAATAAAAAGGTTTTGGAATGATTATTGAAGAAAGTGAAGGATGAAAGTGCAAAGGCAGGCTTATAATGGAACATTAACAAAACAAAAATAATGACCACAAATGACTGTAAAGTAAACCACAAAGATTTTGAAATAGGTCAAGATTTTCCATACCTTAGCTCAGTCATTAATCAGAATGGAGACTGCAGTCAAGAAATGAAAAGAAGATAGGACTTGGAAGGGCAGCTATGAAGGAACTAGGCAAGATCCTGAAGTGTAAAGATATATCACTAAATACTAAAGTTAGGATTGCCTATGCCATTGTATTTCCCATTTCTGTGTATGGTTGTGAAAGCTGGACACTGAATAAGGACAGGTGATAAGAAGAAAATCAACTCATTTGAAATGTGGTGCTACAGAAGAGTTCTACTGATACCATGGACTGCTAAAAAGGCAAATGAATGGGTCCTGAACTGATTTCAAGCCTGAACTCTCCCTAGAAGCCAGAATGACTAAACTGGGAGTATTGTACTTTGGACATATCATGGGAAGACATGACATATTTGGTATGGCAGAAGGCAGTAGTAAAAGAGAAAGACCACAGTCCACATTGATAGACTCAATCAAGGAAGCCATGGCCCTGAGTTAATGACAGGAGGACTTGGAAGTCTCCCATTCATGGGGTCACCATAAATTGATATTAACCTGAAGACACTTAACAATAAAAAGGTATAATTGAAACTCTCTTTCTCTAAGGAACATATATTACAAATACAACAGTATTTTTTTAAAAAGTAGCTAAGAAAAAGTAGTTTCCAGAGTATATAATTTATCAATGCAGCAAAAACCTTAGCAGGGGTAGCACATCAGAGGATTTTTTTTTTTTTAAAGTGGCTTCTATTGAGACTTTGCCTTACACACAGACACACACACAAAGGCCCTCAGCTGAGGAACATTTTTAATTTCCAGCAGAGCATTTTTGATGGTGGAATGGGGAAGAAGCCCATTCCTTCCCATTAGTTCACTCTGCATCCTCCAGTCTTCTCTGGAAATCTGATAGGCCCCTAGAACATCAAGGAAGGTAACATTGTGGATTGCAGTGGTAGAAGGGGGATATCAGAGAACACTGTTGCTCTTTAAAGCTGGTGTGTTCTCAAAGAGCATTCTTATGGGCTGAACAAACTCTGGCTCCAATCCCTGCGTAAACTAGATCACATAAGAATATTTCCCTCCGGCATATAAGTAGAATTCTTCCCTTCCTCCCAAAATGAGGCGATAAGTCTTCCATGAGTTTCAAAGGTTCTGTAAATGTTATATGTCCACATAGAAGAATTTTCTTGCATGAGCACTGGAACAGTGAAGAAAAGAACACAATATTTCAACAGCTCTGAGTAGGAATTTTCACTTCTAAAACAAAGCCTATTCACATGAAGTGTCCAAGGAGACTACTCCTTCCTTCGAAATGATATTGTCCATACAAGTAGACTACTTTGGTGAACTTTTGAATGCAGAAATCTGCTATGAGGTCTAAGATAAAAAGAACAGTGTCCCATGACATTATAAAATGAAGGAAAAGACCAGCTATTTAATAACCTTGATGTGACGATAACTCTGATAGGGACTTACCTATTAAAGGCCAGATTTATTATTTGTAGTTTTCCCAGTGCTTCCATTTCATCAGGCAGAGATATCAAACAGTTATTTCTAAATTGTGAACAACAACAACAACACTCTAATCATTCATTTTTATTAGTTGTCAATACTGTATTTTAGATTTCTCTGTAATAAATAAACCTACACAAGTATCACTTCAGTAATTAAAAAATGACATCCTCCATATATACACCATAATTTATGGATGCATGCACATAACTCCAAGTAGAATTCCCATGTTCAGGAAACCTTCTAACTACCAGGGGCTGGGGTTAAATAGCAGGGTGGATTGCTACTCCCATGTCCTACTTGGCACCAACAATCTACTCTGTTGACCTTCTAATCCCAGATTCAGCAGGGCTCATCTCATCATACATCTCAATTCTTCATCATAAGAATTGCATTTTGTAAAGCCACATATGGAAATCCCAGATATCTTTATGTATTGTAACATACACTTCTATCGTATGTGTGCTACAAGTGAGTAGGGACACAGTTTTCTTTAGCATATGTATGAAAAATTTTGTTGCATATGTAATGACTCTTGGATTGAAATTCAACAAACTGGCATATATTAGTATACTCCAACAAACTTTATTTTATTTATTTATATCCCAGCACAAGACACAATAATATAATTTTAAAAAATTAAAATAAAGTACTGCTAATATATTATTATAAAAAGAAGCAAATAACAAATAATTCGCTAGATCAAGGGAAGTAATAGTGCCACTCTATTCTACTTTGGTCAGGCGTCACCTGGAATACTGTGTCCAGTTCTGGGCACTACAATTCAAAAAGGTGTTGACAAGTTGGAGTGTGTCCAGAGGAGGGCCACCAAAATGGTTGAAGGTTTTGGAAACCATGCCTTATGAGGAAAGTCTTAGGGAGCTGGCTATGTTTAACTTGGAGAAAAGATAGTTAAGAAGTGATGTAATAACCCTGTTTAAGTATGTGAAGAGGTATCACACTGAGGATAGAGCAAGCTTATTTTCTGCTGCTCCAGAGATTAGAACATGGAACAATGAATGCAAGCTCCAGGAAAAGAGATTCCACCTCAACATTAGGAGGAACTTCCTGACAGTAAGAGCTGTTTGACAAGTGGAACATACTCCCTCAGAGTGTGGTGGAGCTGCCTTCTTTGGAGGCCATTAAACAGAGGCTGGGTAGCCATCTATGGGGTGTGCTTTGATTGTGAGTTCCTGCATGGCAGGGAGTTGGACTGGATGGCCCTTGTGGTCTCTTTCAACTCTATGATTCTATGATTTTATGAATTCTATTAAAAGCACATAGCTTAAAAGTTTAAAACACAATAAAAAAGATAAAAACCAGAGAACACCCTGTTGAAAGAACTTTGTTTATACCTTCCCATTTTTTACCTATTGAGAACAGTTCATAAAGCATAGCTAGGAAATACTAAACAAACATAAATCATTAACTTGGCAACATGGAATTCAACTACCTTTATATTCTTATATAATCCAGTGTCCTTCAGATGTTTTAGACTGCAACATTATCTCTGCCCATGTTGACTGAGGCAGATGAGACCTTCAGTACAAAATATCAAGAGCACACCAAATAAGGGAAGGCTGATTTAGGGTTTTAATCAGTTGCCCCATGTTAGGCATTGATGGTTCCAATATCCACACAATCAAAAAGAGTCAAACAATGCTAACAGCTGAGCTGATCTTTATCAACAAAAGAAGTCTTAGGCCCAGAACAGACCGCTGGTTTGTGGTGGCCTGGGGCCAATTTTAGGGTTCTAGAGTGCACAGCATCTGCACGCTCCAGAACCCTAACACGTATAGACGGCACCATCTTTACATGGCGCCGTCCATACGTGGCACACATGCATGCCACTGGTGTACTGATGATGTTGTTCCCACACTCCAAAAAGAACCTGGGTTTTCTGGGTTCTTTTTGGTCCAGAGGGAAGCCGCACAGTTTAGCTGCTGCAACGTCCCTCCACAGGAAAACAGGCTGCCACCAGCCCAGACTTTCCCGCAGGTATGTACCAGGCCTAAGAGTTTTCATCCCTGCCAGTATAGCTCTTCTGTAAATCACATGGATCTTAATTATCCATTCTACTCTAAGCCATTCCCAAATATTCTATACATAGTTCACAACAGTATCTTGTTGTTAATAAAACTCCATCCCCCTCCCTCCAGCTACTGTGAGCGTAACAGCTCAGTGCAAACAGGGAATCCCAAAGGCAGGGGATATAGGCGCTGAGCAGATGGAGGGGGAAATCTGAGTTGCCCCTAGAATTTCCTGATTCAGAGGGACCACCCACTATCTACACAGCCCAATCCCAGAATGGGCTGAATACCCATGGGCAGTCTGCCAATGCAAGATTGGAGCAGCCAAAATGGAGCAATTGCGGCATCAAGCCATGCACTCCATTATTTTTCCCCACCTCCACAAATGCATGCACACTATTGCATGATGTGATCTGTGATTGCTAATCATCTCCTTCATCCCACCTGGTTGCTAGGCCATTGGATGTTGCATGTCCAGCTTCTCAATCGCATGATCACATCGGCACTGTATTATGCATACACAGGTGGGATAGTGCATACTTTCCAGCCTGGCCTGGAGCAAATCCATGATTATTTTGCTCTGGCATTTAGCCTCAAAGTGCAACTTCATCCCTTTCCCTCATGTTTTGACCACATGCATTGTATAAACACATAGGGCTCAAAATGGAACGAAACTGCTTCTTTTTGTCCAAGCAGACTGCTCCATAGTCATCAATGATAATCAAAATCATCAATGATAATCAAAATCATCCCACTGCTTTGATTCCAGTACTTCCATTTTGCAAGTCCTGATTTTGCTATACCAGGGGGGTTGCTGTTTAAACCCAACTGTTGGAAAAGAAGTTTAGGAGTATCCTCAGGTTTCAATCTTCCTCAACCTGAAGTCATCCAGATACACTGAACTACAACTTTTCCTGTCTAGCATGTTGGAAAAAGCTATCACGTTTAACCATATCCTTGATTCTGCACTAGCTAACAGCTATTACCATATTCATCAGGGAAAAATCTTCAGGGGCAATTAAAATTCACACATATCTTAGAAAAAAAAAGTTATCATTTACCTGATATCCAAATGAGTCAGTCTGTAAAGCATGCAGAGGTCTAGGGAAATGGAAGTGAGCTTATTGTGGCTAAAATTAATATCACAGACAGTTTCTTTTAATTCCACAATTCTGCAAACAATTAGAAAAAGGGAAACAAATTGTCAACTATTTGCAGTTTGAAGAACTAGTTATGAAATCAGCCTATATATTAGCCATAGAGGTTTTTCATATCTACAGCAAGAATCCATCATATAAATTTAATTGCAACTGATTCAAAACAAATTACTAAACCTCCAAATCAGAACAAATATTGCTTAACAAAAGAGCCTAGTAAGTTGCTAATAAACACTATTAATCATTACAAACTTATATTTATTTCAAAATAAATCAAGGAAACCTATTCAAAAGCCCCATTTCAACTCAGTAAAAATAATATACCAACTAGCTGCTGGGAGATGATGCCAAACAGCTTGAAAATTTACTTCTAAGAATTAGGATGATATACTGAAGCCATCACAGGTCCTGGAGGATTTTCCTATCCTTGCTCAGCTATGGAGAGCTTCAGCATGTTGTTACAGTCATCTTTCTTCAGAGCAATTTTTGACACTTTATAATGTAAGTAGTCCAAGGAATGGCTTGAAGGTTACAATTCTATTGATGAAACCAAACTAGCCTCATCCTTGCTTCTTTGTAAGAAAGACCACCTTGTAATAAACTGATTTTAATCTTCTGGTCTTTATTTTTACATCTAAAGTTTTAAATAGGGTTAGTTTATAATAGTGTCTGGCCAAAGAGAAAATTGTTGTCAGTAATTCTTGATAAACCAAGGAAACTCCCACATCCTTACCTTTCCTGGTGGCCAGGAATGAGGGCAGAGAATTCCAGGTTGGCCAGACCTGATTGGAGGGGCCTCAAATCTTCCTACTAGCATAGCCCAACACATGCCCTTAAACACATACACAACATACTATTTGGTCATTCCAACTGTAAAGAATAACAGAAGAACAGCTAGGTGGGCAATGCTGGTCAATGCTGGTCAATGCTGGTCAAAACCAGCCTGAACACCACTAACAGTGTCAGCCAACTCACATGCATACACTACTAGTCTATCCTGATGGGAAAAGGCCAGCAGGGTAGAGTGGCTGTGGTTGTGGGGTGGGGACTAAGGCCTCTGCTTTTTTCTGCTCCTTATCAGGAACAGCTGAAGGAATACTGGTCCAATTTTCCTTAGGTCACTGGCCATGTTTCACACTTGCCATGGCAAGGGCATTTGTGGAAAGCGGATTTAAGCTACAGTGCCTTGATCCTGATTGATTTCATCAAACTATAATTTAAACTAACCATTGTTTCTCCTTTTTTTGAAGTAACAATAAATAATTTAAAATGGGTAACAGACATTTCCAGTCAACCCCCTCACATTTGAGTCAAAGAAGGGCAACCATGTGAGCTGGACATTTGTTCATGTAGTAGTAAAGTATGGCTTAATGTTATGTCCAAATCAGATTACTGCCTTATTAGTGAATGTACATGTAACTCAAAATAAACAAAGATAACACAAGCACACTGTGAATTGTAATCTAAAGTGTAAACAGAAGTGAAATAATATTTTTTCTCCCAAGGACAAGACATGCCAGTACTGGCTTTGCAATAAGAAAAAGCAATATTAATATTCCTATGGCAAAAAGTGACTACCTTTCTGGAATTTCAGTCAGGTGATTCTTGCTGAAGTTTACAGTAGTGACTGGATTGTTCTCAACTGCATTTAGTACTTCATCTGGAATTACAGGTGCCTGCTTCTCACTAAATATTTTGTAAAAGTCATCTCATTTAATAGGATAATTATCACAATTTATTAAAATTATCAGCCACATTCTAAGAATATGTCTGATTGGTTATAATTAAGCACATAATATACAATATAAACACAAAAAGTTTAGAAGCAATTTTAAAATAGTTTTAAACATACAAATCAACAGCAGTATACAAACAAAGTTAGAGAAATAATTTTTACTACCCAGGGAAGGACTGTATAAGCAAAGTGTGCTTTGAAGAGGTATTTGAAACTTGTATTATATGTCTGTGCATATGGGGGGCAAGGGTGTTCCAAAGGATGAGTGCTAGATCTACTATTACTACTATTGTTGTTGTCATTATATCCTACCTTTTTTGAAGTATGAGACTCAAAGAGGCTCACAAAAGATAAAACAGACATCCTACAAAAGTTAAAAATATAATTAAACTAGAAGTGTTATTTTGCTAAAGCAACATAAGTTTTTTTTTTTTAAATTAATGTATCCTAGTGGATCATAGTGGACAGTGACCAGATTCTTCTGCTTTGTGCAGAAATGTAATAAAGATTGTAAAAAAATAATAAGCTGAGGTCTAAGATATCAGTCATGCTGGAGAAGTAGCTGATTGGCAGGAGAGCTTACCCATCTGACCTCATGTATGAGATATTGCTCCACTTCTTGACCAGAATATAATCTTACTGCTATTGCCACAGACGACAAGTTAGTTTTAATGGAAAAATTATTGTTATTGCATTTTACTGATGAGCTTTGTATGTATTTTATTGGCTTGTAATGCCGCCTTGATCCACCCTGGGAGAGGTGGGAAAATATAAATAAAATTATTATTATTATTATTATTATTATTATTATTATTATTATTATTATTAT